>NC_054879.1:38211496-38518606 GCF_018320785.1 Cheilinus undulatus | reverse complement strand
TCGGTGTCACGCTCATGGCCCTGTTGTCTGGCTTTGGTGCAGTCAACTGTCCCTACACGTACATGTCTTATTTCCTCAGGTAAGCTACGCAGTGGGTTTGCTTACCCTCAGACATTACTATACTAAATCAGAATCCTGCTTGTGTGAAACATGCTGTTTTAAAGGCTTCTGCTTTATATTTTACAGAAATGTAACAGACGCAGACATCCTTGCTCTGGAGAGGCGGCTGCTCCAGACTATGGACATGATTGTCAGCAAAAAGAAACGGTTAGCAAAACATGAACATAAATCAAATCCAAATAATGCAAGAAATGATCTAGCTTCAATATTCTGTTTCTTGTGTAGAATTGCCATGACACGGAGGCAGATGTACCAGCGTGGAGAGGACCAGAACAAACAGACAGGATTCTGGGGAATGATCAAAAGTGTTACCTCCACACAAACAGGCAGTGAAAGTATCCTTAACACTTGCATGATAGCCTAAAATGAGTTTTTCACATATGTACATGCAGTAATTGTCTACAGCCATAAAGTAGAAGTCAGCCCTAACTTCTTCCTGTCAGACCTCTCTCTGATCCAGCAGGAAGTCGATGCATTGGAGGAACTGAGTCGACAACTCTTTCTGGAGACTGTAGACCTACAAGCCACCAAGGTAATGTGTGCACACTTTCAGACACACAGGCCAAGCATGATATGCCCCACTTTCATCATGGTGAATGTATGAATAAGCATCTGACTGGTCAGTTTTCGCTATATCAGCTTCAACAATCATGCTGTTTTAAACTTGTTTCTGCTGCTCTCAAGTAGCCCAAAAAATTGTCCCTACAAGTCAGAGTTAACTTTATCTGCTGTATGCCTTTAAATTTGAATAACTGGAAAATCCATCTGTTTTATGACTCCTGAAAAGGCTCAGGTTTAGTTTTATTGGTGGTGCAGTTTCTTTGACTGCAAAGGACCCACTCAGCTATTTAGAATCGGTTAACAAAGGCCAGCCTTCGCTCCAAAATAGTTGCTGTTATCAGTTTGGAGTTTTATCACGTTTACCCAGGTACAGATACACGTGCTTGTTTGTGTTTCATTTCAGTTGCTATACTTAATGTCTGTGTTCAGTATGTTTCCTAGTTGTCCTGAAGTAGATTTTTAAATGCACAGCTCATGCTGTGGGTGGTCAGAGTTAGTTAAAGATTACTGAAACAGTTAAAATGAAACTGCATTGGTGTGGGTAAAGAAAAGATGTCTAATCTATACACCTAAGTTCTTTCTCCTCAATGGGCTTATAGCAATTTTATTATATATGGCATTTTGAACCATTTTACCTTTTTAAACACAAAAATCAAGCCAAACACTGGAAGAACTCAAGTAACCCAGAACCCACCCTTAATACCCACCTTCTTTTATCTTTAGGAGCGAATCGAGTACTCAAAGACATTCCAGGGGAAATACTTCAACTTTCTTGGCTACTTCTTCTCCATCTATTGTGTTTGGAAAATCTTCATGGTGAGATGTTTATAGTTTTAGAATGGCTGTTTCTTTCCCTCCCACTCCTATGTAGGTACTATAAGTGCTTCAGCCCAGTTATGTAATCACAACTAGCTGCTTTTTGAGTAGTCACAACGTGCGTTTGAATTACCTTCAAACCCCTATTTTGTCTATCACAGGCAACTATAAACATCGTGTTTGATCGTGTTGGAAAGACTGATCCGGTGACGAGGGGTATTGAAATTACAGTGAACTACTTGGGCATCCAGTTTGATGTAAGACACACTCACACACATGCACACACCTGCATAAAAAAAGTCACATGTCACACTGTGTGGCCTCCTGTAAAGATAATTATCTGCACCATTATCTTCTCTCTGTGCTGCTTTCCCTGCAGTGAACCAGATAATGATCACTTTAAATCTTTTCCCACGTAGATGATTAAATGAAGGATTTTGCACAGCATAAGCTCATGAGCATAGCATTATGTTTAAATCAGACTGAATGATGAATGCAGACTGGGAGTTGTCCTCTTTTGTCCTCTCTGTTGGTGTTTATTATTATTATTTTTCAACCACTTCTTTTGTCCTCTATCTCACCATGTTAGGTTAAGTTTTGGTCTCAGCACATCTCTTTCATCTTGGTGGGAATAATAATCGTTACATCTATTCGTGGCTTGCTCATCACCCTCACTAAGGTAAAGCTATGCCTAAATAGCTAAAACATGAGGTTAATACACCCATGTTGTACATGTTCAACCCAATTTAATGCTTTATTTGTACATTTTAGTTCTTCTACGCCATATCAAGCAGCAAGTCCTCCAATGTCATCGTGCTTGTCCTTGCTCAGATCATGGTGAGTTGCTTTGTTTTTTTTAAAAAGTATATTGAAGTAATAATATGAGTAATAATAATTTTTCCCAGGCTTCCTACCAGGATTTAACAAGAAACATTTCACTCTCAAACTTCATAAAACAAAAAATTTGGCACAGATGGCCTAACAGTTGTTGCCCTGTGTATGAAAGCTAGTCTTCCAAGCATTTAATCTGACCTGTAGCTCCTTTCACAAATGTCCTTCCCTACCCTCTTTCTCCCTTCCTATCCACTGTCTTGTCCTGTTTTAATAAAGGCTAAAAGCCCCTAAATTTCTTGAAATAAATGAATTCGATAAAAACATTAAGAGTAAACAAGCTTAATAATTCACAACTGGCAGTTGTGGGAAAGAAACAAACCATACGTACATCTTTTAGGAATGCAGATGTAGAAAATTCTGGGCTATGCCATTTCTAAAGCATACAACCTTGAAAGTATGAATGATTGTTTAATTGTTATAACCGATGTATATTTTTGATAACAAGCACAAAAGTAGTAACAGTAAACTTCTAAAGTCCTGCCTTTCTACTCTACAACTGTCGGTGTGAGAGAGATTTGTGCCGTGGAAAAAGACTGAGAGAAACAGCTACAGGCAAATGGAAGAAATAGATTAAGAAATACACATGGACTAGCATAAATTTGAATATGCTGGATTTGTACACTCCTTTTTTTGACACAGACATGTGCAAACACCGTTGTTTTATTGCTGTCTTATGTTCATTTTGTCTACTTCCATTTTTTCTTTACCCCTTTTGGCCATCTAAAAATCAAGTTTAATATGCATAACACTGTTGTGTATGCACAAGTAGATATCAGTAAATTGAAGTAAAAAACTCAACATAACCTTTAAAAGAGAGATAAATCTCAGCTCTTCATCTCTGTTTTTCAGGGGATGTATTTTGTATCATCTGTGCTGCTGATGCGTATGAGCATGCCGTTGGAGTACCGTTCCATCGTGACAGAGGTTCTGGGAGAGCTGCAGTTCAACTTCTACCACCGGTGGTTCGATGTCATTTTCCTGGTCAGCGCACTGTCAAGCATCCTGTTTCTTTATCTGGCACATAAGCAGGCACCAGAGAAACACATGGCCCTCTGATCTCAGCCATCTCTCCCTGGATATGACCGCTGATTCCTGGAGGGACTTTGAATCTGGTATTTTGATATATCCAGAAGTGTTTTTCTTTTTTAAGTGTTGGACTTAATTATCCGGACTGCTTGTTCCTGAATCAGGAACAGCTGATTGTTAGTTTAAGGTAATGGGGAACTATCAGAGCAAATGAATAAGCCTTCAAAGGCAAGTATTTACAGAACAATAATGGGCATCATGACTTACCCACAAATACAAGAAAAGATCTTGTGCTCTTAAAATTCCCCTACTTTGTTCTGAATTGTTTTACTTCCTCGGTCCAAACACACTGGAGCTGTACTGTTCAAAGCACACCCCTACTTCTGTTCTGCTTATGTTTAAATAGACTTTATGAAGGGTAAATTGAAAAGTAATGGTCTTTATTTTGACGACCACTTATTAAAATCATGTGTAATGAAAATGAGAACAAATACACACAAAAAAAGCTTGTTTCAAATGGAACGTGTTTGTTTATTTGTGTTTATGAATGTTATCATTTATACCAGAAATAAGAACAAAAAGGCTTAATTTCTAGAATATTAAATAAAGGCAGTAAATCTTGCATATAGAAGAAAGAGCAATGAATCTACTAGCAGCATGTTGGCATTAGCTTCTGTAGGTTTTAGAATATTACAGGAGAGATGGTCTTCTCAGGTTTGGGTAGATCACGATGATCATTCAAGCACATCGTACTTAAGGTTAAATCAACCGTCGGCATTAATAGAAGATGAAAATTTAGGCTGATGCTACACTCAAAGCCCTTTTATACATTCAACCATTCAGCTGAAGTCATTGCTATCTATCTTTCGTGTTGTCTCTTTTCTCCTGTGATAGTAATCGGCTGTATGATAAGCTGATTGTTATAAACAAAAAACAAACAAACAAACAAACAAACAGTGGATTAACATTTAGAATGACAAAGGTGAAATCACAACTGGAGTTATTTGGTGGCTTCTTAGAATCTCTCATCAATACTGTCTTGTGATGCAGATGAAGCTGAAGACGAGGTCTGAAAAAGAAAATATAAAATATTTTAGACTAAAAGCAATATTTTATGTCAGCTCTCAGATGAAGAAACAGGGACTAAGAAATGGTTTTAAAAGAGCGTCTGCTTTAACGGTGGCTGTCATGAAGGAGCTGCTGTTACAGACACAACTTGTTTATTTTTTCAAAGGAAATGCTGGATGTTACATGATGCACTGATACTGGAATTTCTACTGAAGGCTGCTTTTGTATTGCTACATCTCATTTATGTTCTTTGCTGGTCACTTTGGATGGACCACAATTAATTTCTGCCATCGGTTGCCCAGGCTCAACCCCATACCCACCTACACCAGCTTACTTCTTGTTTTGAATTGAGGACTGTTCAATAAAAACTGCACTCCATGCACTGTCTTCACTCAACAGTAAACTAGCGTCTTGTTTTCACACTGAAGTTCTTGGAATGTATTTTCCTGGTTTGCTCTGTGAGTGATCCCACAATGCTTTAGAGCAGCCTTTCCCAAACTTCAGTATGGTGCTGCCCAATTTAAGACCTGAAAATTTTCTGGGAACCACCAAAAAACTCTAATACAACCATGACATTTGACTTAAATATTTACCCCATTTTTTCTTTCATATTTTTGTTTTATAATCAAAGAATTTCAATGCAATATTTTGTTTTCAGATGGATTAGCATTACTCTGAAAGTGTGTGAAGGGTCACAAAGTGTAATAAATGAGCCACTGCCATTTATTTTGTTTTAATCAGGCAGCTGCAAAGTCACCTAAAGTATGTTTAGATAAAAATTTAAAAAGAAAGTTTGTGGCCTGGCAAGTATCATTACTGTCTTCAAAGACACTGATAAATTCCTAAAATCAGGAAGCAAGTGGTACAGTAGAATGTTTAATGCATTGTCACTAGTTAATCCAACACCAGTTAAATCGTGACACTGACTTCCAGCTGTGTCCTGTTGAGACTTAATAAAAGCATAGAATCAAATATTTTATGATAATATTTGTTAATTTCTGTGATTTTTAGTTATGGTAAATAACCTCTTACGGCCCACCTACAGGCTGACCAGTGGGCCCTGGCCCACAGTTTAGGAAGCACTGCTTTAGAGCATAAACCCAGAAGGCCACATTTAACATCTTTTCTCCCTCATCATTATATGAAATTTAGCACTACACCAAATGAAGTGCCATTTTATTCAACAGAGTCCTAAATTCAAAACAAGTTAACAGTGGAGATTGGCTGAGCTGAGCAGCGCTCTCTATTCATCATACTTGGGTAGGGTTAGTTACTGTTTTTATGGAGAGCCTCCTGGTGGTGGAATTTGCATCCTGTGCATTTAAGGATTCAAAGCCATACTTGTATATCTGTCACTCTACTTCTGCAAGTAGTGCTTCAGATAACTAAAATAACATCATGCTAACATCAAAAATAATGTCAGTAAAGCTGGGGTAGATGGGAATGCTGTTGTATTGAAAATATTTTCTTATAAACGAGGGGCTAAGAATATAATGGTTGTCTGCTGATGATGGAACTGAAGGAACATATAGGAATCACATAAGACTTGATCCTTAGGAGGGAGTTAAGTTCCCAATTTAATCAGCAGCATACATCTAACAAGCAACCTTTTTAAACCCATTTAGAGCAGATGCATCATTCACGTATTTATACTTTTAAGACTGGATGAGATTCTGGTGGGCTTCTACCTTGAAGACCTCATGCAATGTCGGCATAAGACATGACTGATGAACTGCAATGTAATAGGCTAATATACTGTACACACTAGCAGGCAGATGTGA
Organism: Cheilinus undulatus; assembly: GCF_018320785.1. NCBI lineage: Eukaryota > Metazoa > Chordata > Actinopteri > Labriformes > Labridae > Cheilinus > Cheilinus undulatus. The sequence goes on along the minus strand of NC_054879.1, from coordinate 38,512,340 downwards.
TAAGAACATTTTGATTTCTGCCTCTGTAGCCCCAAAAGTTTTTTGGGGGGGCATTTATGACAGACATTAAATCTGGCCAATACCTCTGATTTGCAAGGTTAGGAATTCTTCACAATTAAAGCCAGTAGTTTGAGCTTTTTAAACCCTTAGGTTTTTAAATTCCAGATCTCTACCTACTACAGAGATTGAGAAATTAAGATTCGAGTAGATGTTGAAATCCTGTGCAGTTTTTCAGAAAACCCTCAGATTTTGGAGGTTGTTTTCAAATCAAACTTTGGTTTTAAAGGGTGTTTTTAGTCAGCCTGAGGTCTAAATGGGTAAAAGATTTACCATTACTGTTTTACATTTCATTGTCAAACCTTTTTCATAAGTTGTCCTTGTCTCCTCAATTGATTCTCTGACATAGCACTGAAAACTTCGCTATGACATTAATTCTAAATCAGCTATAAAGAATGTTTTCCAATTGGCCTCTTCTGGAAATCTTTGCTAGAGGTAAAACCTTAAAATGCTCATGTTGTCCTGATAATACAGAAAAATTAGGCATTTAACCATCATGTCAGTTAAATTTTATCTTTATTTACTCACCCTCTCTCTGGCTGGTTCAGTGGGGGTTTCAGGTCTGGCCTCCTCCTCGTGTCTCTCCTCTGTGCTGGCCTCTGGGGTGTCTGCCTTGTGAACCTGTGCGTATGATGTTTCTCCCAGCAGCAGCCGATTGATGGTCACTCCTCTGGCTTTGAGTTGGTCGTAGACGCTCTTTTTGGCCACCAACATCTCCAGAGAGTCTCCACTGCTGTGGATTATTTCCACCACCTCGTCATGGCTGCTCTGCTCCACATTTACTCCGTTTACCTCCACCACAATGTCGTCATCCTCCATACCTGCCCTGTCCGCGGCCCCACCTCTTACCACCTGAAACAAAGTATGTCTTATTAAGACTTGGAGTTGAAATGCTGTTGATTTAATTCTGCAGATTCTGGTAACTCTTACCTCCTTGATATACTGTCCACACACGCCCTGGATGCCGTTTAGGTGAAAGCCGTAGCCGACAGCAGTTTTCTCCATCTTACACAGTTTGGGCTTGAGCTCCTCTTCTCTGTCCCGAACAGGTGCGGATGGTTGGACTGGGGCAGGTGACTTGATGGCCTCTGTGTAGCTGGGTGGTGAGTTGGAATCATGCAACTCCTCCAAGAAGAGCATTGGAGATGCTTTGCCCTGTGAGAGACAACACAATGTCATCCTATTGTTTGTCTTCTGCCTTTGTCAAGGTTTGACAGCAAATGTTGACTCACCAGCTTGTACATGTGGTCTGTTTCTTTGTCCACCACCAGCAGGCAGCATTCATTGCCACTCTGCTTGATCTGGTTTACAACCTCATCATGGGTGCAGTTTTCCACTTCCTTGCCGTCCACAGCTATGATTCTGTCCATTTCCTTCAGCCCTGCTGCTTCAGCTGGGCTGCATCTGTCTATGTCCTTGATGTAGTGCCCTGTGTTCATTAAATGATCACACTGTAAAAACAGTCTCAACTAAAGCTGTTAAAATGCCAGTGATTGAATATTGTGTCTGGCCTTGCCTTTTTGGTGGGGTTCTTTTCTGAGCAGGAAGCCATAACCATCAGACCCCTTGGTCATGACGATTTTGCGTGGCGTTTGAGGGAGATACCTGGTTGTGGCCAACCATGCCCCCATCTTCATACGCTTGTTCTGGAAATACTTGTCTGTGTCTTCATCCACTAGCAGGAACATGATGCAGTTTCCACACAGTTTAATCTTGTCCACTGCCTGTTCGTGTGTCAAGCTTTCTACATTTTCCCCGTTGATTTCCAGGAGACGGTCGTTGACTCTGACTCCGGCCTTGTGAGCCACGCTTCCTGGGACCACCTCTGTCATAAACAAACCCTTCTCACCTAGAGAAGACGTAATAGAAGACATGAAAAAGGGAGAGTATTTAAGCATCAAAATGTCTTCGCTCCGTCTTAGACAACTCCTTACAGTCTGCTAATGATAATATAATGATAATAGTGCTACTGAGTAGGGGTTTAAGAATTCCACTACTTTGGTGTCCACTGACGGTTTCTGAGTTCAACTGCACTGTAAAACACTGTTGTGCATCCACCTCTTTCTTTTTCAGACAAAAAGGGTGCAAAGCTAAAAAAAGATGCAAGAAACCAAAGAACCATGTCACCTGACAAGGCAAGGCTGCCCACAAGGGGGGAAATGGAGAGCTTTCTGGGGTCCAACTGACTGGGGGGCATGGAGGTGAGCAAAATCATGGTCCATTGTAAACTTTTGATATGAAAAATAACCATTCTTATCAAGCAACACATATTTTTCTATTAATTTATGCTGTAGCATATAGCTTTTATTAAAATGTAAACACTTTTTCTTTGAACAGAATTAAAGCGAGGTAAAAAATGCAAAAATGTCTTCACAGAGGCAAAAAGAGGCAGAAAGTGGCAAAAATTGACAGAAAAACTAGTGGAAAGAGTTTTAAAAATAGTTCAAAGTGGCAAAAATGTTGAAAAAGGTAGTGAGATGGGATTTTAGAAATAGCAAAAAAATTGGTTAAGTGGCAAAAATGTGTTTTAAGTAGAAAAATGGGTGATGAACAGTGTTAACTATTACAGCTATTTTAATTTTAGTTTTAGTCTTTTGATCACATGTCTTTTACTTTATGTCACATTTTAGTCATTTCTATCCTTTTTAGTTTTAGTCTAGTTTTAGTCGACAAAAACTCAAAAACATTTTAGTCTAGTTTTAGTCCATAAAAAGTCCTCACCTCTGAGTCTTTACTTTTAGTCCAAGCATTTATTCTCTTGCCCAATCTGGTACCAAATCATGGTTGTGTGTTCTATGCACCCTACCAAACCTGGGGTCCCTGCTTTCTAATGCTAAGAGGCAGAATAGCTACAGATGCATTGTTTTTTGATAGATTTACCCACAGTGGAGAAATATCAAATAAATTACATTTAAGTCTAGTTTTAGTCATCTTGATGAAAACTTAACTTACTTTTAGTCAGTTGTAGTCATCATGAAATTATCTTTGGCTAGTTTTAGTCCAGTTTTTGTCATGGAAAAAAAAAAGTGTTGACGAACATTCTTAGTTTTGGTTGATAAAAGTAACACTGGGGATGAAAAGGGTTCAAAATGAGTAAAAAAGATGATAAAATGGATAGAAATTGTGCAAAATTTATGAAAAATTGAATATAAAAGTGCCACAAATGAGTGGATAAAGAGGTTTAAAAGTGACATGATTAAATGATTTCAGCGTCAGCACCAATAATACAGTCTTTTTAGCTCAAAAATGATGCAACTGTTAGCTAGGATGCATGCTAGCATAAACATTCATGCATTAATACTTTGAGTAAATCTGCACTGTGGAGGGCCCACTGGGTTTGTCAGGGGCCCAGCCAACTCTGTGGGCAGACCTGAGGTGCAATAGTAGTAGTGGATTTTGCACAGATGTGACTCTGCTAGCATCTACAGCCTTGTTTTGTTTGTGTATTTAAATCTTGCTACAGCGTCTAGAGGCTATGGTCAGCTACATTTAAGAGGATAATTTACTCCATGCTAGTTAAGATCAGCTTGTAAGCTTACATGCTAATGAAGCTAATTTGAAGATAAACAAGAAAAGCGACAGCCTTTTGGTATAAGATGATTTGTTTATTCATTTGTATGCAATCATAACTAAGCTTAAGGGACTTTCTCTTTCTTGTAAAGCTGCTATGCATAAAACAATGACACTGACCATGTTCCAGTCTAACGCTACATTAGACCACAGTCTGTTGTGTTAGTTGCATTGGTGTGTGTGGCTCAGTAGGAAGAGTGGATCGTCTCTAATGTCATCTTATAGGTTTGATCCCCAGCTACCAAAGTTATATGATGATCTGACCCCAGGGAAACACTTAACTCCAATTTACTCTTACTACTGCATCAGTGGTGTGGAAATGTGTATGAGGTGTACGAATGGGATTGGTTTAACCTGTGGCGTCAGTGTATAATGTGGATTGAATGGTTAGGTGTGACCTGCAGTGCAAAAGCGCTTTGAGTAGTCAGATGGCTAGAAAAAGCTATACAAGCTCAAGTCCTCTCTCTCCCTCTCTCTCACACTCGCCCATTGAAAGCAGGCTATTTGTTGGTTTAAAATAAAGATACACAAGCAATCAATTAAGTCAACAAAATTTTAATCTCAGAACGACTGTCTGAAGATATCCTGATAACAGATATCCTGTTGGACACCAGCACAGTTACTACTGGTCAGCCAGGAACATGAGAGGTGAATGGAGTTAAGTGGTAATGGATTTATGAGACAAGACTTCCTGTCCTGTGTGCTCATCAGTGTTTACACAGTCTAATGAGCAAACTGAGACATGAAAAATAAGCAGGACTTGAGGGACAGCATCTATGGCCATAATGTTAAAGCACTCATAAACAGGGCTTAGATTAAAGGGATAAGGCTAAATTATGCAGATAGATTTCATAAGGGGGCATTTTGGCAGATGTGTTCTGTCTTTTTCTCGCCACGTGGGCTGTTTTCTTAATGAGTAGCATTGTAAGAGGCTTCTCTCATTAGATGGGCTTGTCAAAGTTATTTATGAGCAGTAGAATGAAACAAGATCCTGCTGTGTTAAAAGGGGGCACCCCAGCATCTAATTTTTATGTTCATCTGTCCATGTCAGTAATCAGTAAAAGTATCTCAAAGCAGTCCTGCAGGTCAGCTGCTGTAAATTCTAGTAAACTGGTACTGAAGAGTCATTTAAGACCAGGCTAGGAAACAATGTTTTCCTGCTCTTTCTGGTCAAAAGTCTGTTTTTCCTTAGGTGTGGCTGATTATGTGTAATCTAGAGTGCTTTCATTGCACTTGTAGCCACACCCAATACTGATGACACAAGGTTCTGGAGTACACTTGAATTGAGGGCACTAAGGTTATAAATTAGACCTCTATAAGACCTAAGTGCAGGGCAAAACAGTGAGACCATCAGCTTACCTTTGACTGTGCGTAGAGAAAATCCATAGCTCGAGCTGGATTTAACCATGTAGCACAGCTTGGGTTTTTCTGCATGTTTGGAGACACCGTTGGAAACCGGTGCACTCGGATTGTCGGACAGGTTCACTCCCTTCGCTTTGGCTTTCTTGTAAGAGGCTTCATCCAAGATGGTGAACGTCACTGTGGGTCCGCTGTTTCTCACCATGTCCACCACCTGTCCCGGGTTAAGCAGAGAGATTTTAAACAAGATGTCTGTCTGGGAATTCCCATCAATATAGAGCAATGACATCTTGAAAATGAAAGAAATCTTAAAGATTTTTTTCTGCAAAGTTGGACATATTTAATAAATAATTGAAGGGATTATACTGCAAATGGAATTTGAAAGATGTTAGAATTTAATGCTTTGGTGAAAACTTCCCTAACCTAAGATAACCTAAGGACAAATGAGCTTTTTAACTTTATACCGACTGATTGGGAGTTGAAGGAAGTCGGCCAGAAGGGATAGACTGTATAATCCCTCCAGCGAGCGCTGGTTCCACCCCTGGGTCTCCTTCAAGTCTGACATGCCTGGAAGTCCTCCAAAGAAGGCATCCTAATCAGATGCCCGAACCACCTTGGCTTGCTCCTTTTAATGTGAGGGAGCAGCGGCTCTACTCCAAGCTCTCACCCAAAGACTGAGCCCAGCTTCCCTTTAGAGGAAACTTCTTTCAGACACTCCAATCTGCAATCTCATTCTTTCAATCGCTATAAAAAAGCTCATGACCATAAGTGAGGGCTGGAACTGATAAATAGAAAGCGTTGCCTTTTAGCCCAGCTCCCTTTTCACCATGATGGTTCAGTACGTCTACATGACAGCTGTTGCTGCATCAATCCAGCTATCAATCTAACGATCCACTTTACCTTCACTCATGAAAACTGAACTTTCATATTGATTTCTCGTTAACTCCCCTATAATTTGTTGATGTATTAACATTAAATTTATTAGAGTCTGCTGGTAATTATGGTTTGCCATTTTCTGGCCTCAATATCAGTCTTGTAAATTGAATATAAACACTGAGGTAATTCCACATGCATTATACCTCTGAATGGGCCAGTCCATCCACAAATGTTCCCCCAACTCTCAGGATGCGGTCCCCATCTTTCATGCCTGCCATCTCAGCCGGACCTCCCATTTCCAGGCAGCGGATGAGGTGACCATCCTCCCCATGCTCCACCCTTAAGTAGAAGCCAAAAGTCTGACCCGGCCTCTTGGTTAGAGAAATCACCTTTGGCTTGTACCCAGCCATGTCCTGATGAGAAACAGAGGGTGAGATTGGTTAATGTGATATAAAAACCATTAAAATTGAATAGAAATGACTTAAGTGAAGATGCAGACCAGTGTCCCCTGCCCCTCCTCATGTCACTATGATCATTCTTTATACATGTAATCACAACCTGAGGAACCATTAAAGTGCTGATTGCTTCAGATGGAAAGTTAATCTTTCATATCAGAGCTCTGCTATCAGTTAATGGTTAATGGAGGCACAGCTGACTGAGGGGACGACTCTCATAAATTACAGCCTGGACTTTGAGTGTGAAGAATATCAGTCACTGTTACTGTCTTGTTAAAGTGTATTTTCCGTACGTTTGTTGGTATGAGACAACAAATTCACCCGTTACTTTTTCCTAAAAAATACTTGTTTCCATGGGTCCTGAGCTTTCAGACAATTAAGGTTTTTACTTTTTAAAAGTTACTGCCTTTTAAGATCTGGATTTTGGAAGATTTTGTTTCTAAACTTATTTTTAAAGTTTGTTTTCGAGGTTAAAAATGTAGTACCTTTTACATATACTTCCTGATGTTAATCTGATCTGACAAAGTCTGCATCACTCTATTTACAACATGCAAATTAAAGACAACATATAAAAGATAATTGATGCATTTGACAATTTTCAAACACCAAAATATCCAGAGGCTTTCAGCATACGTTGACAGCGCTTAAGCTTAAGCTACATCAATTTTAGAACAAACCGGTCTATAAAAGAGTGCTTCAGTGTGATCAGGAGTGGGCAGTTTAACCATTTCTGCAGGCAGTAAAAAAAATGCACTGACAGGATGACACAAATTTTAGTAACAGGAGGTAATAGTCAAAAACCCAGCAGGAGCAGGTGGATTGGGATTAAGAAAATAGCCCTGCACATGGCTCTGTTGTACAATTTGTAATGCAGATATGCAAGTTGTGCCACGTGCAAGTTCTTCACACAAGCATTGATGGAAGGAAAACCACAGCAGTGATGCTTTTAAAAAAGGATTTAGTCTTTTTTAAAGAGTTTAGAATCAATTGGAGTTATTTTAAAGGGGGACACATTTATATAGTTTGAACCCTCCAAACCAACCTGGCTACAGGCTTAATAGTTCAGATTCACCTTTCAGAGCATGGTTTGGGTCAAAGACATAGCTGTCAGCATGTTTTTATTTCAGATGATTGATAGAGCCTCTGGATTGGTTGGCCTATCATATTTGACCAGATGTGCCTTTGATGGAGCAATTTAAGGTTTTGTGGACAGACACATGCACTTTGCACCGGCTCTGGGACAATGAGAATCACAGAAGTAAAAAAACAAAACTATGAACTATGAAGTTCATTTTTATGAACTTCAGAAACTCTATTATAACTTTTAATAGAGTTTGGGGATTTTAAGAGTCTGGCAGCATAATGTGTATTTCCAAGGAGGCACTCATGTGGGCAATTATGGTGTTCTAACATTAAAGTTAAACTAAGCATCTTGAGAAGAGTTGACACAATTACAAATTCAACAAAGCTCACCTCTCAACAATTAAACTCATATTTCTGCATTTTAATGGGTTTTCCAAGCAATTGTGACTTTTGTTGACACTTTAAAGGAACCAATGTAATGCCTATTCAATTTCAAGAGGCCTAAAATGTAGCATTGTATAGTAATTAAAAAAAAAAAAAATCGGCAGACTTGACCATCAAAACCTTCCACCATGACCCTAACCTTGACCAGCAGCCCCTCCTGGGTGTTATGCTAAAAATGTTGAATTTTTAGAGCAGTCTGATTTTTTGTTGCATATATATATTTGCTGTCTAAGTTAAAAAGATTTATGTCATATAATAATAATAAATCTCTAGTTAAACATACAAAAGTTTAAAAAGGTAAATAAAAAGTGTTCAGAAATGAAACTCACCAGCTCTTCTCTGCTCAGTGTCCCAGACCAAAGGAGGAGCTCACCTGTCACTGCGTAGTGGTTATCTATTGAATCTTCAACCTTCTCCCCCCACCCTCTTTCTCTCTGTGCAGGGACTTTGACAGGCTAAAGGTGAGCTTAAAGGCTGAGTTATTTAACAGTGTCTCGTGTCAAGAATGTCTTGAGAGAGGCCATGGCCCTGTGTGGATTGTCCTCAGAGGGAGGGGAAGAAACCAGCAATGTCAGGAAATATCGCAGCAGGTACATCTCAGTCAGCACTGCTTCAGTTGCATCACAAACACTCATTTACATAAATCTCAGTTACTCTGATCAGACTTGGTTTGCTGAATAAGAAAAAATAAAATGGGTATCAAATATCATATGAGGCAAAATGTACTGATCTATTCAAACAGTCTACAACCAGTATGATTAACTACAACCCAACTTTTAAGGCCAGAGCACTGAAAGCCTTGTAGGCTTGTACTGGAATGCAAGAGATTTTATTCTTTTTTCTGTGTCCAAATAAACTGCAGATATAACTGCATGGACAACAAGACACTGTTCGCAAAACTACTTCTGGAACAGGGCTAGCTATAGCAAACATAGCATTAACTAATGTAGCTTCATTTGCTTTAGCTTTAACCACATAAATTGTGTAGTGACGTTACCTACATGGCTCATGTAGCTTTGTTAGCTTTAGATTAATCACGTTAGTTGTGTAGCTACATCACCTACATAGCTCATTTTTTCAACTTTACATTTAGCTACATTAGTTTTATAGCTACATTACCTACATAGCTTACATGGCTTTGTTTGCTTTAGGGGGGTTAGATTGAGCAACATTAGTTCGTAGTTATATAGCCTAGCTTACGCATCTTTGTTAGCTTTAGATATAGTTACATTAGTTGTGTAGCAACATTACCTACATAGCTAATGTAGCTTTGTTATCTTTAGATTGAGCAACATTAGTTTTTTAGTTACATTGCCTAGCTTCTGATTCCCATTAGCTTTAGATTTAGCTATGATAGTTTTGTAGCTACAGTACTGACATAGCTCATGTAGCCTTGTTAACATTAGATTACATCACATTAGTTGTGTAGCTACGTTACCTGCATTACCTACATACCTTAAGTAGCTTTGTATGCTTTAGATTGAGCAACATTAGTTTTTTAGTTACATTGCCTAGCTTCTGATTCCCATTAGCTTTAGATTTAGCTATGATAGTTTTGTAGCTACAGTACTGACATAGCTTATGTAGCTTTGTTAGCATTAGATTACATCACATTAGTTGTATAGCTGCAGTACCTACATAGCTGATGTATTTTCATTACATTTAGATTTTGCTACTATAGTTGTGTAGCTACATTGCCTACATAGCTTATGTAGCTTTGTTAGCTTTAGATTGAGCAACATTAGTCTTGTAGCTACATTACCTAGCTTCTGAGTCTCAGCTTTAGATTTAGCTTCGTTAGTTTTGTAGCCACATTACCTTGCTTAGGTATCTTTGCTACGCTATCTTTGTATCTTCCACAGCTTCATTAGCTTGAGCCTTAGCTACATTAGCTGTGCTAGAGTGTTTTTATCGATGAGCTATTTTTTTTTATAAGCAGACTGTTTACTCTGCTTCCTCAAGTTATCAAGTTTGGTAACTTTTTGTAGCCTAATCCTTACCTTAACTCTTACCTCAACCCTAACTGGAAGTTTAATCAGATTTTATTTTGAAAGTTTTAAGAGATGTCCTAAAAGATTACATAACTAAGAGAAATTATCAGTTTGTTTTATAGGTTGGATTGTGCCTTGCGACATCATCCTGTTAAAAAGTGATGGTGACACAAGAGCAGTGTTCATACAGATGTCCCATGTGTTTGGCACTAAGTACTTCCATTCATTTGCACCCATCAGTATCATATTTAATAAAAAAATTTCTGAAATACAAGCTTTAATAAACACTAGTAGCTGATTTAGTTTGATCATGTTCTAGATTACTTATTTTCTAAGAAGCAGCTCCAAGATTTGCACTTTTAAGTCATTATAGGTTAAAGTTTCACCTCAGTGTCCCATTGCAAAGCACTTATTTTGCAAATTAGATCCAAAAACTCTTGTACTGAGGAGAGAGAGAGCTTTATATACAGAATAACATGCATCAAGTTCACAAAGTTCAGGATAATCTGGGGTGTAGTCTAGTTTGCAGGTTTATGGTTGCCATGGCTGCTAACTATGGGAAAGTTACCTGGCTATAAAAGGCTTATTATTACACTGCTGTCCTTTGGATGGGACAAAGGTGACAAGAAAACTCCACCAACAGCAGGCAAAACAAATGTGAACACTGCATGAGGTTAATTCATTATTGCACTGACGAATGTCTGCAGCAACAAGATCCACGTTACCTTTAGAGCCTTGATGGAGACTTTTAGTTAGTGCAAACCAGTCACAGCAATTCACAACACAAAAATGTATTTTCCACTCAGTCGTCAGCTGTTTTTTTTTATACAAAGAAGCTTCTTCTGGGGAGTGTGGCGCCAAAGATCAATTAAAATACAACATGACAGTCTGTTGACCCAGGCTGCACTTCTCAACATACTGCTGCCACCTGCTGTTGTCATGAAAACTTTCACTGAACAGTTTTTTAGTTACTGCTTTGAAAGTAATAATTAGAGTTTTGAATTTGATACAAGTTGCTACTGGAAGCAAGTGGAGAGAGATGCTGCATTCTGGATCAAATGTAGAGGTCTGAATGTACCAGGAACTGTGTTGCATGCTGTCAGATAGGGTCTGATCCTCTTGATTTTATAGTGGGGAAACCGGCAAGACCAAGCAGTTGAGGCCTCATGAACCTTGAAGGTTTACAAGTCATCAATCATGACACCCAGATTCCAGGCAGACTTAGTGGACATGAGTCATATTGATATGTGGGTGTATGGTGGGATTGGCTGGGATGATAATAAGCTTGGTCATGGACGGATTGAGCAGAGGGTGATGTTCCTTCATCCATATAGAAATATCAACAAGGCAGAATGAGATCTGAGCTGAGGCAATTGTGTCTTCTGGTGAAAAGGATAGGAAAAACTCTGTATTATCTGCATAGCAGGGATAAGAAAAGCCATGGGAATGGGTGATTGCACCAGGTGAGGTGGTTCAAACAATTTTAACAATAACAATAAAAATGAATAATACTCAATTTAATACCAACAACAAGGAACAAGGGACTGCCCAGAGGCTGATGTCTAAAGATCTAAGGAGACTAAAGGTAGGCTAGAAAATCAGTTATCTAAGTGGGTTCTGATTCTTGGGGGGATTGTGGACAGGCCAGGGGCACATATTTTTGTTAGAAAAGCCTGAAAAACTGTTTTTTGCATAATGTGTGACCTTTAATATCTGCTTTTCCCTGGCAGAGGTTAAAAACAGCATTAAGGCAGAGTCCAAAATTCTTGTATGTAAGAGATTTTGGGCCATCTGGTGTTTGTTGTTGTCTAGACAGTGTCTGACTGAGTTTTTGGTTTATGGGCAAATAAACCTGAGAATCATCTGCATAACAGTGGTAAGAGATATTGTACTTTTTATCATTTGACTTTATTTGAACATCGAGATAGAGGAAAAAATGGGGCCTAGGATTGAGTCTAGAGGGAGCCCACGTAAAAGACTGTAAAAATGTAACTTGTGATTTGTGGAAGAAAAATGGTTGTTGCATCGATAGAAGGTGAATAGATTTCATTATTATAATACGTCTGGTCTAGAGACATGCTGAAAATATTTATTATATTGAATTTGAGTCATAATGTTCTCCTAGGATGTGATAGGCAATTGCTGGTTATTTAGGTATTTATGTTTCAAATGCGGGTATGTCTTTTAGTTCTCTTGCTTTGTTATCTTGAAAGGGCTGGCCCAAAATCTTTTATCCACTTTCTATTACTGCTTTTGGGCAAAACAGGGGCTTCACATTGGTTTTAAGTGTTTGCTTAGAAGTCAGTGAGTTGCTCATGGAAGTTAGTGCATTGCTTGAGGGGAGGTGTTATCTATTTTGCTGGAATATGTAGAAAAAAACGAGTTTAAATCCAAAGCTGCACTGAAAAGCACCTTGTTTTCATTCCATTTTTGCTCCCCATAAAATGCATTGTTCTAAACCGTACTCTTCTCCTTAATCTCTTAATGTGCCTTTAAGTAAATCAATACCATAACATCTACATCACTCATCCTCCTGTTTTAAGCACACTGCTACCTTTTACAGCGTATTACCTCCAACAACAGTAATGTATATCTTTAGATGTGAATCACTGTCAGTGGAAACATCAACACATATCCATTACTGTTTTCCTACAGTCTGCAGAAATATAGATCAAGTCGCCACCATGCTCCAACTAAAATAAACATACAGGAACCTTCTATCATTTTATCATCAGTCTATAGAATTCCACCTTTACATCAAGAAAGGGAAAAAACAAGAAAAAGTTCCTTTTTGAACCACTTCAGGCAAGCAAGTTAAGATGACAGCAGTGGCAGATCATCCACTGCAAATGAAAAGTGTTAACACATTACTAACCTAACGTATTTTTTCTTCAACAAGTAACATAGTGTATTGGTTCTGCAATTTAAGTTTAAGAACTTTTCATAAAAGTTATTCCCTACTTTAAAAAGAAGCCATATTTTCCTTTTTGTCGCTACAAAAATAAAACTCTCAAAGCAGCTGCACTGTTTCTGTTTTTCTCCTTCTTGATTGAGTATAGCTGTGTACATGGACGAGGTTAACCTACAGGTTGTGTCAGTGTGCATGCCTAGCTCAACTTTCCATACCTGCTGTCAGTATCTGCTTCAAAGGGCACAAGAATCTGTACAATGCTTGATATTTTATCAGTAAATTACAAAGACTGTAGAAAGAATTGGACAAACCCTGTGTGACGTCAGCCGTCTGCTTACAATAGGCGGACTTAAACTGCTGTTGAAGCCAATCCGCGGTGGCTTCCATCTTGAAATTACGATCTCATCCAAACTTTGGATCTACCTAACGGCCCGCCCACTAAGTATGGCTTCCTGTCAGCTAGCTAGCTAGCATTCTGGAAACTTAGCTTCTGACTGTTGAGCTATCTGTCAAACAAATCAGACGCACCAATCAGTCCGCAGTGAGGTTTTTCCTAAATATAATCTAAATGATTGTGATACAGAAAAAAAGACATTAGCTAATGAGACACATTTGGTATTTTGAACCAGGCTGTAAACCAAGTTATTTCTAGTGTAAAAACCGGCTGTTTGACAGGTGTCCAGACAGGAGTTCTGGTGTTCCTGCAGCCAGCCTCAAGTGGGCACTCGTATTGCAATTTTTTGCACTTCCGCATTGGCTTCATTTTTCAGGACCGGAGGTTGCTGCTTGTTAAATTAAACATGTGCTTTGGTGAGCAGAAGTGGCATCAATTCCACACTCAAATCTCTTGGCTACCAATATAGTCACCAGTTTGACATGTAAACACTTGTTGCACAGGTATTTTAGCTTCACTTTATTAAAATGGTTGGAGAGACAGAGATATGCTGTCCATTCTAATAGAGTTAATAGTCTTAAACCACTCTGGATCAACTTTTGACTCTTTGCTCAGCTTGACTTGTTTCCCAGCCTGTTACCCAAATATAATGCTGTTTGGTTTTGAGCAGGTTCTTTTAAATGAGTTTTTAGGCTGTTCTTAAAATTTGCTGTCTGCTGTGGTAGAAAATAACATATGGCAATTTTGAATGACTACTCCTTCAAGTTCATAAAGATATAATTATTTCACAGTTTCAAACATTTCCAAACTTGTATAATAAATTATTGTTAAACAGGCATGAAAAGACCCAAGAATAAATCTTAAAAAAAAAAAATCTAAAACTGGAAATACCTTGTATTGAAAAGTATGGCATTTCCTTTCAGAGATATAAGTTGTCTTAGATGAAAGGTTTGTGTGAGTGGGCATCAGAAATGAACAGGCTGCAGCCAGACCCCTCTCAAGTGATCAGGTTTAGGTTTTTTAATGAGAAGGGGGGCCTCCAGAATAACAGTAGCCTAGGGGACATTAAGTCACCTATGCTGACATGATAACAACCTTATACACAGGGATGGCAGTAAATCATATACCCTGAATAAACTGATTAAAAGCACTTAATATTCAGTTGTATGAACAGCATCTGACAAGCCTTGCATTGAGAAAGAGCTGGTATTTATCTTTCCAATCTTCTTACACACCATGATAACAAAACTAAATCTGTCATTATTATTATTATTTGTCCTCGTGTGAGGAGTGTCTTACATTTTCAAAATAAGTTAAGATTTTAAGAATCTCTAAGTTTGTGTAAGGCTTATCTGCTGATGGTTTCGTGCTTTGAGTGAAAACGTACTCTTCAAACCTTTCAGCCACACTTACTGCTGGCTTGGAGCCGTGCTTAAACAACCAATCCCAGGGGTGCAGGAGGAGAGATGAAGTAGGTGGAAAGAGACAGGAATTCTCCTCTGCTCGGCTTTGCACTGATGCATTCACTATCCATTACCCTGCTTCATCCCCCTGTGTTTGCCAGAGAAGGGTGAAAAAGTGAATTTCTGTGACGCTTCCTGTGTGGATTGATGAATCCTCCAGGCCAGAAGTTATTTATTTGACCTGAAACATTATCTTGTTGATATCAAAGTAAAAAACATAAAGCATGCCTGTATCAAAGCACCAGAGGATCAGTTGTGAGCTGTAAAGTGCTACCACAGGATGATTATCTCCAACCGGTCTTCATCAGCAGTGGAGCATCAGTAATCAACATGTCATGCCAGTTTGTGATTACCACACTCAACTGGGAGCACTAGTCTCTCTCTTCATCTTGATTGGCATCCTCACATGGCTTGTTTATCTGGGCTAAGAGTCTCTGCACATGACCTGCCCGAGCCAGCTAATTAGACCAGAGGAAAGATTAAAGGTGGGTGAAATGAAATGATGCCCCCTCTTTTGTCCTCCTTGCTTGTCTGTAGATGTTGTTTGAGCATTCAGAGGCCAAGCACACGGTCCCTGGTCTCCACAGCAATATCACGCTTCACAAAGCAGCGACATTTCAGCCCCCCTTACATACAGGTGACACAGAGGGGACAGGTTCTCCATACTGGTGGAAAAACAAGCATGTAACCTGTCCAGATCCCTAGCACAGTTTACACGTACAGATCATCATAGGTTAACACAGCTCTGCTGTATATCTTAATTCGTTAAGTTTTATTTTAACTTAAATATGGGGTAACGGACCAATAATCTTTAATTTATTATTTTAAAGAATTCTGCATTTAAATGGATAGTTTGGCCATTTTTGGAGTGGGGTTGTATGAGGAAGAGCTTTGACTGGCTCCAGCCCTCCTGTGACCCCAAATGGGACAACTGTTAATACAAATGGATGGATGGACGAGGTTCTTGTCAATACTAAGCTCCTTAGAGTAGCCATGCTGAACAGCATATTAGTTTTTTTAATGATTCTGATGAACCACAGTTCAAAAGAATTTTTCAGTATATTTGAATGTGTTATTTCTTTTGTGACCATTCTGGGTTTTTCTTTCTTTAACAGAAAGGCACCAACAGTTTTGTCCAAGTGTACATCTAAGTTTATATGACCTTTATCCAGTTACGATAATCCTTCAATTAGTAGCACAGACTCTTATTTACTTCCATGAAATAAAGCCTGAAGTGCTTTACACACAAACAACAAAAAAGGATTCATGACCCCAATCCCACAATCCATGCACAAGGTCAGAAAATACGTCATAAACAAAGGTCTCATCAAATAACCTGCCCAACAAACCGAGGAAATGCTACCTAGAATTTATAATAGGGAAACACAGGAGGTTAGGGTCAAAATGTTAAAATAAAATGAATATATTTATTTATTCAAATGGGACAGTCATCATTTAAAGAAAGATTTTAATTCATGTTCCATTAAAAATCAAGCACAGTAAAGATTGGAAAGATTATCTACTCATTCATCCATCTTCCTCAGCTTATCCAGAGTCAGGTCATGGGGGCAGCAGGTCAAGCATGTCAACCCAGACATCCCTATTCCCAACAAGGTTTCCCAATTCCTCCTGAGGGATTCCAAACCATTCCCAGGCCAGATTGGACATACAGTTTAATCCCCCAAGTGAGCTCAGGGTCTGCAGTTAACTCAAAGTAACTAAATAACTAAACTACATAAAACTAAGCTTTACCAAAAACTAAAACCAACTGAAATTTAAGTCCTTATAAAAGTAACTCAAATAAAATAAGAATAACAAAATCTCTTTAGTTTTAGTCTTTGACAGCAGCAGACAGACTTGGAGAGGGTAAAAACGTCCTGATTTGATTGGTCAGGACATTACACAATGGATGATTTTAGGTCTTGAGTTATTTTCAAATATCAAAATTGAATAAATAAATACAAAGTGAACATTAGCCTATATGACTGTTTTTTTAAAAGTTGTATGATGGTTACTTATTCTGACTCTTTTGGGCCTTGCACCTGACAAGTAGCCTATATAACTGAAAAACACTAAAACTAGCACTAAAAAGAACACAAATGAAGCTAAATTAGTATTTAAAAAAAAAAAAAAAAACTAAGCTAATGTAACAAACCAGCAGTAAAAG
The DNA here is from genome assembly GCF_018320785.1 of Cheilinus undulatus. NCBI lineage: Eukaryota > Metazoa > Chordata > Actinopteri > Labriformes > Labridae > Cheilinus > Cheilinus undulatus. The sequence continues at coordinate 38,495,570 of NC_054879.1, read as the reverse complement.
AATTAAAACTGGGGTGCAGATGGCATAGTGGTTAGGTTGCGCCCCACCAAGTCCAGCTTGTGGCTCCTTTCCCCCACTTTCTCGCTCCTGTTTCCGACTCTTTCCACTGTACTACTCTCTAAAAAATGCTTAAAAAGCCCCAAAATAAATCTAAAAAATAAAAAAACGAATCAAAAATAAACTGAAAGTTAAAACAAAAACTACATAAAAATAAACTAACGAAAAATTATGTGCCGAAAAGTCTATGCGCTTTAATCTCTATGTTCCATCCATTACATCTGTTGTTCCTTTTCAAGAGAAAACTTCCTGATTTCTCATGAAATACATTTCTTAATGATTGAAACATCCAGGGATTTGGGTCATGATTGGTCATTTAGATGGTGATAGTGGGTCCTTACACTCGACCAATTTATAGGCTATTGCTTTTTACTAATGTTGGGCTTATTTTCATTGAGGGTTACTGTTTTTTGTTTGTTTGTTTGTTTGTTTTTTAGCTTTGAGCATAATGGTCACCTTATCAGGTTTTATCTTTTCCTGTCATGCTGGCTGTGTGTAGAAGGAGGCTGACTGACTCACTGTAAATCAAATCTATATAATTACCCTACCGTACTGCTTTACAGCACACATCAAAACATTAAAATTTCACATAAGAGATGGAAAAAAAAAACGATTGTTAAATGTAATTTCAAAATATGTTTTCTTATTTTTGAGCGGCCAGTCTATCACTGAATGACACATGCCTTTAATAAGTGCAGTGACACCAGACTAGTTAATGGGACCGGGCCTTGAACTGGGATGGACTTTCATTTTGGGTCTAGTAATAATGCTTTTCATAATGATATTTTTTGTATATTAAGGAAGAAAGCCCTGTCAGACCGTCACTTGACGGAAAAACATAGAGAGTGATAGTTGTATAGATTTGAATAGCGGTCAAGGATAGTTCACTCTTACGCCGCACGGGGGCGCCGCTGTGCGTGTAAAACCGAGTCAAAGCATACTTCATGGGTATGAGCTCTTCTATCCATCATTTCGCAGCTACCAGAGGGTAGCTGGGGCCAGAACCACCTGATACATAAGAGACCGAGAGAGAAAAGGAGGAGGGGTAGGTTGCGAGGCTGTCACTTGGAGACAGATAACTATTCACGCTCAATTTAGAGTCGGCAATTAACCCAACCTGCATGTCACATACATGAGTAGACTGAATGGAGACATTTTTCTTCTCTAGATTTTATCTATGTAATAGGCACTGTCTAAATCATTTTAATTGCGGTTTAAAATTTAATTATTTGTTAGTCTTCACGCTTTTAAACCAGCTCTATTTATATAAGAAGGCTCTGATAAAAACATGGTTGTCGTTGGTGTTGTCAAACAGAAGAAAAAGCCTAACAGGTTTAAGCTAACGTTAGCATATTTCTTAAAGCTTAAAACCACCACGGTATCATTTATTTCACTTTAAATCCTGCAAGACATATACAAGATAATTTGGAAACCCGAAATAACCCGAATGTCTTCAAATTTAAAAAGTATTTTTTTCTATTTATGAGTACTTTTGTGCATTAGTTATGTCAAATTAACAATTTAAGCTTACAGTGCCCAACATTAGCTGAAGTGTTGTAAAACAGACCAGAGCGTGTTTTGACTGCCCACCCCCCCACCCACACACACACACACACACACACTCCTCATCATATATGACATGAGTCTCACTCCTCTCTCAGCTCAGTCGCTCTCTCAGCGCGCGCAGCTCTCCTCTCTCCTCGTGCGCACTCATCCCTGATTTACGCGTGTGATGCCAAGTAGGACACATCTGCTGTAAAAGCGGAAAATCACCGAGAAAGACGCACATTTTTTTTTTCCACAGGGGTTTAGCGGTTGGGAAGCCATAACTTCCGTCTCAAGTGTGCACGAGCATGGACGCGGAGTTGAGTTATTTTGTCACTTTTCATGATCCGGCAGAAACCGACAGAAGATCTGAATTGAACTTTTTAAACGCTTAGAGATATTCCTAAAAACGGAAGATGGAGCTTTGTGCGCGAAATGATACGTCTCCAGCGTGCGTGGAAACGCAGACTGATGCACTGCAAACGGGAGCCGGGAACGGGAGCGTGGAGACCTCAAACATCACCTGCTGCAACGTCTCATCCATCCTCATACCTCCGCGCACGAGGCAGAAAGGTAAGCGGACGCACGTTGCACCTCATTTATAACCTGAGGGTTAGTAAGCAGGTCTGCCATGCATTTATTTGGTAACCAAACAGCAAACACTCATTGTTTTCTGCAAGAAAAAACATTTTAAAAACCCTGCTAAACACCCTCACTTTTATTTATAATGCTTAAAGGGCTGTCAAAATGAATTGCATTACTCAAGATCCACAAGTGGTGCAATTTTTTTCTAAATCTCATGCTTTATTGTCCCTTTCAGCACTCTGGTTAAATCATATCAGCACCTCCCTGCAGCCACAGTGATGTGGTCCAACACTGCTCCTTAATTTAATCTTATTTTACTTTGAAAAACTCAAAGACATCTGCACCTTGTGTTATCAAACATTTACCTTTTTACTTCCCCTTTATTTATCTTCTTTAATCCATAACAAGTTCCTTTTTCCCTGGTTAAGCTCGTGTTTAAATCTTGCATCTTGCTTGCAATATAGTGGAATTTTCAAATGCAGTACACCACTGATCATCAACTGGCGGCCCGAGGGCCATATCAGGCCTCCCAAAGCTTCCTGTCCGGCCCCCAGAAGATCATTACATTTAGAAAAAGAAGAAAAGTTCTGGTTTTCAGAGTAACTGTCTGCAGCTGTTATTTCCACCCCAAAAACAGTTAGTATTGAAATAGTTTTAAAATGACTTAACATTTGATGTTTTTACAGAAATTCATTTGTCATCAATGATAAAAAAAAAATGTGTTGAGATTGGCAAAAATGCTGCAAAAATGTCTGAATGAAGCGATGAAAAGGGGTAAGAGAGAGACAAAAATTGGTGATGATTGTCAAACTGGTTGTGGAGTCACACAAAGGGTCAAAAATTGGCAGGAAACGTGGTGAAAGAGGTTAAAATGCTGCAAATATTGGATAAGAGGGGCAAAAGGGGGCATAGAGGATCACAAACTGGTTAAAAGTGGCAGAAATGGTGCAAAAAATAATGAAAAGGGGTGAAAAAGTGGCTAAAATGGCACAAAATGGTTAGAAATGAGCAGGAATAGTGGTTTAAAAGGGGTTAAAGAATGTCCAAAATGGGTTAAACAGGCAAGAGATATATATAATGTGTGAAAAGTGCCAAACTATAGCAAAAATAGCCTGGAAGAATAGTGAAAATGGGTTAAAGAGTGGCACACAGCGACAATAATTGGCAGGAAAGTTGCAAAAAGGGGTTAAAGAGTGGCAAAATGGGTGAAAAGTGGCAAAAATGGGTTGAGAGTGGCAAAAATGTTGTAGAAATGGCCGAATGAAGTAGTGAAAAGGGGTTAAAAAGTGTCAAAATGAGTTAATATTGCTGTTAAATCACAATTTGGGACAGTCCATTCTCTGATATTTTCAGGGGCCCAGCCAATTCTGTGGGCGGGCCTGTCTCCTTGTGAAAATAAAAATCCTCATACAATAATTTACTTAATCTGACCAAAAGATTTTTTTTGAATTTCTGTTTATTTGAAAGTCTGGCCCCCAGAGTCTCTGTCAAGACTAAATCTGGCCCTTGAGCAAATGTATTTGATGACCCCTGCTGTACATTGATGTGATCAATTGCAATTCATTTTGGGAATTCTGAGATTAATCAGGATTGAGAATTCCAGTCTCCTGACAGCCTTAAATGCTAACGAATTACAGATTCTTTTGGCTAAAATGTAGAGCAAACTGACCCACCATTTACTTTAAATCATGGCACATGAACCAAGGATTAGTCTTACTTCTGCAGTTAGTTAAAAATAGCAGTCTAGATCTTTAAATCAGGTTCATAAACTCACTTAACCTCCTATCAGTCTTGTTGTTAAACAGGAATTTTTTTAGAAATTTTCCTTTCCAAAACCCCAAAAATTCCATAGTTTTTAAAATTATGTCTTAATAATGACTTTGAAAATTCTTAAACATATTTTTAAAGCATTTAATGAAAAGTGCCCAAATATTTCTTTAGATAGTCCTGAAATCTTTCAGTGAAAATTCCTCATAAAGCCTGAAAATTCCAATAAAAAAATATCCCCAAAAAATCCATGCAAATTCCTGAAAAATTTCAAGCAAATTCCTCAAATATTAAAGTAAATTCCCCGCTTAAATTTCCTGGCAAATTTCAAAAACATTCTCCAAAATTCCATGAAAATAATGCAAACAAACTAAACCCACTAAAGTTTTCTAAGACAAATCCTGAACCCCAAAGTCCTAATCCAATTCCCTCAAAATGTGGTAATAATTTCCCCATATTCCCATGAAAATGCATTAAACAATGAAATAAATTAAAAGCCACGAAGCCCTCCAAAATATACAAACATATCCTCAATTTTAATAAAATACTTTGATAACTTCCAAGCAAATTCCCTAAAATATCCAAACAGCAAATTTCAGCATTTCAAGCAAATACCTTAAACTTGAATGGACATTTTTTTACATCAATTCTTAAACAAAAAATGATTGCTATGATGTAGGAAAGCCAAATGTGCTTATATGTGGATGCAGGTCTTAAGAGGTTAAAGCACGTTAGCAATCTTTGTTCACATCAAGACTTAACATGCTGTATCATTTCACTGAGAACAGGATGTGATATTTCAAAGTAAAGCTGTGATTTAAAGTCACATCCTGCTTTATTATGTGCTTACTCTATGGAGGAGATGTGAATGAGGGATCAGGGAGCAGACAGAGTGAGTGTGCGTGTGTCACAGTCAGGAATCAAATACCGGCCACACAGGGATTTATTCATAAAAAGGTCAGATGGCTGCTGTCTGTGCCACATGTTCATGTTGCTGCTTCCTGCTGTTTTTATATTTAAAATCCATGTCTATTTTTGGGAATCATTTCCATGCAATCTCTCCAAATTGACTACATAAAGGCGTGCCGTAATAAATGACGCAGAATGCCAAACCTTATGAGGCAAATCAGTGACTCTGATGTCCGTGTAAAATGAAAGTGACTTAACTTGATCTTGCAAGCAAGAAAGAACATTAAAGTGCGTCATCAGTCTTGATTTCCACTCAGTCCCATCTCCACCTGCTACTTTACCAATCAACACATGCTATTTTCATCCATCTCTATCTAAGCAGCTGTTTGTCTGTGTTGATGAGGTGTGTGAGGGCTTCACGTATGTAAGAAACATGTCAGACATTGAGCACATCATTATGCCGTTGACTGGTGACAGCTTGACGTGTAAATGAGACTTATTTACCTCAACTGCTGATACATCTCACTTTACAGACTTGTTCTTGCCCTCGTACAGGTTTTTTCTTTCTCATTTGGCACTCCCAGAAGAAAGAAGGAGGATGTCTGACCCTGTGCATCAGCTGTCACCATCATTACTCACGCCGCTACTCATGAATTTGATTACTTTTTCACCATGTTGGCTCAATCTTCCTGTCTTCTCTCTGTCGGTCATTCTGATATTGGTGTTGATGAGTCATGCCACCTTCAGAAAAATGATTTCAAAGCATGCACCATTAGCCACTTAAAACTTAGTTTTCTCATATTTTTTTCTACCTTAATCTTACCAATTTTTGACATCACTGAAATCAGCTGGAGGTTATATTCAGACTCTCTGAACCAGCAAGTAGCCTAAAGTGAAACACAAAACTAGTCATCTGTAAGTGCCCCTGTCAAAGACTCAGTAAATATTTTTTTAAATATTAAAACCAGTTTAACGGTGTTAGAGCTTGGTGAAACTTTGGCCAATTTAAGGCACAGAAAACATGGTTCACTTAAGGCAGAAATATGGATTTGGATTAAACAAGTTGTAACTCAAGTTATTCCAATTTCATCAAAGGTATAATACGTCACGTTCGAAGTAGACGCTGCACTTTAGCACCAACAAACTGCTCCGCTTCTACCTCCCACCCCTCCCTCAGGTTTCGGACCAGTAGCAGCTGTTTGTAGGACCATCACCATTCAGACATGTAGCCCAGACAGATTCAGTTCCTATTTCTTTGATGTATGTTTAAAAAATCTTCCTGTTGTGTGGGATAGTTCTCCTTGAGTTTTACTCCTGCAAAGAAACTCCATCATTCCACCTCCACATGCAGTGTCCCTGAGTGAGAGGGACCATCGCTCTTCCCTCAGGTGGGGGCAGGGGTACCAGCTAGAGAGGGAGGGATTAATGCAAATGAAGCATGTTTAACCCTCTAAGTAAAATAAATACAAGCTGAGGAAAATGCTTTCTTATCACTCTTAACACAGAGCTAAGAACAACAAACCAAGAGAGTTTGACTTCACTTTTTTTAAGGAAAGCATTTGGACCATTGTTTTAATTTAGGATATATTTGTTATCTGCTATACAACTCAGTTTTGTTTTGGCGGCTATAAAAATCGCAATTTTATACATTACACTTGTAAGGTGTATCAGAATTATCAAAATAATTGGGCTTTTTTGACTCCGAAAAGTGCTTAAATCAGGCCTGGTCTGATCCAGGTATTTGAAAAAGGAAACAGGGAAAACAAAATAAAGCATTTACCTCGTTGCATCCCGTTAGTGAAGCCCTCCTATGAACCAGTCTTTTATTTAATCTTCATGTCCACCTGATCAGATAAGATGTCCTCTTCTTTAAAGGCCTTATTTGTGAAGACATGACGTTGTTTTTGTCCTGCATTTTGCTAACTTTCCTCCTAACATTAGTCTTGATAAGTTCAACAACGTATGCTGGCACGATTCCTTGCAGAAAGCCCAGGATTTACCGCAACTGTGCATGTCTCGTTCTGTACACATCAGTCAACGGAATAGATATCTCTGCTGCCACCTACTGGCAAGTGGTCAGTGATTTGTCCAAAAGCACAAAAGCTCCTTCTTGGTTGATGCTGCTCTTGTGAGACATGCAGCCGGTGTTTGTTGCTCTGCTACTCTCTACTCTCTATGTGCCCCTGGCCTGTTCTCAACACCCCAAGAATCAAAAAAGCCCCCCCCATACCTTTCAGAAAATGTGTGCTGAAACAAGCCAATGTCAGACACCCCCCCATGATGTCATGTGGGGAGTTAGCCCCACCCCCAGGATTAGAAGCCCTTCCCACTTGGACAAAAGTTCCACCCTCCTCTACTGAGCAGAGAGGAGGATCAGGAGAGCCACATCCATTTCCTGAGAGGGGCGGAGTCAGCCAGCTCATTAATATTTAAAGCCACAGACACATGAACAGCTCTTTCTGAGCAGGGCTGAAACAGAGGGGTTTTTAGACATGCAAAAATCCAATACTGGAGTGTTTTTTCAGCAACAAACTTCACAGGCATGTTTTGGGGACCACTGAGATCAATATAAACTTGTCTTAAAGGGGTGAAATATGTCTCCTGTAAATGAGTTCATCTAGCCTTTTAGCTCAGTCTTGTTTCCCTTCATCTGGATGGACAACGCTAGATGCTAGGAGGTCAGTAGGACTGAGTGATTTTTTATATTGATCACCTCTGTGCCAGGTAAATCCTTTAAACTGTGGCAAAATCACTGTTTTGTAAAGCTTAGGAATCCTATTCAATGTTTGTAGAAATTTTCTGATGCTAATTTTAGTGTTGAGGTCTTCTTAAAGCTGTTAACTTTCCTTCATTCCCATTCATTCTAAATAGCTGTCCCTCACATTCTGACCCTCAGTGGGCATTGGAGATCACTTGATTGCAAATAGGGTTCTACAGAAAAATCTTTAGGGGCTGTTAGTGGGTGTTGCCGTGGTCACTGTACTCATCATATTGCTGCTAAATGAGCTTTGTAGTCATTTTGACTTTTTCTCTCTTCTTGGTTGTAATCAAAGGTTGTGGAAATGCACTTTGCTGAAATGGCCAAGGTTGCTGTGAGGTCAAGTATCTGGTAGTTTAAAGGGCTCTATGGTGTCTTCTGTGGCTCAAGAGGTGATTCTGGAATCAGATTGGATGGCGTTAAAGATGATAGTATTTGCTCTGAGACTACTGTTTACTGTAAGGAAGTCTGTGTTTGGGACTGCTGACGTCATGAACAGGCTACCTCACCGCTATGTAAACACATGTCCTAAAATTTGTCAGAAGCCTGTTTCCTGTTTTATGGCGATGCAGCTCTGAACAACAGGACTTATTTCACAGGATTTATTTATAACCACAATAAGCATAAAAACAACACTAATGCACAGGAGGGAGGAACCCATTGCCCAACCATAATTATCTTTCTAAATGGTTTCCCACTGGATGCAGTGAGGTGTTGTGATGTGGAACAAACACCTGCAGACTTCACAGCACATGATTTGACACTCCTGTGCAGCCCTGATAACAGTTAAAGTGGCTCTAAAGGAAACCTGTCATGCCATGTTTATTGCGAAAGATACAGGTACAGACTATATTTATGAAGCTAATAAAATAGTCAAGGATACCATCTGATGTAGTACAACAAACAGCATGACTTGGAGATGTTGACGATGAAAAAAGCAGTGTTAATCTGTCTCTGCAAGCATAAAAAAGAAAGTCCTTGGATTTAAAACGCACAAAAACACATTTAGATAAAGAATTAGGCCCTCCTTTCTGCCGCCACTCCCCTCAGCGCCCCACCTCTCCTCTTGGAGCGTATTTCACTCCCTTCGATGCTCACACTCTCTCATCTCACTGCCAGTGGAGAGCTGAGGTGTTGAATACATGCCTTCTCAACATGTCGTTTCATAACACCAGCAGAGCTCTATCTGTGGCTCATACATTGAGCTTTTTCCTCCATCAGCTGTTGCAGGTTGTTGTTGAATTACTGTTAAGGCTTCCATGACATTTACCGTGCTGAAAAAGCCACTAGCTGTGACATTTACAGACACCCTGGTTTTATGGGAGCAGATCCGGCTTTTCCCTGCATATGTAATAGGAAGAGACGAGTGCCAGTCAATGTACTGTCCTCTAAAACGATTGAGGGGGAATTCATGACAACCTTAAATATTCATGGATGAATTGTGAATATTATTATTAATTCATCCATTTTTTTTACACTCCATGCCTATTAATAGCACCTGGAGTTAACATTCGATTATTGTAAGCAGGGAATCTGTTCACCCACCTTTCTCATCCATTGCCTTGATTCAAGGCCGCCCATAAGGGGGGATAAAGAGGAGAGCTTTCAGGGGCCCAGATAAATGGGAGTCAGGAAAATCCTGATCCATTGTAAAGTTAATCTGATAACCATATTTTATATTTAATCTGAATAATAACCACTTCTAACACAATGCATTTTATTTATTTATGCTGTAGTACAATATAGCAGTTTCAAATGTAAACCCATTTTCTTTAAACAGAATTAACTTTTTATCTGTAATCTTAACAATAAAGATGGGCGCACTGAACGAAACCATTGGGAAATGTAAGACTTCATAGCTAAGCCATGATGTGCACACATGTCAGGAGAATAAAGTAGAAGAAATTGAAATGACTTTAAGATAAAAATAATTTAAAAATGACAAAATAAAGATAAAAATTGGTAATCAGGGGTATAAACTGGCAAAAAAAATTGGCTTATAGAGGCAAAATGGGTAGTTACAATGGTGAAAGCAGTTTAAAATGGGCAAAAATGGGTGACATGTGGCACAATTGATTAAAAGGGGCAAAAAAGGTTAGAAGAGGCAAAAAATGTAAAAAAGCAAAAATTTGGCTAATCGGGGAAACAATGGGCTGTAGAAACGGTGAAAAGCCGCTAACATTGGCAACAATTGGATATATGTGGCAAAAATTGGTTAAAAGTGGTAAAAAAAAAGGTTAGAAGAGGCAACAAAGATTAAAAGAGGCAAAAAGGGGTCATAAGTGGCAAAAATGGACAGTAAAATTGGTGAAAAGCAGTTAAAAAGTGGCATGAAAAGTGCATACAGTGTCAGTCAAAGACTGGTTAAAAGTGATTTAAAAAATAAAGGTTAAAAGAGGAAAAAAGTGTAAAAATGGGCTGAAAATTGGCTAAAAGAGGCAAAAATGGACAGTAAAAGTGGTGTAAAGCAGTTTAAAAGGGCCAAAAAGTGGCAAAAAAGGTTAAAAGAGTTTTTTAAAAAGTGTAGAAGTGGCAAAAAATTGGCTAATTGTTGCACTAATGGGCAATAAAATGGTGAAAACCAGTTAAAAAGTGGCATAAAGGGGCGCTGATGGGCGAGTGGTTTAAGGCGTGGGCGGCCTGGGTTCGAATCCAGCTTGTGGCCCTTTTGTGCATGTCTCTCCCGTCTCTCATCCCTGCTTCTGAGTCCATCCACTGTCCTCCACTATCTAATAAAGGCATGAAAAAGCCCAAAAAGAAATCTTTAAAAAAGTGGCATAAAAGGGTTATTTATGGCAAAAATTGGTTAAAAGTGGCAAAAATGACGTAAAGAGAAAAAAGAGCAGTAAAAAGTTGTAAAACAGTTGAAAATTGTCAAAAAGGGGTTGAAAGTGGCAAAAATGGCTTAAATTGGCAAAATGTGTGGTTAAATAGGTGAGAAAGTAGCAAAAGTGGGTTTAATGTTGAAACAGTTGGAAAGGCTTGATAGGCAGAAACAGTGGTGAAAATGGGTTAAAAAGTGGCATGAATAAATCATTTAGATGAATGATAATAAATAATAAATCATCACACACTTTTCAGATCCAAAATGGAATAACTTTTAGCCATGATGCTAGCACCATTGCTACTGATTCAGCACACATGCAATAATACTGTCATAAATCACCACTAGGGAGGGCCCATTCTCAGGGGTTTCAGGGTCCCAGTCAAATCTGTGGGCAGGCATGCCTAAATTTCCAGTCATATAACAATGATGTTGCATTCAGCTTCACAAAAGAAGCTTTCGAATAGAGTTTGCACAGCGCAGTTGAGCTAAACTGAGTAAAACGGGGTGTACGCATGGTCACAAAGCTGTCAAATAAAGCAGACATCCTGAATGGTTGTGATGCAACCAAAAGTCATATATCACATGCATGCGATGCACTCAGGATTGAAGCACATGTCTGGAAAAATTCAGATAAATTGCATGAAGAAAAGTGATGCAGTTGAAGTATTTTCCCTCACATTCTGCTCACATTTTCACACTTTTTTTAGCCTGTAAACAACGATGTCTAAACGAACGGGCAGCAATGGCTGATGCTCTCTACAAACGTCATAAAAAAATCATCGCACCACACGTTCAGTGCTGCAGGCTGCCCTTCTGTCATTTGGCTTTTTAAACTGGAGTAGTACTCCAACAAAATCAGTGAAGCTGAGTGTGAAGTGAACAAGGCCAAACAGTCAGATTTTGTCTGTCAGGGCTTAACTTTAAAACGATTTTAGAGTGGCTTCAGTTATTCTCAATAGTTTATTCCTCTCTAACAGAACAACTCCATGTGAAGCTGTCATCAATCCTTCAATATTGTTTCAGTGCAGCTTAGAGGTGTGGGCTGACAGAGACAGCAGCAGCAAAATTAGGTGTTAATGAGACTGAAATTAAGGGGGAAATATTAAAAGGAGCTGTGTGAGTTGACTCTGTGCTATAAGGTATGCTACTGATATGAAACTAATCATGCTTTAAGGCAGGATGAGTCAGAGCTCCTTAAAAGAACAACTCATAAATGTGAGCAAAAATGTTCTTCACTTTCAGCCACTGCTTATGACTCACTGGTGTGTGATGCTGGCCATGACTGAAGACTGATGTGTTCTAATATTGTTAGAAATTTCTGAGGATTGACCTTTGTGCAGTGGTTTACAGCTGATATTGGCATACAAAATGGAATAAGGAAAAGTGATCAAGAGGGTGTTTCATCTGACAAAATGAAGCAACTCTATAACATATGTAACACAAAATTTGAACCTTTTTTTAGATAGATAAGGGCCACTGAAATTCCCTTTTTGAGATACCCCATTTTTTTTTTTCATTCTGAGATTAAAGTTGGAATTCCGAGAACAAAGTCAGGATTCTGAGATTCAGTCAGAATTCTGAGATTAAAGTTGGAATTCTGAGATTAAAGTTGGAATTCTGAGAAAAAGTCAGAATCCTGAGATTAAAGTCAGAATTCTGAGATTAAAGTTGGAATTCTGAGATTAACGTTGGAATTCTGAGATTATTTGGAATTCTGAGATTATTTGGAATTCTGAGATTAAAGTTGGAATTTTGAGAAAAAGTCAGAATTCTGAGATTAAAGTCAGAATTCTGAGATTAAGTCAGAATTACCTGATATCTCGGCTTAGTTTAGCCAGATTAGTCAAAGGAAGTCTGGTTTTGTTAAGTCCCCTTTCTAGTACATGTATGATTGCCTTTCTCCACTCATACCTATACATTGTATGACTGCATTCACCAAACTGTGATGTCTGAATCACAGTGACTGAGGATGAATACACATAACCTTATTACCACCTTATTAATCAGTAATCAGTGAAGTTAGGGTGTGAAAATTAGGGAAATCAGCTAGAGAGAGCTAGATTTTATAGATATCTAATGAAAGACAATTGTTGGAGGAAGAATCAGGGGACAAGTGTGGAGGCAAATGCAGCAGTAGTAGATTAACTGAATATCTAAAATTATCGAAGGACTTCAGGGGAAGAAATAAAGATCTTGCCTCTGTGAGTACTATTATCCCACAGTGCACTGTATCGCTGTAAAATGAAGCCATACATCACGTTGGGCAATAAGTGCAGAACATCAGTGAGATAATTGATTAAATGAATGTCTCCACATAACGCTCATGAACAGTAGCAGCTACTTCAGGTTCTGGCCTGCAGGAAACGATGGATGTGCTGAGCATGTTATCAGTGTGTCCTGCACAGCCAGCGAGCGCACAGGAAAGCTAATTGGCTTCGATTAGCCAGGAGCCAGAATAACATATTTCATTAGGCGAGAAATAGAGAGAGAGACGGAGTCAGTGAGAAGAGAGTGATGGTCCCTCTTTCCTTCCAATCATCTGTCTGCACGTTTTCATTATGCACATGCAGATGTATGCGCAGCCACATGCATGCACAGACACAGAATGAAACACTTTAGCTGGTGCCATTTGCAAGCCTGTTCTTGTGAAGACGCCCTGATGTTCTGCCTGTGGAACAGAAGTAGCCTTATCAGAGGTTACTGATTTATATGTGCATAGGAGTGTGAGGCAGATGGTGACGCCTCATGTCAATGTAGATGGAAGACTGTGCATGTGTGTGTGTGTGTTTCCGGGGGAGGGAGTGAGAGAGAGATGAGGAAGATGAGACACTGACTTTTACTGACCGAGCTAAGCCTGAATCCATCGCTAAGCCTCCAAATGATAAAAAAAAAAACATTTCAGTGTAGAGGTAAGAGCATTAAATCAATTTAGTGACATGTTATCTTCCTATTTTCATATGTGAGGCACACGTCTGCCTGTATGGATTGAAGAGGCCAAATCCCACCTTTTATATTCCTCCTTTACTCTTGTGTGGAGATGTGTGCAGATTTTTAAAGCCGACCTTTTAAAGTATATCTACATCCCAGATCAATTTTGATTGATCACTTTGAGCCATTTGGTGCTTAAAACACATGTGATGCAGGGAAGGTGGAACAAGTGTAATATGATTTCAGTTTTTATTCCTTCTTGTTATGGAGAGCATTTAAGTGATCCAAGAGAATTTGTCTTTTGTGTTAAAGCAGATCATTTTTATGGGATATTATGTAGTGAGCAGGGCTGTTATCATCAAGCTGCAATAAGAAGCTGCTCACAGTACATCAGGGTTTTACATTGAATTTTTTTCATTCCTAAATGACAAAAGCAATGTAAAAGACGAGCTCTGTCGCTGTGGGATAAAGTGATGAGATGTAAACATGAGGCAGGTGTTACTACTAGGGTTGAACAATTTGGGAAAATAATCTAATTGTGATTTTTTTACCCAATGTTGCAATTGCAATTTAATATGCAATTATTTCTTAAGTTCTCATCTCATGCATTTTCCAGTAAAAACAGGAAATAATTCATTATATACTGTAACCAACACAATATTAGATAGATTAAGCTAGAGCTTAACCAATAAGAAAAAATATCGAATTCTGAAGATTTTGTCTCATTTTGCAAATTGGACATGAACTGTTGCATTAAAAGGAATGATAACTTTTATATAATTCTCATATTTAAAAAGAAAAACATTCAGAAATGAAGAAAATATGAATTCTTTTATACACTATTCAAAAAATATGCCACTAAAATGATTGCATGATATGTAATGTATAACATGTCTGCTGTAAAAAGGTTTTAAATTGGTATTTTGACACAAATTTCAGGTTAAGGAAATATTGCACCTTCTGCGATTTGAAAATTGTAGCGTGCCATATTGCAATTTAATCTAATTTGCGATTAATTGCCCAGCCCTAGTTCCTACTGACTTGCCGTTGTCTGCCCACCTGTTTACAGAATTGTCACACATTCAGTATCATATTAACATTTTAAATGTTGAGATCTCATTTAATATGCTTGACAAACACACATAAGGTCTGTGTTGTCAGTTTGTGATCGATTCACTGGCTACTAGATTTGGGCTCCTAATAACTGTCAATCTGTACAGTTTTTATATTTTAAACTCTTACATCAATGCCATTCACTTTGATGGAATGCTTTCTAGGGATTTACACTTGATAAAACCTACAGATGGCCTAAACTCAACCATGCCTGAAACACAGAGCATATGAAGGATTTTTACATGATGTCAAGTCTCATACAGTATCAGCAGTGGAGCCATATGGCTGTACAGAGGCTTGCAAAAGTATTCATACCCCCAGAACTTTTCCACATTTCTTCATATTTCAGCCACAAATGTAAATATATTTTATTGGGATTTCATGTGATAGATCACATGACGCATAATTGTGAAGTGGAAGGAAACTTATACATGGCTTTCAAAATTTTTTACAAATAAAAATCTGAAAAGTGTGGAGTGCAAAGGTATTCAGCCCCCTGGAGTCAGTTCTTCGTACAGCCACCTTTCACTGCAGTTACAGCTGCAAGTCTTTTGGACTATGTCTCTACCAACTTTGCACATCTAGAGACTGACATTTTTGCCCATTTCTCTTTGCAAAATATCTCAAGCTCAATCAGATTTGATGGAGAGCATCTGTGAACAGCAGTTTTCAAGTCCCATCACAGATTCTCAGTGAAATTTAGGTCTGGACTTTGACTTGACCATTCTAACACATGAATATGCTTCAATCTAAACCTTTCCATTGTAGCTCTGGCTGTATGTTTAGGGTCATTGTCCTGCTGGAAGGTGAACCTACTCTTACCAGCTTCCCTGTCCTGGCTTAAGAAAAGCATCCCCACAGCATGATGCTGCCACCCCCATGTTTCACAGTGTGGATGATGTGTTCAGGGTGATGTACAGTGTTAGTTTTCTGACACACATAGCGCCTTGTGTTTAGGCCAAAAAGTTCAATTTTGGTCTCATCTCACCAAAGTGGGTGTCCCCCACATGGCTTTTGGCAAACCATAAACAAGACTTCTTATGACTTTTTTTCAACAATGGCTTTCTTCTTGCTACTCTTCCATAAAGGCCAGATTTGTGGAGTGCATGACTAATAGTTGTCCTGTGCCTTAGCTGTGGATCTCTGCAGCTCCTCCTGAGTTACCATGGGCCTCTTTGTTGCTTCTCTGATCAATACTCTCCTTACCTGTAAGTTTAGGTGGACGGCCATTTCTCTGTAGGTTTGTAGTTGTGGCATGCTCTGTCCATTTTCGGATGATGGATTGAACAGTGCTCCATGAGATCTTCAAAGCTTGGGATATTTTTTATAACCTAACCCTGCTTTTAACTTCTCCACAACTATTCCTAACCTGTCTGGTGTGTTCCTTGGTCTTTATGGTGCTGTTTGTTCACTGATGTTCTCTAACGTACGTCTGAGGCCTTCACAGAACAGCTGTATTTATACTGAGATTAGATTACACAAAGGCGGACTTCTGAAGGTAATTGGTTGCACTGGATTTTATTCATCAGTATCAGACTCCTGAAGGATGAATTCTTTTGCACACCACACTTTTCAGATTTTCATTTGTAAAAAAAATTAAATCCATGTGTAATTTTCCTTCCACTTCACAATGATGTAACACTTTGTGTTTGTCTATCATGCAAAATCCCAATAAAATATATTTACATTTATGGTTGTAACGTGAAGAAATTTGGAAAAATCCAAGGGATATGAATACAATACATATGAATACAAGCCACTGTATGTGATTGGATAATGCTGTTTTTCTTAATCTTTTTTTATTGGAGACAGGAAAGGGACTGATACTACAAAAAGCAGAGGAGACAGGTTAAAAAACAGGAACATGTGCCTAAAGGATGAACATAGTTGATTTAGTATTTTCAGGGGATTAAGGTTTGAGTATGTTTGGTAGCACATGCCTCTACAGCTGTGTCCATGAGGACTGGACATACGTGTGAAGTGATGTGTGGATGTGGCTCACATGGCTGCCTCTAATCCCCACGACACACTCAGCAGGTTACCTGTTAAAAAGTGTTGTCTAAGCAGGGGGTGAGGCAGAGATAAGAAAGAGAAAGCAGAAAATGTGACAGCAGGATATGATCCAGTGAAGCCGCTAATGACAGACAGACAAATGGACAGGCAGGTTGTGTGCTACAGGCCACCGTACTCTGGACTTGATCATTATTACTGAAAACACAGAGTTCAGCTCTGAGTATTAATTATGAATAACAGTGGAAAACAAAAACACAGCAGAGGAACCTGGGATAAAATACTAAAAACTAGATGAGGGGTAAAATTCATAGTTAAAGAAATACTTGGATATGAAATATTTCTGATATGTGTTCCATGATAAAAGTGATGCCATGTGACAGCAATTCTACTTCAACAGTTCTACCGAAACCTGGGCGCAGTGCAAACTCCCCACATGACATCATTAGGGGAAAATCTGGGTTCTGATTCTTGGGGGGATTATGGACAGGCCAGGGGCACATCTTTTTCTAGAAAAGCCTGAAAAAGTGTATTTTGTCATAGTACATGACCTTTAATGTTTTTGGTTCTTGTTTCCTCTTCCTATTAGTAGCTTTCACATGATTTTCCACACTCTTCAAAATGCTTACTTCTACTGCATACTATAGGGAATTTGAACCCTTACATGTTTTAGCTGTTTTTCTAAATTAAAATAACGTTGTTGTTCAACTGATGCAGTAACCAATGAGAAGGCAAGCTAGGGTCATACTTCTCTACTTCTCTACATTTGAGAAAGAAAACCCAAAGAGGAGAAACAAGTGGATTAATGCTGTCTGATGCTCCGCTGTCTCTGTTACAATAGACAGTCGCACTGAACAGACTTATCTTAACCACGCCATCAAATATAGCTTTATAAAAATATGACTGCTTTTTAACCATTATTACAGTGCTAGAACACTGACTGACACCTAACTGTGATCCTGATACAATTGTTAAGCAACATGAACTAAAATATGTTAGCTAACTAACACTCGTGGAAGAATTTTCCAAAACTGTAACTATTAAGGATGTTCCCAGCCATCTATTTCCCTTTTAGGATCATGTAAATTCTGGTTAAATTCAGTCAAATTCATCACAGGGTCATTGTGCCAGCAGATATAGTGTGAGCATAATGTGCTGTGTAGAGCGTGGCTAACATTAGCAGCTAGCTCTGCCAGCTGTTGTTCTTCTTTGCAGATTAATATTATGCACTATGTGGTTACTCATCACTTTAGTTGAGTTGTTAAACACGAGTATAACTCTCAACAGCCTACGTACAACTTTATCTTCCTTTTACTAGTTAAAAAACTGTCCAGTTGCACTGTTCCTACAACACGCTAAATGCTGAGCTTCTCATGTTCTTGGAGTTTCTGACAGGAAGGCAGCAGTCATTAAATAAAGCTACAGTGGCTATTAGTGGCAGAAGGCTTCATTACAGATTCAAACAAGGATTTCAGGCCCGCGTTCATAAAAAATGATATGTAATTAGTTTAATCGACTCATAAATCTTGCACCTGCTAATAAGATACACAAATATTACTGTTTAGCCAGTTATCCACACCCATCCTTAGTAAATATGTATGCTGACATCACTGGAGCAAAATCCTGCCTAGGACTTTTTAGATTGTAGTTTCCTGAGAGCTCTTTAAAGATTGCAGTTTAATTAATGTCTCAGTATTTCTGTAGTTGTGAGGTGATGTTAACATGTCATTTCTAAGAGAGAGAGAATAAAAATGCACAGTGTCCAATAATAGCTGTCACTGTCCCAAGGTTTTTGCTTTTCTCTGTTGTGGTCACTCTGAAAGTGAGGAATCCTTTGAGGTCAACTGAGCCTTTAAACCCTAGGCAGAGTTGCCCGATCAGCCAGTAAGTCAGACTTCAGCAGGCCTGGCTTGGAATGTGGCAAAATGTAATTATTTTACAACCTCTATTGATGAAATTCAAACTTATTATGGAGAGATTTTAACAGGTTATGAAATGTTCTCAAAGTTATCCTGCTGCCTAAAAAGCAAATGAGATCACCATATTTTGGGGATTGAAAAACTTTCAGTATGCTGGATGATTTGCAAGTTAAATCTGGCAACGCTGGACTTAAATGAGCAGCAGGTGGAGAATCTGTTGGAAAAGTGGGTCTTATTTTGTGATTTCGCAAAAGTGCAAAAACACCTGAGTGGTTTGGCAAGCCAAGGGTTGGAAAATAATGTTTAAAATATTCTCATTTGCAAGATATGACTGAACACAGAATAAAGAAAAGGCTGTGGCAAGTAGTATCCACATCCCTACTGGCTTGAGAATTAGGATCAATAGAGAAAATGTCTTCATATTGATCGTTTTGTCAACTGATGGATTGGCTACAGGCTTAGACTTGTGCAGACTTGTAATATATCCACTCCACTGTTTTCTGTTTCTAGATGGGGACCACACGCTGCGGATCCTGCTTTACTCCCTCATCTTCTTCCTGAGTGTGGTTGGAAACCTGTTGATCATCGTAGTTCTGTCCTTTAACAAGCGCATGAGGACGGTAACAAATACCTTCCTGCTGTCACTTGCTGTCAGTGACCTGATGATGGCGGTCTTCTGCATGCCATTCACCCTCATCCCCAGCATCCTGAAGGACTTCATCTTTGGAGCAACCATGTGCAAGATAGTCTCCTACCTCATGGGTGAGAGGGGGAAGGGGAATGATTGTGAAATGTCCTCCACTTAGTTAACTATGACCCCTTTTTGTCACGAGTTACAGTCCCCTCCAATAGTATTGGAATGGTTGGCCTGATTCCTTTATTTTTGCTGTAGACTAAAACATTTGGATTTGACATCAAAAAATGAATATGAGACAAGAAATCAACATCTCAGCTTTTATTTCCAGGTATTTACATCTTGATCTGATACACCACATTGAAGATACAACTTTCATGTGAGCAAAAGTATTGGAACATGTGACTGACAGGTGTGTTTTGTTGCCCAGGTGTGTCCTATATAGTAAGAGGTGTAACCAACATGAAAACCAGAGAGCTGTCTATGGGTGAAAAACAAGCGATTGTGAAGCTAAGGGAGGATGTAAAATCAATCAGAGCCACTGCAAAAACATTGGCCATAGTCAGTACAACCATTAGGAATGTCCTGAAGAAGAAGAAGAAGAAGCCACTGGTGTACTTAGTAACAGTTGTGAATGATTAGATCAAGAAAACATCAGCAGTGGACGACAGAAACACTGTGAGAGCTGTAAAGAAAGACCCTGAACAACTGTTAGTGATATCAGCAACAACCTCCAGAGGACAGGAGTGAAGGTATCACCATCTACTCTTCACAGAAGACTTCAGGAACAAAAGTACAGAGGCTACACCAGAAGATGCAAACCACTCATCAGCAGAAGAACAGGAAGGCCAAGCTGGGAATTGCCATAAAGAACAGAGAGGAGACACAAACCTTCTGGGCCAAAGTTTTATTGACTGATGAGACAAAGATGAACCTTTACCAAAGTGATGGAAATACTAAAGTTTGTACAGAGAAAGGATCTGCTCATGATCCCAAACAGACAAGCTCATCTGTGAAACACAGTGGAGGTAATGTCATGGCTTTGGCTTGCATGGCTTCTTCTCGGATGGACTTGTTAACCTTCATTGATGATGTAACACATGATGGCAGCAGAAATGAACTCAGAAGTCTACAGAAACATTTTGTCTGTCAATTTAAAGAAAGGTGAAACCAAACTGATTGGGAGATCCTTCATCATGCAGCAAGATAATGGCCCAAAACACACTGCCAAAACAACAAAGGAGTTCATCAGGGGCAAGAAATGGGAGGTCAACTGGCCAAGTCATTCTCCAGACTTGAACCCTATAGAGCATGCATTTTACCTGCTAAAGAGGAAACTGAAACAAAACAAACAACAACTGAAAGAGGCTGCGGTGAAAGCCTGGAAAAGCATCATAAAAGAAGAATGTAAAAGTTTGGCAATGTCAGTGGGTCACAGGCTTGATGCAGTTACTGCAAGAAAAAGATTTGCAACTACATATGAAGTCTTCTTCATTTTAATCTATTTTAAGTCTATCTGTTCCAATACTTTTGTTCACCTAAAAATGTGGTGTTCTGTGATAAGGCTATCTCCTAAGTTGTGTATCAGATCAAGACGAAAATACCGGGAAATAAAAGCTAAAATGTTAACCTCTTGTCTCATATTCATCTTTTGATGTCAAACCCAAATGTTTTTAGTCTACAGCAAAAATAAAGAAATTGGGTCAACCGTTACTTTTGGAGGGGACTGTATGTTACCAGCACCTGGTTGTCAACATGACACATTGCTCTATTAATAGAGGTGAGAAATACTGCAAGTCTGGACTTGTTGAGAACTTCATGGATTGGATAAAGGAGGGGTTAGTTTCATAGCAAATGACACTTTACAAAGAGGGAAGGACACTTTACAAAGAGGGCAGGTACAGACTACTGTTTACAAAGAGGGCAGGTCTAGACGGTTTGATGTTATTCTATTTGCAAATAACCAAAAGAAGTCACAGTGGCAAGGATAAACCTCCTTTCAACAGGCGATGGAGACCTTGAGCAGCACCAAACTCATACTGAGCCATTGCCAAAGCTTTGTTTGGGTTGTGCAGAGACAGAGGGAGACCTAAGGCCAGCTCAGACTACATGAATACAGCCAGATTTTTTGTCAGAGCGAAAAACACTCTTGTAATGTAACATAATTAACACATCCAAGATGCCTTGCGACCACAGTTCAACAAGACTAACACATATGAGTTTTCTTGCATCGTCTTCTAGTTTGACACCCTGACATCTACCAACAGGGGAGCATTTGCTCCTTATCTTTGCATCATCATTCATGGGTCAAGATTTTTGTTGCATAGTCTGCCATGGGGCCATTGTGCACCACCAAAAAAGTTGTGTTGTCTGAGCTGGCCTATAGACAGACTGAAATAGGCAGAGACAAACAGGGCAGCAACAATAATACAATGTTTCACAATGTCTTCTGAACCAAAGATCTACGTTGACTTACAAGGCTAAGGCATATTATCAGGCTTTTGTGCTTTTTCTTTTTAGAGAGAAGTGGACTGAGTTGGTAACAGGGATAAGAGAGAGGCGCAGAGACATGCGGGAAAGGAGCCACAGGCCAGACTTGAACCCGGACTGCCCAATTACATGGAGCACAACCTAATCGCTAGGCCAATGTTTCCCATCCATTTTTCTTTAGAGTCCCCCCTACATGTACCTTGGAAAAGCAGAGCCCCCCCAGGACCCAAGAAGAAAAAGTGACATACTGCCACCAAAAATCAACATAGATGTTAACTGTTTCACTGATAAAATCCTAAAAAGGCCTATGCATGCCTTTCTTATCAAAAGACCTGTGTAAAAAACTACTTAATGACTGCTTTATCATGGCTTTAGTCAACATTTGCAAATCTAATTTTGGCAGCCTCTGAGCAGACAAAGCTTCGTGCCTCCCCTAAGATCTTTGGCGACCCCCCCCCCCCCAGGGTTCCTGGACCCCAGGTTGGGAACCCATGCGCTAGGCCATCTGCACCCCATATCACCAGATTTTGTTCAAAAATTAGTCTACAGCCCATTTTTTGTAAACTGTTTACAGGTGGTGTACAGATATATGCATATGACTCATGTGTCTAACAGCAGCATAGGCAGCTTGGCAAACTTGCAGCCTATCTTTTTCTCACACCAACATGCAATAGCCTGTACAGTATTTACTCCAGTGCAGCTTCTTGCTCAGTTTCACTCTCTTTTTTCTCTTCTTTGTGCTATTGTTAACCATCCTCTTTGATCTCTTAGTGTCACCCCTTGGATCAAACACTCCCACAACAGGCTAACTGGCTTCTTTCTAGCTGAAAGCTGGTTTGTTGACTGGTGCCTCAAAGCAGTACACATTTGTTGATAAAGAACCATGGCCTACTAAGGTGCTCTGTGGAAATGGGATAGACAACAGTGTCCTAGTTTAACATTTTAATGTTTACTATTTATAGTGTCTCTACAATAACATTATAGCTGGAGAGGATGAGGTTCTTTTTTTATCTACTTAGAAATCACATCTGAGTTGGTATATCCTTAAGATGTTATGTTACTTCCAGTAGATGTCCAGTTGGTGTCACACTTCAGCATGGATCTTTCAGACTAAAATCAGACCACACTGCTCCCCCTCTTCCCCAACCCCTCCTTAATGTCCCGTCCATGCGAAGACGAATTCAGGAGAATACACCAAAGTTTTTGGTTGTATTGGCGTTTCATCCATATGGAAACGGTGTTTTGGGAGGCCGTAAAAACTACTTTTTGAAACTGGGTCCCAGAGTGAACAAATCTGTAAATGCTTACTGTTTCGTCTCCATGTGGACAGCCAACTGCATCATTCTTGAGATGATTACGTCATACATAGTGTAGCCAACTTAAACCACATGTGGGAATCACACCAAAACAACAATGGCGGATTACAGGGTCATGTTCGTGCTGCAGAAGCTATTGAGCTTATTGTGACTTTTACAGCAAAATCTGATGCTCCTTTACCACCACAAAGAACAGCATACACCAGATGTTTTTAAATCAACCATGGAGAACAACCAGAAGGGCAACCAGAAGAAATTTTGTAGCCGTTTTCTGTAATCTTCAAGGCTTGGCATATATACTACAGCTTTTTGAGTCGTTTCAGTGGTTCCGTACTTAGGCATACATTTGCTGAAACGATCCCGTGTTTACGGAAAACAAAACAAAACAGAAATGTATTGTTTTCATCTCCGTGTGGACAAGGCCTTAGTGTTCTGACCTGTGCAGCCATTTGTGGGGCTAATCTCCATTCAGATATGCAGCCCTAAGATGACTTGGTTCTTATTTCTTTGAAGTATTTTGAACCAAAAGTAGTCTGTTCTTCCGTTTTGAGTTCAGTTTCTGCCATGGTGCCTGCATAGAGTGTAGTGTCCTTGAGGGGTCAGGGCCACTTATCTTTCCCCTTGTGTTGGAGAGACTAATGATTGGAAGGGAAAGGGTTCACATGGGGAAACGAAGTGTTCTAGATTTGTTTGAGGCTCCGAGCAACATATAAACAAACTAAAGGCAGCACAATCCTGTCAGTGTAAACTCAGAGCCAAGAACAACAAACCCCAAAGGAAGTTTGATTGATACTTAGTTATTATAGATTTGATATTTGCTTCATTAATGTTGAAATATTGCATATTTACCTCAAATATAGAAATAGAAATTTCTCTATTAAGTTTAAATTGTGGTAGTTTCGCCAAGATGTATGTAAAAGTTGAACATGTGTGAGAAACAAAAATCGTTGCTCAAATTCTTCTCAGTCACTGAGTCTCCTTCACCAGACAAAATGAAGAGGAAGTAGCGAGAGGACAAATCTCATTATGTTGTCAAAGACTAAATTAAAGGGTTAAAAATAAACTTAGATCTCTGTGAGTAATACAGGTAATGGAATATTTTCATGCTCTCCTGCATTCGGAAATGAAATTCTACAGAGGAGGACTGAAGGCTTGTATGAAGACGAAGAACGGATATGATTGTGGTTAAGTCTGAGAGGTAAATTTAAAAAGGACTCAATGAAGATTGCAACAGGGGAGCAATAACATGATTATGTTAAAGACAGAAAATAGATGATTAACAACAGCAGGGGAAACATTGTGGGGGTCTTAATAGAAAAGCAATCTGAGAAATGAGTAGAAGAGATGGATTTAACAAAGCACATGGCCTTTTAGAGAAGGATGCTCTGAGGAACAGGGGATGGACCCTGGGGAGAGACGGATGGCTGATTGTTCTCTGCTTCAGTTGAATTTGCTCTAAAGCCGCTCTATCCGACAACATTGTGCATCCCTGGGTTCTTTCTCTCTCTCTCTCTCACGCACAGTTTGTGTTGTTGCTGGGGACATGCGAGAGGTAAAGAGTAATTTCCCGTCCTGCCCTGTCAGGAGGGAGATGACAGATCACATCAGCCGTCTAGACCAACATGATTTCTTCTACTAAGACTGAGCCTCAGATAAAAATCCCCACCGCCCAGCTTTGCAATATATTCATTTGCAATCCCATCTCTTCAGAGCGCCACATATATTGTTCTCTGGTGTGATTGCAGATACAACGGTTACGCCTACAAACATGTTTGTCCCATTTAATATGCCTCCAAACTATATTCTGAGCTGTAATAAGTTTTCATTCATCTAAAGAACAGATAGCTATGCACAGACAGTGCTGTTTCTTTACTTACTTTTTGTTTTGTTTTCCTACAGGCATATCTGTGAGCATCTCCACGTTTAGCCTGGTTGCGATAGCCATAGAGCGCTACAGTGCTATCTGTAACCCTCTAAAGTCCCGGGTGTGGCAGACGCGCTCACATGCCTACAAGGTGATCGCGGTTACATGGGTGCTGGCCTTCATCATTATGATCCCGTATCCCATCATAAGTCATCTGGAGTCTTTTCAGCGCCCGGATAACACCACGGCACATCAGTGCCGCCACAAGTGGCCCGTTGCAAAGGCCGAGCAGACTTGGTGAGTGATTGTTTTTTATATTTGTGCTCTTGAGCAAATCCAGTGGTAAAAACCTGAGGAAAATGTTGACTTAGTTTGTTATTTATCATGCGCAGACAATGAGTTAGGCCATGACTGCAGTGTTTTACCTTTACCTCCAGGCTTATAAGAAGTCTTATAGTGTTTTAGAGTTACAAAATTTGTTTTCTTGGGATTTCAGTCATTTTTTCTCCAGAAACAAAAGTAAGATACTTTGAGCTGATCGAAATCACTTCATTTTTGGAGATCGAGTTAACATCAAAAGCACTTAATCTTATCAGGCTTATTCAAACAGCATCTTTTCATAGCTTTCAGTCATGTGACTTGCACAGAAGCCTAGAGGGCAAAAAGAGCATAGGAAAGTTGCGACCACCATTGAACACTATGTGGAGCTGCAGCACGGGTTTGTTAATTTTCTATCTTTTAACAACACACGTTCATGTCACAACTGCAGAAAAACTAAGATATTTTGATAAACTGCAGGTATGACCTCATACAGCTGCTGCAAGCACTTTTTCTTTTAACTATAAACAGCAACATCCTTACAAAGATTTCAAATGGGTGATGTTTGTACATATTTAGTGGAGAATCTTTCCCCTTATACAGCTGTTGGGAAGTGTGTTGCTGTTTAGAAAGTAAAGGGTTAAATGGGTTAATTGGCTAACATTAGCTAATTTCATGATACCTTAAGTGGGCCACAAACTACCATATAATCATACTGATTTGGGGTCCGATTCCTTCCTTCCAACCAAAGTCAGCAGGTCTGATTATCTGATGGTTCTAAAGATTTTCTTGCCAGATTATCCTCTGGTGTGGTGTGTCAAGAATGATTTTTCCCTCTCTGACTTGCTTGGAAAAAGATCTAACTGCTTCAACTTGAACTTGAGATTGTAAATATTAAACCTCCAGTATTCATGATCAGCAATTCTGGTGTGTGTGGGGAAATATTTAAGACACCAGAGCAGGCACAGGCAGGATTGTAACATGAAACAGATAGAGCCAATCAAGAAGCAAACTGATTGAAGGAAGACGCACAACAAACACAGCCATGGCTGCAATAGTAAACACAAAGCATAAAGTTAGATGAATGTCAGAAGTGAAGGACCAACTTGTTTATTTATGGCAACAATTCAAGTGTTTATGCAGCATGCTCTGTAGCTAGCAGCTAGCCACATGTAGCTTGTTGACTGTAAAATCATGTTTGTGTGTGATGCAGGGGAGAACAGGGTTGGTTGTCACACTTTTTACTCTAGTGTGACTTGCTGATTATCATCTTTTAATTGCCATTCCAACATTAAATTGAAGCCTAAGGTGGCTTGAAATGTGCATGCCTCTCATTTTCCAACTAATTGTAACAAAGAGATGATTAACTGTCACCCATACTCTGACACATTGTGACAATCAACCCCATCATGGGGATGGTTGTCACACACTGTGGAATTATTTGCAACAACTTTATTTTAATGGGAAATATCCTCAAAAGAAAGCAAGAAGGCAGAACTAAATTTGAAACTTGATTCGCATTGACAAGTTGACAGATACATAACTTAATGCATCATAGCGCAAAATGAGCAAGGAACATGAACAGAAACATCTGTAGCCCAGCCTATGGGCCTATAACAACACAAAGGATAAAACAAATAGGCCTAACAATAATAGCCTACTCAACTAGCCTACACTCAATCACTATCTGAGTTACAGTAATGGCAAATGTATGCTAAACTCCAACTAAGCAAAACTTCCAACACTACTCCTATACCTCCCCTGAACAGCTGTGAACTGAGCCGTACTTATATACATATTATCGTCTTGTTACATGTGACAACCAACCCAAAAGAGAATGTGACGACCAACCACAACTTCAATTTCTGCTATCATCAAGGTTAACAACTGTTTAACAACTAGTTATCTAGCTAACAACAATCTTAACTATAGCTTACCCTTTACACTTTTAAGGGTAACAGTTTTATTATTAACCCATATTGTTAAAGCCTAGAAGAAAAATACAGGGTAAATGACTATTTTACCATGAAAAACATGTAGGTAAGCTCTAAACCCAATTCTAGACATTTCCATACCCAATTTTGAGAGACAGTGCCCTCTAGTGGCGAGATACAATGAGTGTGACAACCAACCCCGTTCTCCTCAGCTGTGTTGGTCATTTTATTGCAAACCACATGCTGTATGAACAAAACTGTTGTGTGTAGGGTAACTCCATTTGAAAAATCAATTAAGTTTTTAAGAATCTTTTAGTGTGTGCCAGGCAGAAAGTCTGAATCAGGATCCCTGTCACCTTTCACTCTCAGCCAATGTCCTGAGGCAGCAGTATTTGATAATAGGCAGCAGGGTTTTGCTTAAGTTAAAACATTTTATGGCATGGGAAAGAAAAGTCTGCTCTTTTGTTCCTTCTGCAGAGACAGCCAAGCATTTAATAACATTAATCTACAATCTTCTCTCTGGGTTTTTTCTTTCCTCAGCTGGGATTCTTTAGCTGTACAACCTTGGCTTGTCCCCTTGTCAGTTAGGAAATCCAACGGAATAACTTCGCTTTAAAAAACATACGCATGTCTAAAACATGCTAGTGGTGGTAGAGTCTAGGGATGTGTAACAGTAGAAGGCTTTTCCTGCCCACCAGGTGGGCAACTCCATACGTGTGCAACTTCAGAAGAACTTTTAAGTTTTAAAGAGCTAACATAAACAACAGGTCTCACTAGACCAAGTCAGACACAACAGTGACTGTGCTTAGCATGACAAACACTCAGACACTGTACATGTGTTTACCATCAATCCAGCTGCTGTCTGTGCAACCCAGTACAGTCCTATAAAATCATTTATTCTCAGTAAACATACTGACTTATTTAAAATCAGCAAATCAATGCAAGAAAAGCAAGTGAACATAATCAAATTACATACCTTGTCATAGTTTGTTCAGTATATAATATAAGAAGAACATACAAAACTATCTGATTATTAGGGGAGAAGGTTGGAACATACTGTATATCAATTATTTGTGCACATTTACCCAAATATTGGCCACTCTTTATATATATTTTTTTTGATATCATCCACCGTGCAATGCTTGCTGTTTTTTCTTCTCTTTGATTTGACTTTTGTTGAATTTCCAGAGTATCCAAACACACAGCAGCACATACAATGCAATTTAACGAAGGACTCACAGTCAGATCATTTATCTTTCTTTCTCTGGCAGTGCTTGCTGTCTGCACAATGTGCTGTTTTGTATCAAATAAACTTTAGATGAACTGAGTCTGACCTTTAAATCCACATACTTTTGCTAGGCTACACTGGAGCATGTTATTTATTTCCATGTTTGGACCTTGGGCCTTTTTTAATACTGCCTGTCTAATTCTGGGTTTGTAGAACATTTTGTTTTAGGAGACAGACAGGATAGATATTTCTGTGTGTTTTGTTTGGGAAGGAGAGAACAAGCTCAAGTATGAATACATTTATCATAATGCTTCATTTTCAAATGATCAGTTTTTATAGACTCTGCATAAACAAATTTGGGTTTTGTAAGTATAGGACCAGACTTTGGTAGAGGAGTGTTTTTTGTTCTTTTTTTCAGTCCAAATTGAGGATAACACTGCTTCTTAATATTGATGTATAACAGCTAGCTGTAGTGTATGCAGGACAAGCAGTCTGTAAAGAAAACAATAGAAAGTGAAGCTAAAAGTCCATTCTAGATCATAATTTTCAACTTGGGTGACAAATGTGCTGTGTTTCTAAAATCCTGGAAAGCATAAAAAATGATCAGTCCTCATTTTGAAGCTGTTGTCTTCTCTTCTTGAGGACAGGGATAACAATACTTGCATTTCTGGGATTTACAAATTTGCATCATGATGCAATTTTTCAGCAAAATAAGACCCATTTGATACAAGAAAACCACAAAAAATCAAAATTTTTTAATGTATTTATTTATTTGATTAGGGACAGTGCATCTAAATCAACATGTCAATGTAAATACACTGGAATTAGCACAATTGCTAAATTTCATCTGTTGGCCTAAGGCAGGTTATTACAGACAATATTGAATGAGTGAGTTTTATTGACCTTTAACTGTGAACTCACTTGTTTAAGTTATTTTGTATGAAAAAGTTGAACATCTTGCATTGGTTTAAATATAGTAGGAAATAGTGAGACAGGGTGGAGATTGTGGGAATGGAGCCACAGGTCACACATTTATGCCTGCTGCTGTTGACCTCACAAAGCAGATGGATTCGCCCATTTCTGTGTTTCTCACTGGCGAAACCATCTTGCAAAGCTCCCCTCTGAACAGATTGGGCCATGTAAAGAAGTGACAGGACCAATCAGGAGTAAGAGGCAGTACTTCCGGGCGTGGAGGAGTCAGGACGAAAGCAAGCAGCAACAAGAGGCCAGTGCAATTATGGCAGAAGTGGCTAGCGTGGATGCTGCTATAGCATCAGTTTTATCAGAACTTGAAGACATTCATTAAAAGAAGAACAAAGAACAGCACTGAGTTGTTTGCTTTGCTGAAACAATGTTTGTGCCCTTCTTCTGACTGGATTCAGCAAGAGTCTAATCGTCACATTTTGTTGCTCTGATTGGCCCGTAAAGATGTGACAGACAGAACATTCATCCAATCACCCAGTTTTTTTTCAAAGGCTCTGCCCTTTCCCAAACAGTGTCTATGGAAGGTTTTCCAGATGGATGCGTGGAACAAATCCATTTGGCATGTCAGGTTATGCTGCTGTAGCGCTCCTTTAAAAAGCTAGAATAAGACGTCACACTCTCATAATGAAAGAACAGCCAAATTTTTCAGCAGTTGTCTCTGGAAATACTTTTTCATGCCTTTATGCAATTATTGATGTTTGTTAAGTTTATCTTAATGTTAACCTGATGTGCCAGATTTTATATATGCATTGCTTAGATTTATTCCATATCCATCTAGGCATCTGTCCAGGGGTGAAATAACTAATCACATTTACTCAAATTACTGTAACTGAGTAGATTTTAACTTTACCTGTACTTTTTTGAGTATTTCAAAATCACTACTTTTATTTAAATATATTTTAGGGGAAATACTGAATCACTGCTAACAAGAACATTGCAAGACATTTGACCTCCACAACACATGACAGTCAGTAGGAGAAAGATCGCACATTTTATCCCAAACCAGCTGTTGCATTTTACTTTAGTTTGAGTCAAACCTTAAATTTACCAACCTGGCTGTAGAACTGTATTCTCTTGTAGTTTTTGCACACTAAGAAAAGGACATTTTTAACTGTGAAAGCCCCTTAGGTATCAAAAGTAGCTGCTCAGCATACTCAACACTTGGAGTAAACTTTAATTGACTTATTTTTTACTTTTACTTGAGTAGATTTATAGACAAGTACTTTTACTTCTACTTAAGTACATTTTAACCACAGTAACAGTACTTTTAATTGAGTATAGCAGTCTGGAACTTTTTCCACCTCTGCATGTGTCCATAGCCTGAGTCTTGGAGGGCCAGAATCTTTAAAATAATTCTAGGATGATGATAGGACGAACATCGTGTCACATTGTCACGATTGTTGGAAAAACAAAAAAAACATATTTTCCAGTAAGAGAAGCTTTCAGCGCAGTTCTGTGCCTTTAAAAAAGAAATGTTGTCCATTTCTGATAAAACTGCCGCTATAGCTACATACGATCCAATCACTTTACAGGCTTCAGCCATTGTTTACTGACTTGCAGTACAACTAAACTATGCCCATGGCTATCGCCTCTTTCTCCTCAAGTGACATGATTGAGCTATCAATTCTAAAACTGGGCACAAACGCTTTAGTTTGGAGATTTGCTAAATGGGTCTGCCTTATGGCAGAAACGGACTCTGGCCAATGTGTCAGCTCTGTGAGGATATTTTTAATGCTGGTTTTGACATATATAGTCTGGGTTTCCCTTGAATCGTAAATTTGTGTTGCTAAATGATTTGCGAAAATAATCTAATTGCAATTTTTTTTCTCAATATTTTGATTGCGTTTTAATATGCGATTAGTTTTAGGTTCCTCATCTTATGTATTGTTTAACAAACACAAGCAGTAAATAAATCTTATTATAATATTAGATAAATTAAACTAGGGATGAAAGGTTTGGAAAAATATCTAATTGCATTTTTGAGTCATATAACAAATTTGTTATCAATTGCTACACTGAAGGGGACATTATTTTTTATGGTATTCTTGTTTTGATTAAGAAAATCATATACATGAACTGGAAAAGTAGGATTTTTGTAAAATTCTCAAATAAAAGACACTTGAATGTATCCATAATGTGTGGAACAGAAAAACTCTGCTGCTGCTGCAAAAAGTTTTAAACTGGTATTTTGACGCATTTCAGGCTAAGGAAATATTGCACTGTCTGAGATTTGAAAATTGCAGCAGGCCATATTGCGATTTAATCTTTGGAATTTAGGAAGTTCCTGCTACAAAAAAAAAAAAAAAAAAAAAAATCCATTGCAGGTTACAATCAATAAACCTTGAACCTTTAATTTAAAATGTCTAGTTGCATGTCTTATTTCTAAAATTGAATGCATAGTTTTTTCTAGCTCAAATGCTAATTGTAATAAAGGTTATCTTCATAGGTGAAACCATGAAAGGAATTAACTGGTATTACAGGAGTACCTGCATACGTCTTTTTTCTTCTGATTTAATATTACATTTTTTTTACCTTTTCGTTTATCTTTCAGGTATGTTCTGCTGCTGCTCGTGCTGTTTGCAATCCCAGGGGTAGTGATGATTGTGGCCTATGGACTCATCTCCAGGGAACTCTACAGAGGCATCCAGTTTGAGATGGGACACAAAAAAGACTCCACCGGTGAGTTATTTGGTACTCCATGTAGAAAACGTTGGTAACACTCTGACCTTTAACTTAATTCGAATGGAAAAGCATCTTAAAAACACAGTGTATCAGACTGGGAAGTTACTCAGTTACTACCTTACTAGTGGGGGTGTTGTCAATTACTGATGGTGGCAAAACAAAATAAGGCATGTAAACGACAAAAAAAACCCGAAGTCAAACATGTCACATCATCAAGCACATATAAGACATACCACTACGATAATGGTGGTAACTAATTGTAAAACTGAAACATGTATTAGGACAACTAAGTAAAGGCCTTTACATTGTGCCAAAAGCTCCACCTTTATGGTGGGAACAAGTATTGCATGGAAAGTTTCATATGGTCAGACAAAAATCATTTATTCTGCTCAGGGTCACAACTTTATCAGAATGACAGTTTTCAAAATAACTTTTTTGTTTTCTTTCTATTACTTGTGGGCCTGCTTTTTACTAAACAAAAAAAAAGCAACAACAACCATTTTGTTGTTCTTTCCATCACCTCATTGACATCTGTAGCTTATTATTCTGAAAATGTTAAAGTAGCATCAATAGGAAATGTTTTTGATGAAGCAGAAATCAATGTTTGACTTTAATGATGTTGTGATGGAACGTCACTTTAATTGTTAGTCAGATTATGTTTTGTAATTAAAGTCATCACACTGTCCAAAACCTACCAGCCCAGACTCTGAATGTTTTTGCATGATTTATGCAAATGAAGAGGAATTTTATTAAAAAGGAGACATTTTCATTAACGCTACAATCATTGTAATGTGTGCAGGTTAAGTGAAACATAACCTTTTGTGACCATGTGACAGTGTGTGCGGGATGACAGCAGCACTTAGTGCGTTTGCTGATGCTCCATTAGAGGATGGGATTGGCTGGCAACTGCAGGACTGGACATCACCATCTGTTTGGTCTCAGAGAGAGAAAGCTTGTTTAAAAAAGGCTTAGAGACAAAGAGCATTTTGTTTTTAAAGCCGGTAAAATAAGGAAAATAATAAATGTTATCTGTTGTTTCTCAATTCCAGATTTTGCAAATTCCATATACACTCCTCCCCTACAGTATGTGACCCTGTTTGTATATGGGACTCTTAATACTGAGATTAGTTACCTTTTTAGCAGCAAGCTTGACCATCAAAGAATGCCCCCTGACTGATGATCAATGTGGAATTAGAGTTAGAAGTCACTGCCTTTTCCATTAAAGTGAGCATGCTTTCCAATAAAGCACTATGATTCACTGAACAAACCTTATTATTGGGTGAGTGTGTTAGTGCTGCGCTGTGGAGATCTGGATTATTTGATAATCATAATAAAGTGGCTGTAGCACAGCAGCATGGCTTGATTGTCCATATATTTTTAATCCAGTGACACAAATGTGGGTCAAATATGTTTGAAAGATAAATTAACTGGAATTGTTAGGCCTCAGCGCTGGTGCAAGATAAGGCCCAGAGATTTATGTTTTTGGTTTGTCAGTAAGTCAGTCCACTATATCATAAAATACTTTTCTTCAAAATTTTCTTCAATCCAAAAATGTCTACTCCAACTCAAGGATTAACTAGTTAAGAGCCTTAGGTATCTCTAGAACATTCTAAGGACATTTTTTGCATAAATGGCTTCTTTGAATTAAGGATGTATGGAGGACTAAAAGTGCCGCAATGAAATATATAAATATATATTTATAAAATAATTAAATGTGTCATCAATTATTTAATATTGGAAATAAATCAACATATATATATAAATAAATATATAATTATTTAATTAATTAAATTCATGTGTTATTAAAAAATTAAATAATTAATTAAATATGTCATTAATTATTTAAAATGGGTAAAATATAAATAAATAAATAATTTATGAAATACATAAATAATTAGATAAATGTTTCAATACTTATTTAAAATTTTCATTCATTCTAAGTAAAAACACATCTACCTATTCCACTATTTATTTCACGGTTAAATAATATAAAATAATTTTATCTGTCATCCTCTCCCATCAAACCCAGTGGGCGGGACTAATGCTGATTGAGTCACAAACCATTGCTTTGGTCTGCAGGGTTGCCAGACCAGGCGGTTTCCTGCCAAACAAGCAAACAGTCAAACATGGCAGCAATCACTGAGGATCTGCATGAGCTCTCCTGTGATTTGATAACAGATATTTAAGTCCTGGCAGAGAATGTTGACGCTGGAATTTCGGACCCTGAACATGTGGCTAGCAAAGCAGAGGAATTTACTGAAGTTCTTGGAGTTATTTGCACTCACTCTGACCAAGATATTGACCGAAGAGTGTTCGCAAACTTAGAAGAAGCTCTTCAGCGCTTCTCCCGTACTTGGCCGCAATACACACACGGACCAGGGCGCCCGGCTTTTGACATACCCACTGCCGTTCTAGAGCATTATGCCCAGTGTGGGCTGCCAGCGAGTGAAATTGCTGAGAGGTTTGGAGTTTTGAAGAGGACAATCTTATTGACATAATGATGCCTAACCTAACCTAATTAACCTAATGAGCATGTCTTTGGTGGTGGGAGGAAGCATATGTACCCGGAGAGAACCCACACATGTGACTGGGAAGCGAATCAGGAACCTCTGAACCCGTGAGGCAACAGTGCTAACCCCTGCATTGCCATGCAGCCCATAAACAATGTTAACATTACATATTTACTGACATTTCTGCACAAAACTGTAAAATGACTGAAAAACTTTGTGTTATGCATGAAAAATTTCACTTCTCTCATGCATTAACATGACCATTCATTCAGTGACCATTTAAACTATCCAAAAAGTACATTAAAATCATAAAGGGTTAAAACTGAAATGTTATTCACATTTATGCTCAGAAATCCTCCTTTCATTTTCCTCGCTCTCTCTTACAGACGTGAAAAATGGCCTGACCTCCACCATGTCTGCTGGAAGTGATGATGGAGACGGCTGCTATGTCAATGTTGTCCACACTCAGCAGTCCGTGGAGATGTCCAGCATGGCAGCATCAGGCAGGGCGAGCAAACCCGAGAGGCCACGGAGTAACACATCTGAGGCCAAGCTGGAAGCCAAGAAGCGCGTCATCCGCATGCTGGTGGTCATTGTAGTCCTATTCTTCCTCTGCTGGATGCCTCTGTACTGCGCCAACACCTGGCGGGCTTTCGATGACCTCTCTGCCAAACAGGCCCTTTCAGGGGCCCCCATCGCTTTCATCCATTTGTTGTGCTACACCTCCGCCTGCGTCAACCCCATAATTTACTGCTTCATGAACACGCGTTTCCGCAAAGCTCTGCTCGCCACCTTCTCATGCTGCTCTGCGCCCTGCCACAGGCGTCTACGTCGCCGCGGGTTACGGGAAAATGAAGAGGAGGTGATGGCAACGGGAGCATCCATATCCAAGTTCAGTTACACTACAGTGAGCACCATGGGGACCTGCTGAGGCCTACAGATGCAGGCATGATCTAGGGGTGTTACTACGTCATTAAGGCTTATCCACATCCTCAAAGTTAACAGTAGGGTGGTGTGGGAGAACAGGCAGTGTATTGTAGCAGTATAGAAGCTTCAACCATGACTGTGAGTAAGATTTTGTTGGTATTGTTTAACAAAATCTAATCTTACAGTGTAAATACTTCTACATATAAAATTAAACAAACGAAAACATAAAAACAATTATAGCATTGGGCTAAATGTCACAGCAGAGGTGTGTGTCTCTGTGTGTGTAGAGGATTAGAGGATTTGTGTAGTTGTACATTGAGTGGTATGTGAGGGAGAAAGTTAAATAAATTTGTAGTAATATGTAGCTTAAAAAAGCTTAAAAAACATTTGCAATGGAATTTCAAAGTGTTTCATATTTTGCTTTCAGTTGTTAATCTATGTGAATGACAGTGATGCCATTGCCTTGTGTACCAAGTGCCTGGTTTTAACTACGATATGCTACTGCTGCTTTTCCTCAACCATGATGGGCGCCGACAGAGGAATCATAATATGAGGGGTATAGAAGGGATTTGAAAGCTGAAATCCTCCTCATAAGTAGGCATTTCCTTCAGATGGGAAGTTTTAAAGAGGATGTGGAAAGTTGTGCATTCTTAGTTTGCATATAGATAAAAAACTTATTCAGTATTAATAACCAAAACAGGGAGCTGTTGAGCCTTGTGTCGTGGTAAACTGAATGTTAGCTATCTTTGTGTTTTAAGGTCATGAGGGACACATTTTTGGAGTATGCTGTACTGTTTTGTTTTGTTCTAGGTGCAAACAGCAGCATACTGTATGCTGGCGTCTGGTTTTGAGTCTCTATTAAACTACTTAGCAGCTCCTACATCATCATTTTCCCAAGCTAAGAGCTCATTGGCTGATATGACAAAAATTAAACTTCAGTCCTTTAAAGGAACCCTGAATGATCAGACAAGTTCATCTTGCTGGATAGATATTTGTATCTCTCATATGTATATTGGACTGAAAACTCACTAGATATGATTTTGAGTAAATTTGAGCATATAAACTCACCAGGAGGCCATGTTTTGGTCCTCGCTGTGACGTGACTTACTTGTAGCACTCCTCACTGTTGCTATGCAGTAACCGTTTTTTTCAGACTGGTAGTATGTGTTGCTGCTTGCAGCTGTTGCCGCCATAACAGCTTTCATACCAAGTTTGCTGCGTGTTGGCCTTGTCTCCCTGCTGTCAAAGCTCTGTCATTCCTCCTAAGTTTTACCCATAGACTGTAGAAAGAATTGGACAAAGCCTGTGCATCGTCAGCCATCTGCAATAGGTGGACTCAAACAGCTCTTGAAGCCAATCCGTGGCAGCTTCCATATTGAAATTGATGTCTCAACAAGACTTTGGATCAACCTAACGGCCTGCCCACTTAGCTCGACTTCCTGTCAACTAGCATTTTGGTTGACAGAAACGTAGCGCCCGCCTGTTGAGCTATCTGTCAATCAAATGAGACTCGCCAATCAGTGCGCAGTGAGGTTTTTCCTGAATATAATCTTAACAGTTGTGTTACAAAATATTCACCCATTTTAGCTTGTGGACTTCATCTGGTTCATCAAGAAACAGATTTCAAACATATTCTACTGATGTGGATGTACATATTTGCAACAACAAGGTCAATATGGCTCTGGCTGCCAGTCTGAAACAGAGGTTACTGCATAGGAATGGCGAGGAGTGCAGCGGCTAAGTCACGTCACAGTGCCAGCGCATATATATAAAGCAAAAATCTCAATTCTAAAATATGCTAGAAAGGCAGGCTCATACACATATAATTATTGTTTTATGAAGTCTCTGTTGAGCCTATTATCAGTGATCATGGCAAAAAGAAAGTACAGTTGAAGCCAGCAAAAAGTTTCTGAAGCTGATATTAAAAATTAGTTGAATTTTACAGTCACTTGAGCAGACAGTAAATCTCTCTTTCATGTCACATCTGTTACCGTATACATATTCTATGACAGCAGAAGTTCATAGTAGCCTTTTAATGAGTTTAGAGCAGGTAGAAAGAGGAAGAGCTGTACAGGAAAAGTTTGGTGACATGCAGTCGCTGTTGATTTCACCTGCAGGCTACAAAATGGCAGTTGGGTTTCAGAGGTCTCTGTTTGTCAGACCCCATCTAGCGTGCCTGACTCCGGCTCCCCTGCTCACATGGCACTAATTGTGTTACAACCTCAAACTCTGCCAGGCTGAACGGATGAGCATATTTCTCCGAGTGCAGCAAAGCACAATGCTGTCAGTCTCACAGCTAATTGATGTATGGGCTGCCTTTGTGAACATTTTTTGGAAGATTCTGAATTGGCCTGCAGCTCTGAGGTTTATTGTTTGTGCTGATCTCTTTGTGTTTAAAATATAAATCAAAGTGAAGCATTACTGCAGGCGACTAGACTACAGAAAGACAGAAAAGTTTTGCAGCTTGCACACAGATATTTTTTATGTAAAATACAGCAAAAGAAACAGCTTGTGCGCTTTTGTGTAGTCACATTTTGACATCAAAGTGAGATCATCAAAAATGTCAAATATTCTCAAATTGACCTCAAAATCCCAATGTTAGAGCAGGCATTGGTTAATAATAAGGTGGACTTTCCTGCAGTGAAAACTGTGGTAGTAAGTCTTCTAGCATCCTTTTTTCATTTGGAGAAGTTCTGTGGCACAGCCGTCTGGCTTGTTTACGAGGGGCACTTGGAGCGATTTGTGAGCGGCTGATTTCCCTGCGGTGTGACAGAGGCGCTTTGACGTTATGACTTGCTCCCCAATTCACCCCAACTCATCGAGTCGCAACAAACACACACACTTTACACACACACAGAACCGCAGCTTAAACTCTTAATCATGAACTTGCTCACAACTAATTACAAAGAAATGCCAAACCATAAAATGAGCTCAGTATAAAAATAGCTGGTGACAAATACACAGTAGGTAGCTGTTGGCTGTCTAATTAGTATTCAACCTACGTATACCTTATATAAATGTCATTGTGAACACAAGTGCTAAAGGTTAATGTTAATGTTATCAGTTCAAAAATGTCACGTCAGTGATCACTGCTTACATGCTTTAAATCATGTAAAATACACGCCTCTATGAAAAAAGATGATAGCAAAACATACCTGCTTTTAATTTCTTACAAGCATGCAACCAAGGAACCTCATTTGCTTCATGCATGATTTGTTAAGATGCATGTATGACTGAAAGTTAAGGGCGGTTTAGTTTTATGTAAAGGCAATACTCCTCCTGTTTACCCAGGGTGATAACCTGGAGTGTAAGAATGGACAGATGAGGTTGAGAAGGTTGAACAATAGCTAGTGTGGATAAGGTGAATTAAGCTGCTTAACATTAATCCTCAGCAAATGAAGGAGACTGAAACAGAGCAGAAAACAGAAGAGCAGTATGGATTTAAAATCATGGCTCAACCACCATAGATGTAAAAAAGATATCAGTGTTAACAAGTGGGGCATGCACCATACAATATCGAAAACACACATGAAATCATTTTTTAACAAAATAAAACAATCAACAATCATCGTTAAGTCTTATTAGGATGATTTGTGTGAATGTTCACTTTTCACTTTTTTTAGGTTTGAAAAGTCACCATTGAGTTGTCGGCTTGTACCAATGTCCACAAGTGAAAAAAAAAAAAAAACTCACTAAAGGCAACGTTTACCCATCCTTCTACTGAGTTTTTAGGGTGCTTTCACACCTAACCCAATTAGTTGAGTCTGTTTGCAGAGTTAGGCCAGCCACACACTTTAGGATTTTAAACCTGATTTGAGGCAAGATTTGCCTCCCCTGACCATCATGGGGGTGCATCCCGAGTGGAGCCTCGTCACAAACATGTTTGATATTTACAATTCTAGGTCATAGTGCCTCTGACGGAGTACCCACATCAACCAATGAGAGCGAGCAGACAGGATAGTGTCACAGCCGGATCATACCTACTTTCACCGCTCACAACCATCAACACAACGTTAGCTTCATTCAGGCAGTTATTGATACTGAGTCTTTTCCTTGTTTTAGGATTTTTTGCTGCACCTTTAAGGTGTGTCAGGGCAGCCTGTTATGAGAGTATCAACAGACATCCATGTTTGTTTGTGTTTTTTCTGAAGTCACATGATCACTGAAGTCACTGGCAGGTCAGCAGGTGTGTGGTCTCCAGTGATCTGACAGTCTGTCTGAATCCGCCAGTGTGTGTGTCCTGATGTCTGTGGTCTCCCACGTTTTTGAAAGCATTTCAGATTTTAAAATCCTCTAGTGGGTGGCCAGCCTTCGTGTATTTTTTTTTTTTTGCTTGTGTTACAGAAGTCAATCGAACTCAAACAATCAAACAACCGTACAGTGAAACCTTGAAAAGGTCGGTCTCAGTCTGCTTTTAATCGAGATCTTGTGTATTTTTTTTTTGTAAACATGAACCAACACGGGCTGCACAGCAACATTGTTGCCTCACAGCAAGAGGGTCCCTGGTTCAAGACCCGGTCAGGGCCTTTCTGTGTGGAGTTTGCATGTTCTCTCGCGTGGGTTTTCACTGGGTTCTCTGGCTTCCTTCCTCCCACCACCAAAAACATGCTCATTAGGTTAATTATTACTCTGAAATTCGCAGTAGATGTGAATGTGAGTGTGCCTGTTGTCTGTCTCTACAGTATATGTCAGCCCTGTGATTGACTTGCGACCAGTCCAGGGTGTGCCCCGCCCCTTGCGACCCCCAATGGGATAAGTGGTATAGAAAATGGATGGATGGATGGATGAACCAACGTTGATCTTGCCTAACTTAAGGAAGCGCTGGGCTGTTTCAGATCAAACCAGCTACAATTATCAGTCGAACATGTCTTAAAAACCACAGGCAGACCTGAAGGAGCTTCAGAAACTATTTTCCATTGTCTTTTTTCCTTCTTTTGCCAGGCTGCTTTCTATATGAGCATATGACTGAATCTTGTTGCCTGTTATCTAGTTAGCAGCTTGATCAGCTAGCACACTGCCATACGGTTTCTCTGAAACCTACTGCAAAAGTTCAGATTTTTTCAACATACTTGTGGCACATTCAAGAAGAAAATATTAAGGAGGGGAGGAGTATCACAGGCAGGTCGGCTGACACAGAGATTCCCGGAGAAATGAGTAGACTTCCTGTTGCCTTACCTCCTTAACCATATGTATGTGAAACGAGGGGTATTTCCAGGTTGACGTGCCAGCATAGTCTAAGTTTAATGGCAGAGTAGTTTTAAAATGCTATAAAACTGAATAATTAGGGGTGTGTTTAAGATGAACACAATGTTGTAGTTAAATTTGGCAGGAAGATTAAGGTCTATGACGCTGACTGTTACTAAGTGGATCCAAAGTTAGATGAAGATGACATTTCAAAAGAGGTGACTGCCATCATTCAAAATGCTTCTTCAGAAACCAATGTTTGATGTCACTGAGACAGTGTCCATGCTATACGGTCTGTGGTTTATAACCATTTACTGTATGATTTTCACAGAAATCTCAAAGACAGAAAGACCACAGTGAACCAAGCTAACTCAGATGGTGCAACACAATTCTGCACATCCGCTCATACTGAGCATGTCAGTTGGTGGACAAGTTGACAAACCCTGTCTCTGCCGCACATTGTACAGCCTGCTGACTGATTGCTATCATGGAGTCATCTCACTTCACTCAAGTAATCAATCATGCTCAGTCAAGACAATGAGGTGGCCTTTACAAACTGACAAACCCTCACTCACTCTGGTGATTACTATGCTCCGCTGCTACACCTCCCCGCCCCATTAAGGGTACAAAGCTCTTATTGGTTCAGTGTGATGATTCTCCCCTCTTCTACCTTCCTCTCTCCATGTTCTTGTTACTTTGTATCAACAATGACATTTCCTCATCACTTCCCTTTGGCTTTACTCTGCAGTGTCACTGTTGGAAATTGCTGAAACCCTCCCTGCTATTAGGGTTTCAAATCACCACATAATGTGCGACCATTTGCTTCAATAAAACGGTCCCATAATCTTTCCCAGAAATGTCACCAATAAATGGTGCAGGTGTGCTCAAAGGGAGTTCTGCCCGTGGATGATAAGGACACTGTCAACAGGTGCTGCAGGGGGAAGTCTCTGAGGTGAAGGGTTGGTAGTTTGGGCAGTGTCATAATCATTTATTTTGACTATAGCTGGTATTTGGGGAGCAAATTTGCCTGAGTGGCATTCACAGCCAAGTGCACAGATGACAAATGAGCTCCGAAAATAAAGGCTTGATGATCAGAATGACAAAACTAGTCAAGGCTGGGTTAATCTAAGATACCAATTAAAGAGATGGTATAAGAAAATTAAACCCTTTGAAAGAAAGACCATGCATTGTTATTGTGGATAGCCCTTCTTCTTCCTTATTACATTTGGATTTACTTCTTATTAGACCCCCAGCATATCCTGATATAAGCATTTCTTTTAATCTAACGCTCTCACTGGCAAGAGGATATATGAGGTATGGCTATTAGATAATGAGACTGCCCTTATACGGATAAATTTATCCTCATTCCCTTATATTTTAATCTACTTCACTCTGACTGATAACGCAGATATCCAATATACTGTATGGCAGTACTCCCCTAAGTTGATTTGATATTTTCATGACTAGGGGTCCATGAATTCTCCTCAAGGAAATGTGGATTATCATACTCTTCTTTAAATGTTAATTTATGCACTCTGGACAGGTTATTTACAATTTCAAGTTAAGTGCACATACTCATAAAAAAACACTTAAGCACTCTCTTCAATTACATTTAATAGGCAAGCAAATGAGAGGAAAATTAACCTTTTCAAACTTCTCAGCAGCAGTCTCTTGAGATCGTCCTATCCCAAAATTCTCTTCATACTTTCAATAAAACTAGACCTACGGTATGGCGGATATACAGTATATACAGTGCATAACAAATTTATTAGACCACCCTAACCCTAACCAAAGTAAGGTTTATGCCACAGCTGCCCTTAATTAACAGCATTGGTAATTACCAAAATCATTTTTTATGTTTCTGCAATGTTTAATACACCAATATGTAGAAGCTCTTTAATCCAAATGATATTTTTAATGCTAATATATAATTGTTATTGTTATCCATGAGTTTTCAAATGTACTGATTTACAAAAAAAATGAAAAAATAGTAAAGCACATTAATATTTCTTGATTAATATGTCAAATTATAGTTATTTACTTGCATTCCTGAAGAGGAAAATGAGTTTTAGTGCTTGATCAATTTCTGATTTCTCAGAGAATTCCAGTGAGCCGGCTCAAATTTAGGTGAATTCAGTTTGAAATCCCTCATTCCTGTTCAAACTGGTTAAACGTCAAGAGCTCACTGAAAATGAAAGAGTCCACATTAAAGCACTTCACGATGCTGGATGGTCTTTGAGACAAATATGACGGGCGGTCTAATAAATTTGTTAAGCACTGTATACATATGATTATTTTTTGAAAATAATCCTTAATCATAATCATAAACAAAGTCTGGCAGTTACATAAAAATAACCACCTTGCACAACATCACAGACTAAGGAACATTCATAAATAAAATAGAGAAAAGTCAAGGTCTAATCAGCCATTAAATTAAGCATAGACCCATTTTAGAGGTAGCTACATGGATGGTGGCTCACTTTAGCTTTGTTAGATTCAGCTAAAGGTAAAATAGCTACGCTAGCTATGTAATTTACATATTTCATAAGCAGAAGTAGCTAAGTTAGCAACCTGAGCTTTAGCAAACAGGTTAAGTTAAGATAATGTAGCTATGTAGATAACATAGATGCGTAGTGTACATAGCTGCTTTGTGAGCCTAGCTTGAGCTGCATTAGCTAAGGTAGCAACTAAGTTCTGCTTTCTATCGTTAAGTTAGCTTTAGCAATATAGCTAATGCTAACTTAGCTATGTAGATAATAGATATGTAGCTTACACAGCTGCTTTGTGAGCCTAGCTTTAGCTACATTAGCTACAATAGCAACTAAGTTCTGCTTTATAGAGCTAAGTGAGCTTTAGCAATGTAGCTAATGCTAACTTTAGCTAAATAGATAACTCAGATATGTAGCTTACACAGCTGCTTTATGAGCTCAACTTTAGCTATTTTAGCTATGTAGCTATGTTAGCTATGTAGCTCAACTAAAAACTAGCTTATGCAACTAACAGAGCTAAATAAGCTATGTTGAATGTGTTGGAATGGATGGGGAGGATGAGCTTCCTTTCCTGTAAGCAGACTGTTTACTCTGCTTTATTAAATGTTTTGTAATCAGCATCCTAACCCTTATCTCAACCCTTACCCTAAACAGAAGTTTAATCTGATTTATATCAGAAGTTTTCGTGTGCATTTCCTTTCTGAGATATACAGCATCTCAGATGAATAGTGTGTGAGTGGCCGTTAGTAAGGAGTGTTCTGCAGCCAGACTGTCTTGCTCAAACAGAATCAATTCAACCTTGAGTCAGAGTGGACATCTGTGAAAAGTTTCTAGAAAGTCTTTTGATATGTTATTAAGATATTGTGTTCCCAAGCAAGGGATGAACAAAAGGCCCAATGACCCTGAACTTTGACTTATGATTTCCTCGATCTATGTAGGATGTTCTTGAGTCAGAGTGGACATCTGAGCAAAAATGGCCCAGAAGAGAAGGAATGAACATGAGGCCCAGTTACCCTTGACCTTTGACCTGCAAAATCTAACCAGGACATCTTTGAAACAGGTTGAACATTTGTGAAATCCATCCAAGCATTCAAAATTTACTATCTTCAAGAATCGTGCAGATGATTATGTCAACTGACCCTGACCTTTGACCTCTAACCAGTAAAACCTGGTTAGTTCATCCTTGAGTCATAGTGGACATTTGCACTAAGTTTGAGGAAATTCCCTTGAGTGGTTCAAGAGATATTAAATTAACTAGAACTTTCCCTCATTGACAGAGAGTCGAACATAAAAACATAATGCCTCCAGCCTTGGCTGTCCCTGGCACTGAGGCATGCTTGTAATGTCCCATCTTTTATGGGGCATTGTGTTTTTAAGATTCAGACAGGTCCAGCAGCGCAACCTGTGCTTATCTCAATACAAGAAATTGTGTTTAAGAACAGTGCTAATTAAATCAAGTTATATACAAGATAGGGACAGCGCTCATGCAGACAAGTAATTGCTGATGTTGTACTTTCAAGGAGCAAATTCAACCAACCAACAAATTTCCAATTAATCACAGACAAAGACTGAGAAGTAGCTTGTAGTCGCTGTGAAGTGAGGCCCTGGTTGCCAGGTTGGTTATCTAACACTGTGAGCAGTTACTTATAAATCAGAATTTAACTTACAGCACAACACAAGTTTAATTGTCCCTTGAACTAACTAGAAAAAGCACAATGGAGGCTTTTAGTATAGGCAGTATAGATGACACTAAAACATGTGTGCTGCATGTTATAGAGGGTTACATAAACTTTTTGAATTATGTTGACATGATCCATGTGGATTGAGGGTAGAAATAATGTGGTGGAAATATAATGATGAGGATTAAATACTGTATTGACTGAGAGCTATGGTAAGCCTC
Source organism: Cheilinus undulatus (assembly GCF_018320785.1). NCBI lineage: Eukaryota > Metazoa > Chordata > Actinopteri > Labriformes > Labridae > Cheilinus > Cheilinus undulatus. The sequence goes on along the minus strand of NC_054879.1, from coordinate 38,450,692 downwards.
TGGGTATTGTTTCATTAGTGCTGATGTTTCCAGTCTCTAGAGTAGATTTGCAACAAGTAAATCCATCTTTGCCGTGAATGTTGGGCTCCAGTAAATGGAGGGAAAAGCCTTCTTTAATGAATATTTATAAAAATGAATCAGATCTGCTTCATAAATGTGTCCATACCTAGTCACTTGTATCCCTGTGAGATGAGCATTGTACTTCAAATTGTACTGAAGCGTGTCGTTATGAAACTTGTATATTTTCTCTGTGATTTTCTGTAAAGGAAAAAAACTGATGTTGTGTTTCAGTGGTTTGTTATAGTGTGCCATGTTTCTCAGAAGCTTGTTCAGGCCAGGGGCTCATATGGGATGAACCCAGATGAAGAGTTGGAGAAGCATATGAGGGCACATTTAGATCTACTCCAACGGCCACAGTTGCCAGGCCACCATTGCCTTAAGTGTGTTTTGAGTGTACAGAATCTGTGTATGTTTGTGTCCCTCATGCGTTGTCTGTGTGTACATGAGTCTCTGTTGTTTGAATCGACACAAGAGCTTGAGATAAAAGCCCTCTTACAGTGTTTTTTTTCCATCCACGGAAAAAGAATAAAGGTAACGGCAGTCTGACTTGACTGAGTCGGCTTGACATCATGGGTTGCCATTGAGTTAAAGGTGACAGAACAGAATTGACTATGACTCATGTTGTCTTTGAAACAACTTGAAAAATCTGTAAAAAATAGTCTATGTTCTAGCTTGTCTGCTGTCCATGCTGTTTTCTTGACAAGTATGTTAGTGCTGCTATGACTCTAAAAGGCCTTAGGTGTTTGTCGTGGTCTGGATTGTGTAGTTTTCCATTCTGGTTAATGTTGTCGATACAGGAGGTTCAACACATCTACCTCCCTCGTGACAGCGCAGATTAATTGCTATTATGATTGTCACTGCGGCCATAATTCATCGCTTCTGGCTTTACGGACAAGAAAGATGTAGTATCTGTAAGCACGAGGATCATCTGGATAGGATTTGTATATTCTTAGTATTAATAGTGTGAGTGTGTCTGTGTGTCTCAGAGAAGGAGCCAGTATTATGACTTAGAGGCTGATTTTTGTGCCAGAAAAATTTAATCTTTGAGATTTTAATGCTGGCTGTGGGAGATTGATAAAATAGTTCACATTTTTTCCTGTTTGTCTCAAAGTCTGTCCTTCCTGTGAGACACACACACAATTATAAATGTGTATTACTGGGAAATTATCCAGCTGGAAATACTTTTTATGCTTTCTGTGTACTGTTATTTTAATGCTAATAAAGTCTAAATGTCAAATACACCTCTCGCAATGTTTTCTTTGATGTTCTACTGCAATAATCATAATTATGGTGCGTGATGGCGTGACTGTTGGCACTGTTATTTTTCTGTCACTCACTTCTGTTTTTGTGAGCACAATCCCTTAGCTACAAAGGTCCTAAGATGACTTGCATCCATACTTTCTATTCACTCATATCCCTCCAAGGGTTGGGTTCGACTGTCCATCTTAAATTCTTTGATTTAGTCCAGTTAGAGACATGTGATACTCGCTTTGCCAGTTGATTGAAATTGTATTAAAAAAAATTAAAAACTTGAAAGAAAAGGAAGAAAGGCCCAGATCAGATAAGTCCTTGAATAACTCCTGTCTTTCATTTCTGTATACAATCTACATGCAGTAAAGTTCCCAGTTTGCCACGTGGACAAAGACTTGGTGGATGCTTGCCATCTGTGACGGCCACTCTTGCAGACCATTCATCTAAGACACAGTCTATTTCAGAACAGAAATACAAACTAAAACTTTAGAAAATCAAATAAAATGTCTACTTAGGGTTATGCCCTGACCTTCAAACCTGATTATGAAATGTTTAATAAAGCTAAGAAAACCGTCTGCTTACAGCAAAAAAATGCTTGTCCTCAATGAAAACATTCCAGTGCAACAAATGTAGCTTACATAGCTTTGTTAGCTATGTATATCGTGTCTATATAGCTAACATAGCTATGTAATCTACATTGATACATCATTGACATAGCTATGTTTGCTAATGATTGTGTTGCTAAAGCTAGCATTGTTGATCTCACAATACTGAAGCTCAAGTTGTAAAAGCTCAATTAGCTACATTGGCTTATGTGGTAGCGTTAATTACATAGCTAGCGTAGCTATGTTAAAGCTCATATTGTTAAATCTCATTTTGCCAAAGCTCACGTTGTTGAAGCTCATGTTGCTAAAGCTAACGCTGCTAAAGCTCAGGTTGTTAAAGCTCATGTTGTTAAAGCTCATTTTGCTAAAGCTCACATTGTTAAAGCTCATATAGCTAAAGCTCATGTTGCTTAAGCTTATTTAGCTACATAGCTAGTCTATGTTAACTGTAGCTAAAGCTAACAAAGCTAAAGTTCACTAATGTTTATGTTTAGACTACTAAAATGGGTCTATACATAATTTCATACCTGATTTCATCTCTGACCTTTTTTACTGTTGTCTATGAAATTGTAGCTCAGTTTGTAGTTTATGCAATCTGGTTATTTCAGTATATTTACTGCCAGACTTTATTTATGGATGATGTCGAAATTAGAATAAATAAAATCTAAAATTATGGTACTTCTGTTTGGAAATAGACAGTGACTCAGATGACAGGTCTCTAAGAGAAGACATCAGAGATGTACAGTCTTGTCTTGTGGGGCCAGACCACAGTGACCAGTCTTTGGCTGGTAAGGACAACATCATCCTTCCACCCAGATTTGAACTTTAGCCTCCTTCATTTGCCAGATAGATGCACAGGAAAATAATGTCTTCCATGTTGGTCCTCTGTCCACTCTGTTGCCACTGCTCTGCAGAATTTCAAAACATTCAAGTTTTCCACACTCAGGTCAATGGTATCTTTTATCAGAGATTTTTTTTTTTGCCAGTTGATCAGCTATTTAATTTTCATACAGTATACCTGAGTGGCCAGGTATCCACAGAGATTCAACATAATAGCCAGTATCTTCAATTCTAGAATGACTGCAGCATCTCCTGCAGCAGGTCGGGATGAAATCCTTGATGCCCACAAGGCAGCTCCGGAATCAGACTAGATAATGCTTTTGGGGGTTTGACAACCTCCACCCACAACAAAGCCCATAAAATCTCCAAAAGGTCAGCAGAGGAAATAGATACTCGGGTACCATGCTGGATATTCAAGGTAGCCACAAACATTCCAAATTGAGCTTTTCAAAATACTGGAGACAGACCCATCAGTGAAAAACTGTACATACTCCATCTGACTTCTTTTAAAATTGAACCTCATTCTTTTTCTTCAAGTTTCCCAGAATGGATACATGAACTTCAGGTTCAGGGATAAACCAGAAAAGGAAGAGGGGAACAGACGGACGGGATCATCAAGTGACGATTTCCCAAATCCTTGTTGAACATTCTGAAAAATATAATTAATCATAACATTAAAAAGGACTGGGCTGATGACTGAACCTTGTGGCGTCCCATAGTCCCCCCTATTTTAACCTGAGTAGATCTATGATAAAGGAAATCCTTAATCCATTAAAACATTCTGCGATGAATGCCAGAATCATGGAGCCTAATATCAGGTTTCTTCCAACGCTGTTTTGGTAATTCACAAAAAATATTAGTTTTAAGAAAGTACACAAATCTATTTGCAACCATTATTTCAATCTCTTACACATAACAGATGTTATTGCCATTGATAAGATGATGGAAAGGATGGATCTTGTCCTTGTTTCTGGTTTTAACCTAATCCTGATGCGTTTATCACAGTGCCTTGTGATAATAATGCTGTTTCTCCACCATATCAAATCAATTCCAGTCATCAACTTTTTTTTTTCGTCATCATGGGATAGCAAAGCTGGCTTTCCAATTATAACAGAATATTTGTCTAAATATCTGTAGATAACAAAGCTTGTTTTCTTGTGGGGGGGGGGGGGGGGGACTTTTCTGGTGCCATGGAAAACAAAACAACAAGCCGGTCACTGTGATAAGCCAGGCCATGACATGCCATTGACCACACTGATGGGATAAATTTAGCCTCTTTCTGTGCTTGTTTTATGCTTTGAAACTCAGGGATATGAGATTAGTTAAGATTTCAAGAAGAAAGAGAAAAGTGGAGATTAAAGTTGCATGGGGCATCAGGTTGAATGAGACAAAAATTAAACTTTTTCTGCAACAAAAGTATAAAGTTTTGTATAGTATGTTTATTTTTTACAGGATTATTTGAGTTTGGGTGACTGGAACAGTGCTAAAAAATTAATGACATGAAGAAAATTATCAACCTTGTAACTGAAAACATATCAATCACAAAATGTGATTATTTATCTAGATTTTGCCTTTTTGCTTGATAGAAAAAGGTCTCTTACAATCTGATTGCCCATTTTAAACTAATAAAGTGACCTGGCTTTACTGTGCAAAATAAAGATTTAGTTTCAAGACCTATTTGAACTAATCTGAAGAAAACAAATTAATAAAATGCTCACAATAGTCTCAATCAACTATTCATCAAAAGTGTCCCAGTTTACTTGAATTCACCCTTGTCATCGCAGAAAAAAGTATTTAGTTTTGTAAAGGACACTGTAATGTCTTAAAACTGTCTGAAACCAGTCCATGACAGCTGAAAAAACATGTTTGAGCACAGTAACATATGTCAAAGTATAAATAAAGTTAAACTAGATCAAAATTGCAATTTCAGCTGAAATTGCGTGGCGATGCTAAGAGCTGATTTGCGAAAGAACTGCTAAAATAGCCAAAAGCACAAAAAAAGCTGAAAATAGCATAAAAATAGTATAAAATGGCATAAAAGTTGTTGAAAATGTCATTCAATAACTCAAAAAAGGATAAAAATAGCTGAAAGTAGCCTAAAAACAGCTGAAAATAGCATCAAAATAGCTGATTTTGGCCTAAATGTAATGGAAAATTGCATTGAGTGGCTGAAAAAGCAGAGAAATAGATGAAAATAGCATGAAAATAGCTATATTTTAAAAATAATAAAAGTTAGAAAAGAGAAAAGTCATAGCAGTCGAATTACGAAGAAACTGAATTTTTTTAAAGTTTAAACAGTGTCAATACGACAAACTATGAAGGATGAGATAGCTGGCGTGGAAGAATAATACACAGAATGGCCGACACAAATATCAGTGGGTCATTCTATATCTATTTAACCTCAACTCAAGGATGTATAATCTATGGATCTGCATCAAAGACACTTTTCAAAACTTTTGACAGATCTGTATCAGCAGATTTATTAACTGGGGAAATCTAAAGGGCTACAGTAGCAATCAGCCTGGCCAAGTCCTATCAAAAGCATGCCAAGAAAACAGGAAAAGGGAGAGCCAGAATTTTGGGTGTAGAGAAGAGGAAAAGGCCAGGGAGTTTTCAAAAAGCTAAGTCCCACAGTTCCATCATCTTTCATCCCACCATAGATCTGGAGGAAACCAGCATGGATCTACTGGGTAAAGGAAAGAGGGGACAAAAAAATAAAAAATAACTTTTAAATATATATTAGATTATCCAAAAAATGATATGGATGCATCTAAAACAGTGATGAATAAAGTGGGTATACAATTCATAATTCAAAAACTAAATGGAAGTTAAACCCAGGAGAGTTTTGTTCTGACTCCAGTAGTGCACTATTAAGCATTCAAACTATGCAATCAAATATCAGTCAGGATAGGATTTTGGAAATAATGCAAACAGTTTTAAGTATCATAAGAACAGAAAAAGAGGTCCTGTATGGATTCTTGCACATTAGTGATGGGTCATGTGCAAAAGCTGCGGCTCTGAGAGCCAACGCTTTGTAGTGAATCAGAAGAGCAGGCTTGCACAGAGTGAGAGCCGGCTCCAGTCTTTTTTATCCTTTCGCTGCTTAGCTCTCACAGCGCTCAGTCCCAGCTCTGGTCAGAACTTTGTTTTGATCGGCCAGCATGGCGGCCATGCAGCCAATCACATGTGAGGATAAAGGATTATACGATATGTGAAAACAAAGAGGGGGGTGTTGCTACCCAATCCGTCCCGGAAACCCGATTTGTACTGTGCATGTGCAAACGCGTCTACATCCGCTCTGCATTAATTCTAACCCTAACCAGTGGAATTTAAATGCTTAACCTAAGAATGGTTTTGTAAAAGAATAAATGCACAAAATTAGGCAATTATAAGGCTTCTCATAAAAACACTGACTGCAAAAGGGTTTTCAACACACTAACCATTATTTTTTGTGAAGTTAAGGTAAAATATAGGGCTACAGAAGATCCTAAATAAAGAGCCGTTCGGGAGTCGAAAGAGCTGGCTCTTCTTTGGGGGCCGAGCCAAAAGAGCCGGCTCTCTGAAAAGAGCCGAGCTTCCCATCACTGTTGCACATATTGGATTGGAGGGAAATGAAGTGATAAATTTGCAAAAGGGGCAGCAAGGAAGACAGAAATGAATATGGTTGTGCAACATAGCAAAGTCAGAAAAAAAAGAATAATCCAATCAGAAATTAAAATGTAAAACATGGTCAGAAAAAAGCGGGGATGAAGGAAGGGCAGATGCTAACACAGCGTTCAGAAGAAAGATGAAATAAGGAAAATTTACTGAATCAAAAAGGAAGAAGATATTCTTTCAAGAATAAGATTTGGTCACACAGGGCTGAACAGTAAATTGGTAAACATGCTACAGGGATTTGTGACTACTGTGTGCTACTGATTTTAATGTGCCACATTTAGGCAGTCTCCAGAACACTCACTTCACAGACATCGAATAGCTTTAAACATTAGGGGGATATCACATTAGAGATCAGAGAATAAAGAGTTTAAGAATTTATTTGGGTTTTAGGAGTTTTTATTCAGGACTAATGAAGAATGTCATGTAATTGTTAAGATCCTTCATGTCTGCTGTGACTCCTCTGAAGATCAGCAGGCACATGTGCAGCTCGCAGCAATCAGCCACAGGTGTAGCCACTATGGCCTAATCAGGAGTCTATAAAGGACTTCTGAGCCCATTGTTCAGTTTGCTCTGCAGCTGACAAGAAGCATTTCCACCCTGGCTGTCACGTGCGTCAAAAGTGAGTGTTATTTGATGCCATTTAATTTATGAAACACATTGTACCAATTTTGATTGTTTGATCAGATAAATTCTGTGTTAAATGTAAACTTTAGATTCTGATGGACGTTATTAAAGATAAAACAAACTTTATTGTCCCCAGGGGGAAATTTGTCATGGACATAGGTGCAGTGCTGCTTACAAGGAATACATTCATCACATAGAAAAGAAAACAAACGGGCAATACACGGACAGACAGTGGTCCACATTGACCCAGAAAAAAGAGAATTACAGGTAGAATATTGTATTGCACCTGCCCTGTAATACTGCACTGGCTTCACAGCAGTAAACAGTATTTAAAATATACTGCACATTCCCCTGGTGCAAGATGACAAAATGCCTGAAGAGAGCACAATAAAAAAACGTTGTCACTGTGGCATACCAATGACAGCAAAATACAAATATTACAATAACATACCCACTGTCACAATAAAAAACCAATGCCATTGTAACATACCAATAATACAATAAAATACCAATGTGGCAGTAAAAGCAATATCACAATAAAATTAATGCAAGAGTAAGACAACACTCATACTGGAGCATTATTTTAGTGCAGATTGTTGGTTGAGTAGAGGGATGGAAGTAGGGAGGAAGGAGTATTATTTGTTGCTGAAGACCATCAATTAATCAATTATGTTACCTTTTCATTTTTGTTAAATACAGAAACACCACTTTACAGCCTGTAAATGCAACACATGACTGCCAGCCACCATAAAACCATAAAAGAAGAAGAAGAGTGGCACCATTTATCAGGTAACATCCCAGGTCATAGAAACATAACTTCCAGTTTGTGGCTGCAGAGGAACTGTCTTTGGTGTATAAAGCAATTCCACAAATAATGAAAGTCAAGAGGCTTACATGGGGTAATACTTTCTGTATAGATTTAATGTTGCTTCCTAAAGACGTGTGAATTTGCTGCGCTAAACATAACTGTATTAACTTGAAATGTGTCAAAATGCCAGTTTGATACATTTTTTTTGCAGCACAAATTTTATGCTCTGCATATCATAAACACAATCATTGTAATCATTCAAGTATATTTTACAAAAATCCTACCTTTCTTGTTTGTGTATTTTTCCTAAAACAAGAATGACAATTAGGCAAATTATATCAAATTGGCAATATGAGCCAAAATGATTGTGATTAGATATTTTCTCACAATTGTTCATCCTTCTTTGATTTATCTAATGTTGAGCTGGTCATTATACAGACTATTTTATTGCTTGTGTTCACTGAAAAGTTCATATAAGATGAGGAACCTAAAAATAATCACATATTGAACCACAATATTGAGAAAAAAAGCAATTAGATTATTTTTGCAAATTGTTCAGCCCTAGATTTGATAACTTAAGATCTTAAAAAAAATCTGGACTAATAGGGTACCCTGCCCTGAATTCCCTTACACTGAAAGTTTTGACAGAAGGTTATACTTAAGGGGAAATGCTTCATGTTGTGAAACATAGTTTATGTGTGTGTATTTTGCAGGTTTAAATCCTTTTTAATCTAACTTAATTTGCATTTTGAGTCTAAAGTGGAATATATTTGTCATGTTTACACTTAATCAAGGTGTGTTTGAGTCAAAAAGGGGAAGAGTAGGTTTAAAACGAAAGTCATAGTGGTATTTCAGATAAATAATGAATTTTCCCTAAGTGGAGGTGCCATTAATTATTTGGAATTCATAAATAAGTCTCAAGGGTTTAAAAGCAGCTTTTTTTCACGCTGCTATGCAGATAAACATTGTAAGCCACAAATGAAAGTACCCAGGGCTTTTCCCATTAGGGCCGGGCATTTAATTGAGCTTTATTTTATTAAATCACAATATATATTACTACAATTTTCAAATTGCACAAGGGACAATATTTCTTTGCCCCGAAATGTGTTTCAGAGATGCAGCAGAGATGTCCTGCTCTAGACATCATGCAAACATTCCATTTTTTTCAAATAGTCTGCAAAAAAATCCATCTGTTCTCATTTTTGTGTTCACTTGTCTTATTAAAAATGAAAAAAAAAAAAAACAAACAAAAAAAAAAACATAAAATTATTATTCCCTTCTGGTGTTTCCTACAGGATTTTAGGAGACTATGGGTGACCTAGAGCCTTCTAGGGGGGTCCGGGGACATGATTTTAAGGTTATTTTTTGGGGCTTTTTGCTTTTATTTTGATAGGACAGTTGAAGGATAGGGGGGAGAGAATGGGGGAAGACATAAACCCAAACATGTGCAGAGACCAGGAATCGATCCCGCCACCAGTGCGTTGAGTACCATGGCCTTTGCCTATGGGTGCCCGATCCACCCACTAACGCCGATCTTGTGCATTTTTAGTGCAATTAAACACGGCCAAATCTGTGGAAATTTTGTTCTCTTCAAACAGTTTTCTCTTGAAGTGATTAAATAGGAGTTGTACTGGTTATAATTGGCTGGATTGGCTGATTAGAGTTTACAGTTTTTTTGTGGTCTGACCTGACAATAAAGATTTTGGATGGTACAGATTTAATTTTCTAGAAGACATGCCATTGACACCTAAAGATTACTTTTTACCTTATTTTTAATTGATTTTTTAAAATTTTTGTGTTCATAATAAAACATCCACTGTCTATAAATGTTTAAAACCCTTCAAACTTAATCAGGTCACATGACCATCTCTGATTTCAACTAAATTGTTTCAGCCTTTATTCCCTGTATTAGGGCTTACTTTTATTCCATAATTTATGGTGGAGTTGATATTTTATGTTTGTTAGCTTAAGTAAGAAAAAATCTATTTAAATGCGACTTAAATTTAATTTCAAAGTTCACATTCTAGAGAGGAGTAACTGGTCGTTATTAATACTCTGTTTCTCCTCCCATTTCAGCGTAGCTCAGGAATCAAATCACAGAGACAGAGACGTTTCCAGCAGGTATGTTCTCTCTAACTTCTGAAGGAATTATGAATTACCCAACAAATGACTAAAATCAGTGACATTTTCACACGGCTAGAACAACAGCCAGAATAGCTAGGGTTGAACAGATCCTACTTGTATGCAAGGCAAGGGGAACAAATGTTTCACCTAAAATGTCCCAAGGCTTTGCCTCCTGTAGCTTGAGTGTCTGAAGCTCAGCCACATAGTGCAGTGTTCTTCCGCGCCACACTCTGTGCACGCAGCATGTCTCACCTGCAAGTACGGGTTCACTGCTGAGCATGAAAATATAACGTTGGTGGGGCAGATTAGATTATGGCTGTAAATATAAGACTATAGTGGAGTGCAATGGTCTAGGTAATTGATGGGAAACACTGCATTCTACACAACAATTCCTACTGAATTTGCAATGAGTAAAAATAATCGTAAGTAGATACATTTTTTAAAATGTGTTCAGTCCAAGTTTAATCTACCAAGTATCGTGTTTATTATGAAACAAATTTCGATACCTTCAGCTGCAGGCTTGAAGAATAAAAGGACTTCGGCTGCACTAGAAGTAGCCTGTACTTATGTCATAACACTGGCTTCAGCTGCTACAGGATGGTTTCCCTCCTCATAAGATCTGATCAGTGCTGAAAAGGGTTTCCAAACTTTGTAGTAAGTCCCATTTACTTATCATTTATCCAGTGTAAAAATCTGTGGTTTAATCGTCAGAATTCAAGTTATTTAGGAGGCTTAGCGAGCAGTCAGTCAGTTGATGCATTTAAGGTCAGTTATAAACATAAATGAAACGTCATGATGTGTTCAAATCTCACATCAAGAAAACATAAATTGTTTTTGATGAGAGACATAAATAGAGTTGTGAAGATGAGGAAAATGTGTTATTTAAGCAAGATATACAAGTATCAGATGTAATTACAAATGTTTGAATTTTTTGATATGCAATTATTTCTGAATTCTCTCACCTCAAGTATTTTTTTTTTTTTTAAAAAGCAATATTTCATTCTATACAATAACCAACACAATATTAGACTAAACTCGGGCTTTTAAACAATTATCTAAGCTAACTGTAATGATTTTGACTCATTTTGAAAATTGGACATGAGCTGTAGTAGTTTTTCTCAGTCACTTTGGTGCATTTCTCACATCACTAAATACATTTGCACAACAGTTAATGCATTTCTCAAAACAATAAGTACAAACTGCAAAACCTAGTTAATAACCTGCAAAAGCATGTCACTTGCTCAAAATGGATATTTCCTTCCTCAAAAGCAAGTATTCGTGTCAATGAAAGTGTCAGTGTCATCAAGATGAAACGTCCTGACACCATTGTTTTTAACAAGATAGTCAAATGGCTTTGTTATGTTTTCATTATGACCGTTTACTCTGTAAGTGTTTTCCAATGCAAAAAAGTCAGATCCTGGGGACACCACCTGAAAATGCTCAAGACACTACTATATACTATTTACACAACCATTTGAAAACTACAGTAAAGTTACACATTACTGTATTTAGTGAGGTAACTGAGTACAAGACACTGAATATGTAGGCCTATGTTTCACATTTTTACTGCATATTCTCTTTGCAATTCTAATTTGTTCACAGCATTGTGCAAAAGAAAAAAAAATACACCCTTATTTACAACAAACATAAACTCCCTTTGGGTAGAGCTGTGCACAGCTGCAAACAATATTGCAGTACATATTGGAACTGAACATACAACATACACAGTACTGTAAATCATTCATGCACATCCAGCGATCCTGTCTGTCTGGCCACATATTTTCATCTACATCACAGTGAATATCATCTCTGGCAATGCAGCAAGGAAAGTATCTCCTCGAGTGGTGAATCCACCCTCTGCAGGACTCTGCTGTGATGTCATCACATGCTGCATCCATGGCCACCAGCAGGGCCATTTGGGTATGTGGATGCCGGTCATATACCTTCCACCTCCAGGAAGAGAAAAACTCTACTGGATTTAGGAATGGTGAGTAGGGAGGGAGCACCCTATGATGTGCTGCAAATCACTGTCTGACCACATCTAAGTGGTGAAAATGCACACTTTATCCCAAACAACATACTTGTTCAGATGGTCTCCAGTTAGACCCCCCTCATTCTCAGGGATTATGTCCCTGTAAAGAGTGTCTAAAAAAAGTCAGCAGATGTTGTGTGTTGTATGGACCAAGACGGGGGATATGGGAGAGGCCGCCATTTTCTGAGATGGCTGCACACATAGTAATATTCCCCCCTCATTGGCCTGGGACATCAGTGGTTGCTCTCTGTTCCTTCCACACCTTCTACCTCTTGCCAGATTGAAACCTGCCTCATCAAGGTATATGAATGTGTGCAGCAGTTCCCTGGCCTCCAGCTTTATCACAGAAGAGGGAGCGAGAAGAACTATTACAACTTTACCTGTGTAACATAATGCATTTTGGACAGCATATTGTACAGTATGCACTGTGAACACACATACACAGAACTGTCATGTAAGTGTAGTGCATGGCACTACACAAAGTAAACAGTTTACAGCACTGAACATTAGAGTATGCATAAACAACATACATGTTTTACCTGTACATAGTGGTGACGGATCTCCTTCACTCTGTTGCTGTTCCGTTCAAATGGCACATTGTACAATTGTTTCATGCGCATTTCATTTCTTCGGAGAAATCTGTCAATTGTAGCCATTGAAACGGATTCAATATTCCCAAAGATCATGTCATCCTCTATAACAGCACTTTGTATTGCTCTCATCCTCATGGCATTGTTTGCTATCACCATTGCACAAATGCCTTCCTCTTGTTGGGGGGTAAAAAAGGGCCCTCTTCCACCTCTGCAAGGTTGTCTTGCAATCCTATGTGGTGCAGAGTAAAATTACAGTAAATATGGCAAATCTTTACTGTAACACTACTGTACACTACAATACACTAAATCTGTGCTGCAGTAAAGCTGTAAGTCAAAATGTAAAAAGTGACAAGTTTTTGTCCTACTGCAAGCTTCATTTATGACACAATGACAGTAGTGCAGTGCAGATTGTTTAGTGCTGAATTACTGTCCATTATAAACACTTGCTCTCCCAACGAAATGTTTGAGTAATTAAATTTACAGTGGTTCTCCCAACATTTGGCTGCACCGTTTTGTCCCCTTCCCCTTCCTCCCCGCATCCTCACCTCTCTTTCACGATATAAAATTTATAAAATGTATAAAATTTGCTTGACAGATTTTGACAACTGGTTCAACATTTTTGTCTGTAATGACTCAAGCAATGAAATGAGGACTATTAGTTTTCTAGGGAATGACTATTCAGCATTCACGAGTATAGTTCATTTTGACTGACATGACATAAGCAAATGATGTTATAAAACAGCGGAGTGTTGTATGAAAGCAATTGATGCAAGTCCTAAAGCATTTGCAATTTGTTGGGAGGAATGAGAAGCTGCTATGATGTGCACAAATGACTAGATGTTGTGGAGTTTGAACTAACTGTTGTGCAAATGTTAATAGTGATGTGAGAAATGCACCAAAGTGACTGATTAAAAACTGTAAAGGGAATGCTAATTTTAATATAATTCTCATATGTAACAAGATAAACATACAAAAATAGAGAAAATAGGATTTTTTGTACACTATTCTAAAAAATATGTCACTCGAAGGATTGCATGATATGCAATACATAACGTCTCTGCTGTAAAAAAAAAAAGTTCTAAACTGGTATTTCGACACAGATTTCAGGTTGGAGAAATATTGCACCTTCTGGGATGTAAAAATTGCAGCAGGCCATAATGCCATTTAATCAAATTTGCGGATAATTGCCCAGCCCTGTTGCCTACTGCATTTCTGTGGGCCACACACAAATGTAGGTAAAACGAAGCTGATATGATTGCCAACCGAACCCACACATTTGTGTGCGGTTAAACTGAAGTTTTTATGCTCTTTATCTTCTCTGCTTAAGCTGAAACTGCTTTATTGACCTTCTGGAGGATTCAGGAAGTCAGATCTGATCTCAGTCAACTTGAGCTCCTGTGAGCACTTGGAAGTAAAACGTGAGGGCCGGCTGAAACTGGAGAAGCTTAAGTGCTCAGATGTTTCCACTGACTCATTCTTTTGCTTACTTGGTATGTCTGCTTTAAGTGCTCTTAATGGAATCAAAATTAAACTTAACATTAGCTTACAGCTTCTCTTTGTATATCTCCTGTTAAGCCACTTAAAACACAAACAGCATAAAAATGTAAACAAATCTAGATCATGTGTTAACCTCTCTGCCCTAATGGACAATAAAACATCCAGAAGGGCATTCCAGTGCACACAACAGTGAAGGATAGTGCTAGCTTAGCAGAGATCTGCTGATTTAGCATGGTTCACTTGGCCTTCAGGACACAATTCTGTCCCAGTTGATACCTCTTGACAGCATTTTAATAATTACAGATAACTGAGTGCATGTAGATGTACCTACTGCCAACTGAAAGTAATTTAGAGGGCAAGCTTCTGTGTAATAGATGGTTATTGATAAAAGGAGAACTTGTTAGCGATACACTGATTCTGACAGAGATTAGTACTGCCTGACTGATCAATGAATGGATCAGCATTCATCCCAGAGATCAATGAGGAGACAGAGGGATAATATTTTTCCTACCTGTGAATAATAACACAAATCCTTTTGGGCTCCAAGTGTAGCCTATAGAATATCACTTTCTTGCATGTGGCTCTCAGTAACCCACCATCTTACTGTCTGAAGGGCTTCCTGCAGACCTGCGCCGTCCCACTATTTTTGGACTCCAGACAGATTTGCACCGCTGAGCTTACAGTTTAATCTGAAAAACAGCAGACCAAGGATTGCTTGCAGTACATCATGTGGTTTCATTTTAAAGCAAAGAAAAGGTTATTTACTGCAGAGAAGCCAACAGGACAACCCCATGCATGTCCACAGGGCTTTATTCTGATTAAATGCTTGATGAACGTATATGCACATCTAAACCAGATCACTTTATTTATCATCCATGTAAACAGTAAATTTGTTATCCCTAATCAGAATTTTAAACTGTAATGAAGAACTATTGCAAATGTAAACACAGGTACATTGTTGCAGCAGTATTTGCGTGTTTTCGATCAGCTACTTTAAAATGGACCTCTCCTTTGATAATTAAAAAAAGCACATAAACCAGTGTGGAGGAACTCACAAATTCTGACTGGACTATTACAATCTCTGTACAGCCAAGGTACTGAAGATCAGAGAGTTTGGAGACTACTTGAATGCTCTCATCCATATAGTAGGTTATATAGGTGATCAGTGCTCCTGTGCGATGACAGAACAGGAAGTCAATGTAAAATTGAGGACTTCAGCTAATACTTATTTTAATGAGAAATTCATCACAATAATATCAAATATTTATACTGAAAGACTTAATGTTAACAAATTTTGCTACATAAAATGGCTTCAACAGGCCACAGCTAAACACAAAAAATATAATTGTATGCTTCTTTGCCTTACCTCCTTCCTCACTCAAAAATATATACACTTTAGGATCATACTAATGACAATACCCTACAACAAAGCTTTAAATTAAGGACTTGTTATAGTGTGATACTATCTCAGTGTACTAATGTCCTATTTCTGGTAAATATTGTATTGCAGAAGAACGACACATTTGACCAACCAAGCAGCTTTTTCACATCCTCATGAAGGTAACTCTAGCCTTCAGGGATAATTGATATTAATGACGACTTACAGACCCTTGTCACTCACTGCTTGACCAAACAATCGTTCGCTGGTTGATGTTTATTGTCGTGTCAGTCCTAATTTACTGACGGACACACAACGATACACACAAGGCCGCACACACAGACAAACGATCTTTAGGTCTCCTTACCTGCAGTGCACACACTCTTTCCTGCTTGAAAGTTAGCAGACAAATTAGACACTCAGTGGCGGAAATATCATGGATTTTGAATGCTTCTGCTGATATTTACAACTGATGTTCTGGCTAAAAATTCTGCCTCTATCTCATGTAAATATTGGCGGTACAAACAAGTTAGTGGAGTTTTAGGCTGGACCAAGAGACCTTTGTCTGCGCAAATCTTTGTCTTTATTTATCATCATGCCTTACACGTTAACGTGTGTTTTAAAGACGTCTTTGAAAATGTGGTCATCCTCAAACTTTATACTGGGTGCTTTAATGACTGAAGTTTTATGTCTGAACTACATTTAGATATCAGCACTGATTTAGTATTGGCTTAAATTAACTTACAAATATTGACATACAGGATATCAGAAAAAATCCTATGTCATGCATCCCTACAGTAAACCCCCCTAAAAATGAAGTTAGACTATACGCTAGGAATGGTAGTTTATACAATCATAAATACAAAAACAGAACTAAGCCAAGCTCTGGAATTAAGAGAAACTGACTGCCATGTGATATAGTCAGGTAGTCAGGTCTTGTGAGGATTGTTTCTCCTGTTAAGGTGTCTTAAAATCCCACTTCAGTCCCCTCCAGTACAGTACATCACACTAAATTATGTACTAGTTGACTATAATTCAACAGTAGTAATATATAAGGCATCTGAGTTAACAAACTACAAAACACTTTGTTAGTTTGGCTGTTAAATCCTGCTGCACCTGTAGAAACCTAGGATCCCATTCATTATGGAGCTTTATCACACATTGCACACACAGAGTTTGCATTAACACCTTTTCTTCAGTCAGGATATAACACAAGAGAAGCCCCTCACTGTTACATTCATCAGCAGAGAATATGAAGCCTACCATGTGAAATATCACTTCTTTTCTTTTTTTTCTGTCATGTCTTTGTGCTGATAGATTGCTTTGGAAAGAAATATTTTTATCAGCGGATTTCTGTCAAAGGACATTGTGTCCTGTATTGTTGATCTACCAACAATGCACTTAAAATTAAATGTCAAAACAAAGCAATGATCTGGCTTTTCTTAGCACAGATGTGTTTTAGCACCGCTGTGAGTAATGTTTGATTCAAAATAATCTCCCATGCATGTTAGCTTTTAAAGTGAGAGACCACACCATGAGTGGTTCTATGATTTACTGTTTAGACACAAGAATTACCTCCATAGGTAAATAAAAACCTCTGCAAACTAATTAAGTTGTAGTTGTTGTAAGTTAGAACCCTTCAAACAGAGTGATGGGTTAAATGCAGAGCTGGAAAAGTACTAAACTATTGTACTCAAGTAAAAGTAAAAGGTAACCTGACACGAAATCTTCGATATACAGCGTTTGGGAAAGGGCAGAGCCTTTAAAAAAAACTTGAAGGGTGGTTGGATGAACCAATTGTCTGTGACATCTTTACGGGCCAATCAGAGCAACAAAACACGTGATGTTGTCGCCGCGATACTGAGCTGCACGTGTGCAGCCACCGAGGAATAAACTCCATATAGAACTGTGTAACGCTAACCATGGCGACTGTAGACATGTCAGTACACGACTTTTGTCGTTTTTGAAAAGAAAACAACTCACTGCTGTTCTTTGTACTTCTTTTAATGAATAAATGTCGTCAAGTTCTGATGAAACTGGTGCTTCAGCAGCTTCCACACTAATGTCTTCCGCCATAATTGCACCGGGCTCTTGTTGCTGCTTGCTTACGTCACGACTCTGCCGTGCTCGAAAGTACTTCCCCTCGCCGATTGGTCCTGTCAATTTCCTAACTGGGCCTAAACAGTTTAGATGGGAGATTTGCAAGATGGATTCGCCAGTGAGAAACACAGAAACGGGCATATCCATTGGCTTTGCAAGGTTAAGTAAAAGGTGAGTCATTTAAAATGTACTTTAAATACTGAGTACCGAGTAACTACTTTTAATCCCTGAGGGGGTTATACAATAAAATGTGATCCTTTTTAAGTGAAATAACTACAAGAGAATATGAATCTATAACTAGGCTAATGTCAAATGCCACAGCTGTTTTTGAGTAAAATGTGGAATCATTCTCTTGCTACTCGTCATGTGCTGGGAAGGTCACACTTTTGACTATTTTCTTGTGGCAGAAGGTTAGAACCTCCTCGTTTTGGCTTTTCAGTGATAATTTATTTTGCTCAGTACTTGCTTTTTTAAAATGTAGTGAAGTACAATACTTAGTAAAAGTAAAAGTAGTGATTTTGAAAAGTACTCAAAAAAAAATAAAAGTACACAAAAAACTACTCAATTACAGTAACCTGAGTAAATATAATTATTTCTTTCCACCTCTGGTTAAGTGTGGAGACTATATTGATATATTACAAAAATCCATTACCTTTTAATAGAAGCAACAGCACTGGAAACCCATATTAGGTAGTAAAAGACAATCTACAGTCATTCATAGAATGGACATTATACCAGAGAACTCTCTCTGTTTGGTTCTTGGGAGCATCGTCTAAAGACACCTCTCATAGCAGTATTTGTGCCTGGATAACTTTACAGTTACAAAATCATGCCTCAAAAGAATATAAATGCTGTTTTATCCTCCTGGTGAAACATTGTTTTGTTACCTTTAGCAACACTCCCAAAGCAGTGCAAGTCCTAAAAGAGACTGGGAAGGTGCTGCCAGGGTTTGGATGAAGCCTTACTTCAGTCATTCAAATAAAGAAGAGCTAAGTGTCCATTTATTCTATGTAAGAAAGGCTGATGAGCAATTGCACCTCTGTGACCTCATGTGTCCCTTAGGAAATGATCTGGAATTGAAAAAAATCCCACCTCTTTAACCTTCCCTGTACCCTGAACGTAGCACACAATAGCGGGTTTAATGAGAGGTTAGCTTTTGCTTGTCAAGAAGAGAACCTGCACAGTGACAGGATGAATTAAACACCTTAGCAGAAAACAGTAAGTAGAGGCACACCTCAATAAAGCAGGTGTGAACTTTATATGTGCAGGATGTGTCGAGGGAGGTTTCAATATGAAGTTATTTTTCCCACATATCACTGTGTTAAGACACTGCTCTTAATATAGAAGACCCAATGAGCTTGACTAACAGCCTGAAGTAAAAAAGACTTGACGCGTAGTCACTAGATAAAAGTGGCGTGAAAAAACCTTCTCTTGAATGAACTGACAAGAACCTCAAGCAGAACCAAACTTATGTTGTCAGCATGAAACAGGAAGAGAGAAGAGGGACAAGAGAAACAACAAAACAAATGGAAGACAAGTTAATAGTTGTTGAAATTGATAGAAAACAAAACACTAGCACAATATAGCATTAGGGGCCAGTATACATTTGATTATATGAAAACTATCTCTAAACAATACTCACATACTCAAAGGAGACTTGATAATCCATCTTGACATAAAGTCATTCATCCTCTGTGTGCGATACTTTTTTTAAGTTTAAGACAAGGTAAAGAAAACAAACCTAATCCAGATTTCAGTTGAGATTATACCTGTGAAATTTACAGTTGCTCATTACTGGTGGAATAAAATCCAGAGAATGACATGAGCTGTTTCTACTGGTTGAAAAAAAAACGGGATTCTTTCTTACAGTAAGATTCAATAACATGAGTGCCAAGGGAGTTCAGCTGAGTGGATCCCTGCTCTGAAGAGAGAGACTTCAACCAGGAACCTCTTGAAATTTCAGCAATTTTATTTGGAAAAATTGTAGAGACCTTCTGCCTCTAAGCACTTCTGGAAAACAATCTTTATTATTTTGGCTGAATCAATAAACAGGGATGCTCAATACTGTATTTATCCTACTCGTGCACATGTCAATATTTTTTCATCTATTGTACAGTCAGGGCTTGACATTAACTTTTTTTGCTCACTAGCCACCGTGGCTACTTGTTTTTGAAAAGTTACTAGCCACTGAGCATTTCCACTGCCCACAGTTGTGTTGATGGGAAACTATGTGTTTCATACCAGATTGGGTATGTCTGATATGAGATGAAACACATGCTCCATTTCCTTCTTTAATGGACACCAAGTTTATACTAATATTCAAACACTGACTTTTAATAAACTTTATTAAAAAAACTGAAATGCAGCTGGTTCATCTAATTCTCACTCAGACAAATCTCCTCCGGAGAATACTGAGGTTGTGACACTGATAAATTCCACTGGCCAAAGTGGCTAGATGAAGTCAATCTGGTACCTGCCACAGCTGAAATCCACCTGCATTTGGCTAGTTGGCAGGTGTAAATGTCAAGCCCTGTGTACAGATAATAAGCTCCAGCGAACTCTTCTGGTGATCACCTAAATCCTACCTGATGTGATGAACATTTAAGGGCATTTTTAAGGATTCAGATTTGTTTAAACATTCATTTGCATTTTCATTTGCAGGCTGAAGTTAAAGAAATCCCCCTAAAAGAAGACAACCAGCCACAGGGTCAGACAAAATGTCAGAGTCAAATAAACCAGGCAGCAGCTTCCAACAGGAACCCAGCAGCACACTAACAGGCAGGAAAGCAGAAATACAAACAAAGCTAAC
This sequence comes from Cheilinus undulatus, assembly GCF_018320785.1. Classification (NCBI taxonomy): domain Eukaryota; kingdom Metazoa; phylum Chordata; class Actinopteri; order Labriformes; family Labridae; genus Cheilinus; species Cheilinus undulatus. Next base: position 38,430,314 of record NC_054879.1, on the reverse strand, counting down.
AAGAGAATGATCAACATTGAATGAAACAGCAGCCTGCAGCTAACAGAGGTAAGGGTAACAAGACATCCAGAGAATAAGAGAAAGCAAAATAAAAAGCATTTTGGGAAATCTTTGTCACACTAGATATGTTTCTGAATGCAACATTTTATTAGTCAGTTTCAGTAACGTAGCAACTCAGTCTGAAGAAGAAAAAAGGAAATGGCGTCTTTTGTCTGAGTCACTGTGGCGGGTTGCTTGTAGAAATAATAGATATAATTTGGCAGCTGAAGCAAATCATAGCATGTGCATTGTCTGCCGTTCACTACAAAGTCACTTTTCACATTCTGTGTAAGACAGTTTGTGATAATTTTATGTTTTGACTTCACTTCCTGTTGCTTCAAAACTCTTTTGGTTATGGCTACACTCCGTCACTTTTGTAGCTGATACTGATGACAGCCTTAAGTCTCTGATTTCAATTATATTTGACACAGTGAGAATGCCGCTGTCGAACAGCAGTGAGGAATGAAATGATTCATTGTCCTTTTTGATAAAAGTTGGATTTAACTGTCAACGAATTGCTGGTTAAGCCACTGATAGTACTTGACAGTGTTTTCCGGAGTGGAGATTTACCAGGGGAGACATCTTACACCCTTACTATTTGGGATGCACAATGTTACGGCCTGATGTCGGCATTGGCAGATATTAGCTTTAAAAGGCAAACATTGGTATCTAAAGATATCATAATTTCAGCCAATATTTAAGCTGATATTTCGTCTGTGAAAATCAGTATATATGCTGACTGTTTTACATAACAGCTGGTTAAGTGGTTTGTCAGTCTATTTAGCTTTGTTGTGTTCAGGTATCTCCTACAGGTGGCAGCATAGCCTGATAAAAGAACCAAAAAAGTCATCCCTATTTAGTCAGCACACTGCTTGTGCTTACTTTGTTCATCAGAGCCTCATAAAAATTCTACCAAGAAGGGATTCAATGATTAGATTTGTTCATTTATGCAAATTATTAACACAAATATTAATAGTTTAATTAAAAACTACTGACTCCACTTATCTAGCTTAATATTGCAAAAGTCTGAATAAATGGTTTCTTGAAGTTACATTTGACTGCTTATCTTGCAAAGCAGATGGATTTGCCCATTTCCATGTTTCTCACTAGTGAATCCATCTTGCAAAGCTCCCATCTGAACAGACTGGGCCCAGTAAGAAAGTGACAGGACCAATCAGGAGTAAGAGGCAGTACTTCCGGGCGTGGTGGAGTCATGACATAAGCAAGCAGCGACAAGAGGCCGGTGTGATTATGACAGAAGAAATTAGCATGGATGCTGCTATAGCTTCAGTTTTATCAGAACTTGACAACATTTCTTTGTTAAAAGAAGAACAAAGAACAGCAATGCGTTCTTTTCTTTTCAAAAATGACAAAAGTCATGTACTGACATGTCTACAGTTGCCATGGTTCGGGCTATGCAGTTCTCTATGGAGTTTACTCCTCGGTAGCTGCTACATCACGTGTTTTGTTGCTCTGATTGGCCCGCTAAGGTGGGGCAGACTGTAACGAAGTGCCAGATAAAGGATCCACATGTAGACACAGGTAAAAAGTCAAAATCTGTTCAATGGAGGCAAAGTTCAGTACACAGGAGGTAAATCAGCTCAGGCAAAAGTACAAAACTGGCAGGCAAAAACTTGGAAAACTAAGGTCATAAGCTGGCTCAAAACACAAAGGATCTATCAGGATAATAAGGCTCAAAAGTAATGCACACGGGGAGTAATACAAGATGATCTCCCACAGAAGGAAGGGAGTGTGTGGTATATATACACAAGGAGGGGGAAGACAAGGATCAATAGGTGGAGACACTCAGACAATCACACGTAGGTGAAACACATGAGGCGATTGCAGATGTGGGGAACAGGTAGGGATGGGCAGGAAGGAGTGATCTGGAAGAGAGACACAAGGTAAGTATACAAAATAAAACAGGAAATTACAATACTAGGAGACATAAGGAAAAATAAAATAAAACTTAACCAACTGAACCAGGGAATGTGACACTGATCAACCAAGTTTTTCTTCAAAGGCCCTGCCCTTTCCTAAACACTGTCCATGGGAGGTTTTCCAGATGGATGTGTGAAGCAAATCCATCTAGTGTGTCAGGTTATTTGACTGCATCATGTTGATGCTTTATTTTCTTTACTTTTATTTCACTAACCTTAACTCAAAGCAATTGTAATGAAACCCTGGCATCTCTGTGTTTAGTCAGCTAAAGAGTCTGTATCCTGCCATTTCAACGAAAATGTCAACATTGGGCTTTTCTATGGCTAATTTGAGTGAGTAAGGATGACTGACCCACAGCAGTAGCAGACACCTTGATGGAGTTTCTTTTCTACAAACCAGCTGTCTAGGGTGCTTCATTTAGGTTTAATTTGAATCAGAATGCTGATGTGCTTAATACTCAATAGCTTACAATTCAGTTAGCCTTTATAGTCACGCACTGCTTCTCTTGGCCACAGAATATAAACCACAGGGGATCAGTTTTGGTGATCCGTGTCTAGAAACAGCAATTGTGATCGACTGATCATGTATTATTCAATGAAATAAGCCAATAATGATCAGTTGCTGATCAGTCAGAGCTTCCTTCGTCATAGCTATGTCACATATTTATTATTCTGTATTGAAAATTTCATGCTAATAAAAGCAAGGGGAGGTTAATTTATTTTCTGAAGCACCATACATGATGCAATAAGTGCTTGACTAAATTACAACTGGAAATTTAATAAAAAATAATGGCACATCAGCAAAAACGTAACATGAAGAGAAAAAATATATAAGATATGTATTTAAATGTATTTAACCTTTTGATCTATTTGAAAGGGAAAAAAGCATTTAAATAAAGTTAAAGAAGGTATTATACACTTAGTAATGGTGCAAAATTCATGTAATAGAAACATCCTCTAAAAAACCTTTACTCTTGAAATCAACAATGCAATTAAAAATACCATGCTGACCTCTATACCTCGGAGTTAGATGGAGACCCATCAGAAAACTATCTATTTCTCTCCTTTGCTGATTTACCGTGCCTCTCAGATGAAGACAGAGGAAGTCTAGAGGAGCCCATCTCCCCTACTGAACTGATAGAAGCAAACAAATCTTTGCCCACTAATAAACCCCCAGGGGAGGATGGCTTCCCCTCAGATTTCTCTGAAGGATTTAAAGACCTACTCGTGCCACTCCACAAAAATGCACTGAGGCAAGCAAGGAAGGGTAAATGGTTCCCCGATCCCTTCTCTCCAACTGTTATTACGACTATTTATAAGAAGTCTGCTCAAATATGGCCACTTACAGGTTCCTCACTGTCCTCAACATGGATTATAAACTGGTGACAAAAAAATCAAAGAGGTTAGAGAGACTCCTCCCCCTAGTGGTCAATCAGGATCAAGCATGCTTTATAAGTAAAAGATTGTGTTTATCTACTATAAATCATTTTGCTGATAAAAAAAACAAAACAAAACAAATACCTAGATTGACATTTTTCCTCGGTGCTGAAGAGACATTTAAAAGTTAAGAGTCCATATCTTTCCCACACATTTGCTGCTTTTAGTGCTGTTTACTGATGCTATAGAATCACTGCACAAACTGCCAAAAATAATCATTAAAAACTTCTTTAGGGCTTAATTATGGCAAAAATCCTGATTGCAATTATTTGATTGATACTGGTTTTACAAGACCTGAATTACATGCATTTATTCAACTTAAACACTCTTAACACTTTAAAAACAATCAATTAATGAATATAAATGGGTAAAGTAAAATAAATATGTAAATGTATACAATTTTACTCTGAATTTTAAAAAATATAGTTTCAAGGCCAAAATATTACAGCAATCACTGAAACATTCACCTCATGACAAACCCTATGGGTTTCCATTGTAGGAGGCCAAAATTGTGATTGAAATGGAAAGTTGATTACTTTCCCAGCGACTCTTTCCATCTCTATAAAGGAAACAAACAGGGGCGACCAGCTGCAGTTAAGCCATTGGCAGAAGCCTAAAGAAAACACCCTCATAGGATACACACAAAGTACTTCATTTTACTGATAACATCATCCTATATCTATCTAATCCTGAGGGCTCCCATTCACATCTCGAAACTCTCTTAGAATCAATTAACTTCTTATCAGGATTTATTGTTGGTTTTAATAGAGTTGAAATTATGCCATTGTCTTGGCGTGATTGCAGTTTAAAAAAAATCTCCTTTGAGTGGTCTACTGCAGGGTTTAGGTTCTAAGTTGTGTTTGTTAATCTTAATCGTCTCTACAAACTCAATCTATCCAGCCTGTTACAAAAGGTAGAGTAAAACTTGGAAAATGTAAAAATATGCCACTTTATTAGACAGATTTAATGTTATTAAGTAAATATCCAGCCTACTTTCTGCACATTTCGATTTCTTCCTGTGCAAATTTTTGTTAGTTGTTTTCTTCTCTGATCAAAAAATGACCAAACAGTTAATGTGACATGAGAGAACTCAATCAGTTTAGATGAAATCTTTCTGAATGAAGGAAGGCTAAAGCTTAGCTGTGTAGCATCAGAAAAGGTAACAACACCTGACGAAAATGAAGATATTTCATAAAAACTAATCCTTTCTTTTAAAGATTTATTTTGGGCTTTTTGTTCCTTTATTTGGTAGTGAGGACAATGGATGAAGTCTGAAACAGGGATGAGAGAGAAAGGAGAGACAGGCGGGAAAGGGCCACAGGCCGGATTCGAACCTGGGCCGCCCATGTACGGGGGGGATTGAACCCCTAGACCATCTGTGCCCTGGAAACCGTTTCTGAACTGTGTAGAAAACCTCCCATCACACGACAGATGCTACCACTGGTTCAATTTTTTGTTTTTAATCCACCTGAAAACTGTATTTTCTTGCCTTTTGTCTCTACCATATTGTTCCCAATACTCTATGGTTCCATATTGTACATAACACCATTACTGTATATTTTTAAAGTCTCAGTTTTCTGTTTGTAATTGAGTTTAATTTCAAATTAGCAGAAATGAAATATTCTAACAAAAGAAAAATAGTTGTTTTGTGTACTGTGAACACAGATCCTGATGTGTCTTTAAAATGCTAAACAGCAGCTGTTTGAATGAGGTCAGGGGAAGGTAAATGCAGTGCCTTAAAAATATATTTGCCCCCTTTCTGATTCCTGAGTTCTTGAATAATTATCACACTTAAATGTTTCCGATCATCAAACCAACTTTTATATCTCCCAAAGACAACCCAAGTAAACACAAAATGCAGTGTCTGAATGATTATTTGATATTTTTTATGGGGGGGGGGAATCAAACCTATCCAGCCCTGTGTGAAAAACTAATTGCCCCCTTGTTAAATCACGAGTTAACTTTGATAAACCACAGTTTTTTGAAAGCTGTGTTCAGTTTCACTGGCCACACCCAGGCCTGATAACCCCCGGATTTGTTGATTAAAGAAATCACTTAAATAGAAGCTGTCAGACAGTGAAGTAGGCTACAAGATCTCAAAAAGAAACACATCATGCCACGATCCAAAGAAATTCAAGAACAAGCTAGATCAACATTGCAATTTCAGCTGAAATTGCATGGGATTGCTGAGAGCTGAACTGCTGAAAATAGCCAAAAACCACAAAAGTGGCTGAAAGTAGCATAAAAATAGCTGGAAATATTTGAAAAATCATAAAAGAGCTGAAAATATCATCATAGTAGCTGGAAAATCATAAAAATAGCATGAAAATATCTGAAAATAATGGAAAAATTGCTAATAAATAGCATTAAAATAGCTGAAGATAACATCAAAGCGGAAGAGTGCAGTAGCTAATTTTTTTGAAAAATATGAAAAAATGTAGAAATTATTTGGAAAATTGAATACAAACAGATAGATAGATAGATAGATAGATAGATAGATAGGGAGAAATGAACAATGTATTTTGTAATTGAGTAACTTTGTCGTATTTTCTTATAGAATGGATCTTGGAACTGTAACTACCAGAAGACCACCAAAGATGTATGAGAGACCCCCACCAATTCATATCACTGTACTAAAAATGACAGAAGAGGAGAAAGTCGTGCGGTAGGTGTTCCCTCAATCAGGGGACCCACAACCTAGCATAAAAAAAAGAACAAAAAAAAAAAAAGAAAATAGAAATGTCATCATCAATAATGGAAAACTTCTCAAAAAGATTGTCCTGTATGAAAAAAAAAAAAGAGATTGTCCTGTATGAAGGACAGGATGCAAAAATAGAGGAGGATGGAGTCTATGTCATAAGAGGATATGGGCTGAGAGGAGAAACCCCTCCCTTTAACATCACAGTGGAGTGCAGGACTCAGTTCTTTATGAGTGCCCCAATCAAAATTGTGGACAACCTCAAGATGGAGGCAGAAAAACTTCTACAACCTCGAAGCGGAAAAAAAAAACATGATCCAGGATATAAAAGGAAAAACAGGACTTCTGACTGTCTGTGGCAGGGTAATGGATGCAAGTTTATTAACGTGATAATTTTATGTAATGTTCAGAAAAAAACATTGTACATTTTGTTAGCAATATAAAAGATTATTTTTAGAATTTACAAGATGCTTTATAACACACTTTATGATTTTTAGGCCTAATTAGTAATCAAGCAGATAACTGTTAACAAGCAGCAAGTGCCCCTGAAGACGGTCATTATCCAACAAGATCTATCTATCTATCTAACCTAAGTATCAATATTTATCTGCTTATCTTTCTCTCTGTCTGTCTTTTATAAAATCAAAATGTAAAATTGTCCATCTTAAATGGTTTTCTTTCCCTTTTTTATACGGACAAGGCATCAGTTACCCTGAATTTGTGGCGGGAGGCTGCTCTTTATCAAGCCACAGTGGGGGATTACATTGCATTCACACACCTGAAGGGGCCAGAGACCCCTTATGGCTATCGACTGCAATCAACTGCCTTCACCAGGCCAGGGGTGGGTTTTGAACAAACATGGTCTTCAGTGGTGTAGCAGTATGCTTTTAATATAGTAATTATTAAAGTCACATTTTTCCTAATTTCAGGAAACTCTGACAGAAAAAAGACTGAGTGTCCTCTGTGCTGTGGATGAGGGCAAACCAGGTCACTTGTCCCTGCTAACGTAAAATGGCGACATGCTCACAATCCAAAAAGCAATTTGGGAAGATGTGTCCAAAAAAATGGTTTCCCTAACATTTTTTTTTAGATGTAAAAATTGATGGAGACACAGTAAGGCAGGCAACAGTCCCAGCAGGCCCAGATGAGGGAGGCAGTGCATAGGGAGTAAAAAGGGGTGTGTGTGGGGGGTCATTATCAATCATTGTTTGTTGTTATTATTTGAAATTAGTTGATCAGCTCTTGTGTTTTCTTATTAATTACAGAAAAAAGTTAAATAATTTAGTTTCAAAAGTTTAAGTTTTCAAAAAGTTAAAGTAATTACAATATTTTCTTTTAGTTCCCTGATCAGTTAATTGTTCATTCAAATGAAATTAAATTCAATAAATCTGAGTGTTTGTCTGTCTTGCAGTCTCTGACCATTGTATTAAGCTATAATGAGTGTCTGTCCGTCCGTCTATATTCAATTTTCCAAATAATTTCTAAATTTTTTTTACATTTTTCAAAAAATAAGTTGCTGCACTCTTCCGCTTTGATGTTATTTTCAGCTATTTTAATGCTATTTATTAGCAATTTTTTCCCATTATTTTCAGGGTTTTTTCATGCTATTTCTATGCTTTTCCAGCTACTGTTATGATATTTTCAGCTCTTTTATGATTTTTCAAATATTTCAAGCTAGTTTTATGCTACTTTCAGCCATGTTGTGGTTTCTGGCTATTTTCAGCAGTTCTCCCAAGTTCAGCTCTCAGCATCCCACACAATTTCATCTGAAATTGCAATTTTGATCTAGTTAACTAATTAAGCTGGAGCTACTCTTTCAAAGTCTTTTCACTTTAAAGATAGTTAATCTTAAACTATTTGCCTGCTCAGGAAAATTGGACGTATTGACTGTGCTTGTGCTCGTCCATCAGGGAACAGGTTCCGACACCATGGCCTCATGGGAGTTGTCGTTTAAAAGTCTAATGGGTTGCCACTGCAGCTATTGCTTACTTTGCATATTGGACATTTGGCCTCCACCTCTCCAATTAATTCTGCAAATGGCTAGAGGTGCAAACGTTTTGGAGACACACCTATTTAAATGATGATTTTGCGTGTTGCATGGTTTGCAGCATGAGAGCCGAACAAGCAAAATGAAATTCGACCTAACAGAGTTAGAGGAGTTGATGGATGAAGCCAACAAACACTTAAATGAGTTACAGCAAAGAAGGAGTTGGGGAAGAAAAAGAGTTTTCCCTGTTGGATAATGCTTCCTGGATTTGGGTGAGATCGTCTTGTTTTTTAATTTATTACCTGGTATACCACTAATTAGCGGTTGAGCGCATATTTTTTATTTTTGGGGGGTTTTTGCTGTGTGGCTTTATTGTGTTTTTTTCCGGAGGAGACTGGTGAATTATAGACTTTTGCGTTTGCGTGAGTCATAGACATTTAAAAAAAGACTTAAAAGTGCTCGGATAAGGACGAGGTTACTGTTTTTGTTAGATCTAGACTTTAAGTTTATTATGAAATTATAAAGACTGAGGTAAAATCCTTAATTTTGTTGTGACCTACTTTTCATTAAGTTTACGCGTGACGTACGCTTATGTTCTGGGGAGGTGTTAATTGAATGGGAAGCATTTTAAACTCATTACGTTCTCTTGAGAGATTTATTGATTATATTTGTTCAGAATTGTTGTCTATTGCATTTTGATATATTCTTTACTTTAAAAGGTTTTCTATTTTCCTTAAAAATCCCCCCTTGTGTGTGTTTAACGCTAGCTTGAGAAGTTAAGTGTTAGAACTTTACCCAGAACATCAGAAAAACGGGATTGGGAGATCCCAGCTATATCTACCGTACACTGGAATGACCCAGATGCAAAAAATATAAACTTGCAAGGAGTTTTGTCATTGTTGGTATTGCGTGACTCCTTCTCGTGACTGACTCCAAATCCGTGCTGAGTTCCTCCAACAGCTCCAAAATGGCAAGGCTGGATAGGTGATACGTTTTTAATGACTGTTTCCTCATTCAATCCAAAAATGTTCACGAGGGTGAAAAATGCGTTCTCTGCGTCCTTTTTCATTGTTTCAATGTCTCCTTCTTGCCACAATAACTGCAGCAATGTGTGTGCAATTACTCATACAAACTTTGCACCTCCCTTCGAGACGTGTTACGTATAGATGCAGTTTCTATGAGCAAAATTGCTTTCGAGTTTGATAAATTGCTTTGCGTTCGCTAAAATATTTACATTTTCTCCTCCCATTTTCTCCCTACATGCACAATTGCGTGTAAATGCCCCATTTTGCATATTCATTGCAGCAAACGTACTAACTGGATGCAGCTGCGATATTTTGCACCTTTGAGAGACGCAACCCTTAGCGCGCACTGTTAGTAAATCAGTTTGTACTTTTTTTGCGTGTGCAATGAGTGTGCACACGTTTTTATACACGCAAACCTTTAATAGATCTGGCCCTAAGTGTACACACAGTAAATATGATTTGATAGTTTCGTGTGATTGTGTTACAGTCATCGCCTTTAGGTGTTCAGAGGATTATGAAGGTTTGCAGTCATCGCTGTATTAAAGTGTTTTTCATGTCTCTTTCAAATAATTCTTCTGGTTAAAGTTGTCTCTTGTGAGCTCCTCTTGCTAATGTTGTACTCAAGACCACACTATCCGAGACCAAGACTTGCCCAACACCAGGGTGCACCAAGACAAGACCAAGACCGAAACTATGACAAGTTTAACAGTCAAAAAGCATTCTCACACTAGTTTTACTTTTCTTTTTAGTATATTTGACCGATAAAATCAAGGTGTCTGCAACTTTTTCTCAGCACAACATGACAAAATCTTAACAAATTTGTTCAACCATCTTCTTGTAAAAAATAAATCCTTGTATGTATTTAAAAGCCACTGACAAGTCCGGAATTATTTTAAATAGCTGAAAATGAGATGTTTAACTTGATTTGTCAGGTGAATGAGGCCTAATGTAAGTGTTCAGACATATTTCTGACTAGAAATAAGATGGACCGATGTCTGAGTTTTTGCAGGTGAAGCTATTTGTTGTTTTAGCAAGTGCTGCTCCTTATTATCACATTAATGAAGTTGAAGAATAGCAGATCAGTCCTGGTCTCAACTGATCTTGATGAAAAATACCAAGTCTGGCCAGTTCGAGACCGAGTAAAAATGCTCTTGACATTCAAAATGTGGTCTTAACCAAGACCATTCTCGAGCACTGCAACACTTCTTACTATATCAATGTCTGTAGGTCTCCACACTTAGATAATGCGAATTTCACGTGCAGCTTCACATCATGTTAGCCCAATTTTTGGGTTTTGCATTTGCTAATTAGCACTTTTGTTAATGTATTTTTTGACTAAGTACATATTGTTTTGTCTTTGTAGGATTATAAAATCTATGGTACATAACCCCTATACTTCCCCAATGGTTACCATGCAACCAATTATAATTAAGGATTTATAGATAAAACTGATGAACAAGACGGTACCTTTTCAAGTCTGGAGAGGCTGAAAATTAATTATTCAAATTTTTGAATGCTTATTTACAGATGAAGTTGAGATCGGGACTTGCACTATAAAACTTACAGTGTGTCTGAACAGCCTCTTTTCTACCAGAGCAACTACCTTATTGGGAGAAAAGGTTTTAATGGGACAGGAGTGCTTAACATAGACCTGACAGTGCAGCAGACAGGTGACCTTTTGGTTGTTTCTCCATGATAACAGGAAGTCTCTGCAGGGAGAAGGGTAAAGTGCATTAGAGACATGCCCTCACTAGAGACGTGATGTAATGGAAAGGCTGACGACTGGGACGATCAATAGTTTCTGGCCATTTTTGCAGTCACTAGATTCCTGGGTGGTTTAACTAGAAATAATGCTGGCTTCTTAATTTACAATTAGCTCTACAAATCTAGATAACTATTTTTGCATTGGTGTTAAGCATGCTGCATTTCTTACCGTTATGAGTTGTTAGTTTTGGTGGACCACAGGCTCTTTAACTGGGTAAGGGCCTGTGACCACAGCTTGTGCTCTTTCTTTATAAAAAACAACACAGCTCAGCATTTTCAGCGCTCGGCATCCTGGGGCCATCATATGGATGAATGTTGACCCTGTTAGGCTCTCTGGTTCGATGTAAAGCCAGAATCCGGCCCCTGCTGTGATTGAGTTTGTCACCTTTTACAGGGACAAGTCTCCAGGGTTACTTGTCTGAATTGCAGATTAGCTGCTGAGAAAGAAGCTCTGTGACACATTGCTTCCTATGTGGAGTCTAAAATCTGCTCCCACTGTTTAACCGCTTCAGCATCATTAGGCTGAGAGCAGGAGAATTCGAGCTCTGTCATTTCCTGCTCGTGTTAGACCACTTAGAGTTCAAGGTCCAGATGTAATAAGCCAAAATTTATGGCTAAAAGATGAAAGATGATAAATGAATCTCTGACCCTCCATCAAAATGATTCGATTAAAGCGAATGCCTGTGGGTTACAGTGACATTGAATTCATTAGTGTTCAGAGAGCCACATGCTCCCATAGCCAGAGTGGTTCCATGTTTATGTGTGCTTCTGTCTACACACATGCACACACTGGAAACTTAATTTTAGTGGAGAATTTATCTCATCAAAGTAGTTAAAGGTAATTATGGGTGTCATCTGCTCCTCAGTCTCTAATGATGACTGATGTAGTCTGAAGCATGGGAGGAAAGGAGGAGAGTGAAATGAGCTGCATTTCTCCATGTGCTCGGGATGCCTGTGGGTTACTGGTAAAAGGCAATGACGGATCTGTACTCTAACATGTTGATCAAATTGTGTTGTTTCTAGCAAAGGGAAATTAGTTGCTAATTAAAAAAACAGCAAGCATGCACAGACACCATAAAGCTGGTGCTTTCATACACATGCAAACAGAGACAAAGGGCAGCTATGAATGCCACTGACATGAGGACTGAATGTACAGTAGGTATCCTGTTTAATTAATCATTAATGTGTGATTTCAGCCTCAGGCATGAAAGATCTCATCAAGCTCCAATTAACGCCTGCTGCTCTTCATCCCCTCTGCCCCCCTTCTAATTGTTCTTCGAAGATCAGATGACCAGAGGCTGTTTTTACATTGAGTTCTAACTCAGGTAATCAAGTCTATCAACACTAATTACTGCATTGTCTCTTATTGGTGCAACTAGTGCAAGAATATACAGTAACACAGGAGACCAAAGCCAGCAAGGATGCATCTAGCTGGCAAAGGCATCCTGTATTTTTCCATCATCCTTCTACTCTTTTGCATCTTTAAAGAAGGCATTTCCTATTTGTACATCTATAATTTATTTGACCTTGCTTCTGGTAAAGAGGGGGTATTATACTTTTCTGGTTTTTAAAACATAAATATAAAGTCACAATGTTGGGTGTCCATACTCCACGTATGCAAATTTTCAAACTGCAAGATAAACATATGTGGCAGTAATCTTGGAATTAGCGTGTAAACTGATGAAAATGGTTCGTTGAAAATCTCTCTGAGATTCTCCTGAGACGAGATTTCGATGGAGCAAACTGATGAGGTCATCGCAATAGGCTCTCCTGACTGGTTCGTGGTTCGCCCGTGCTGCCAGCAAAGTGGAACAGACTGCCTCCACAAGGCCTTTTAGCCTTATAGCCACTTAGTAGTACAGTAATTGAACACTTACCAAACAGATACGTCCTGCTCTATCCTTCGCTGCTGCTGGTTTCTTTCCCCGTCCCTCCAAACTATCAGGGTTAGACTCCGGGTCTAACACATACAGACGAATATCAAAATTCGCCGTGTTTACTCACTCGGACCGGTTCATTCAAAGTTTTCAACTACTAGCGTAACAACATTAGCCACATTGGAGGGTGCAAGCACAAAACATTGAGTCCCACTGACGCTGGCCAGCCTCCGGAAAATCGGCCAATCCGAGGAAAGCAGGTCTGTGGAATGGGGGGGTGTTAAAGAGACAGCAGCGAAAACTAAGTGTTTCAGACAGAGGTTATAGTAAGAGTTTCTCAGGATGCCAGTGTGAGAAACATGAGGAATTTTTTGAGCTGTAAACTATGTAATGCTACTACGTGGGTATGAGAGATGGTGTAAAGCCTTGAAAAAAGGCATAATACCCCCACTTTAAATAACCTCAGGTTGTTCTTTATCTTTTGTCCTCTCCATGTGGTTGTTTCAGATCAATAATGCAATAAAAATGTGGATTGTTTGTTGAGGAAAAAACATCAGACCTTTGACTTTTCTCTGTCCTTAAGTAATAAAAGCTCCAGTCATCTATCGGAAATAGTGATTACAACGCTCACCCACACCCCCAGTGTAGGTCACCTCAAAATTGAAGATATTTTTCAAAGTAAGGGTCTGACATGCCATTTTTTTATTTAAGAGGTTTGGTTTATTTTATACTGAGACTTGCTGTATTTCAATTTTTATCTGTGCTTGTCTCACTGGGTTGAAGGATCATTGTATAAATCAAATATGTCAAAGACTCTTTTAGTCCATTGAAAGGTGAAATGGTTGTGTTCATTCTGTAAGGACCTTACACTTCTTTTTTTTTTTTTTGTTTTTTTTTTTTTGTTTTAGCCAGGGTATAAAATCTAGGCCAAAATTCAAAGTTGGTTTAAATGTGTGCTACAATACACAGATAAATCCTAAAGCATTTTGTTTTTTCCTCCGTGTTTGGCTCTATTTTACAATTCAACAAAGAAGCTATGTGTTGTCCAGTTTGGGTCTTTAGCCTTCAAAAGAAACAACATAAGCTGAAGTAAAATGAGTGATTCTGATGCAAGTTACAATGACATACTGTTTAGGTGGATATGAGAGGAACCAGAGTACACAGAGAAAGATGTTCTGAGAGAGGACAGAAACTTCAGTGCAAACTGGTGTACAGGAGATACTAAGTCACCTGGTTGGGATGGTGTGAGAAGTAGGGGTGCACTGACTGCAATTTTCTGGCCGATCACCAATCTTTAAAAAGCCTGACCTGTGTATTCCGATTTTGGCTGACACCGATTTTTTTCATAACTGACAACATACACCTTCAGTGTTCCAATCTTATTTTATTGAAAAATATTGAACAATACCCGTGAAACAATACAAACTTGTTGTTTTAACTGCACATTAGGTAGTTCTCTCAAATATAAATGAAAGTTTAGAGCATTACTGTCCAAACTACTAAATTGTATCAGTCAATTTACTCTTTCATTTTTCACATTTTAGTAGGTAGAGGTAGATGAGATTGGTGGATAAGATTGGTTTCATATGTAAGTATCGGCCAATCCCCCAAAATTAAGGAAATAGGCGCCGATCAATCGGTGCGTACACTAGTGTAAAGCCATGTCATGAACCCAGGAGAGCTGCTTCCATCACAAGTGGGGCTGCATCATTCTCCACCCAGAGTTCCCCACCTTACTGAACACTGGTGTCTTACAGAATTTCTTTAACTTTCCAAAAATAGATTTGAGCAACCAACCCTTACCAGAAAGCTGAAACTTAGCTGAAATAACAAACACTGCACCCTGTAAAACTGAACAGTGGAAGGATGTTAAACTTAAAAATCGAAAATAGCTATTTTAACTCTATTTTTCTGAGTTGATTCAACACCTTTTTATTTTGAAATAAACAGAAATCAATCATTCTAAGCATTTTTTTTTATCATTGTACTCAAATTATTTGACAATCATTCCTTAAACTGCATAGTTTTCTTAGAGGGACACTTTTGCACCATGTTGGAGGCCTACTCTGTATAGGGATAATGTACTAAACTCTTGGAGGAGCACTTTTTACGTCAAAGTGTACCTTTTAGTTGTTTTCTTCTGCAAGACTGAATAGTTAAAGTCCAGCGAGAAAAGAGCTGTTTTAACTTATAAATTCAAATAGCTACTTCAGCTCTACAGAATGTGTTTTGTAGGTTTAAGTAAACAGTACTCACTTTCTTGTCTTCTTTTTTGTAATTGTTCTCCTATTTTTGACAATCAGCCCTTACTCTGAAGAGTTTGGAATACCTTTAGCTATTAAAGAGGGGGTATTATACTTTTCTGATTTTTAAAACATAAATATAAAGTCACAATGTTGGGTGTTCATACTCCACGTATGCAAATTTTCAAACCACCATACGTATGTGGCACTAATCTTGGAATAAGAGTGTAAACTGATGAAAACGGTTTGTTGAAAATCTCTTTGCAAAGCGGAACAGACCGCCCCCACAAGGCCTTTTAGCCATTTAGTAGCACAGTAATTAAACACTTACCAAACAGATACGTCCTGCTCTATCCTTTGCTACTGCTGGTTTTCTCCCCCCTCTCTCTCCAAACTATCAGGATCAGACTCCGGGTTTAACATGTACAGACGTATATCAAAATTCGCCATATTTTACTCATTCGGACGGGTTCATTCAAAGTTTACAACTACTAGCATAACAACATAGCTACATTGGAGGGGGTGGGCACAAATATGAGTCCTGCCGCTGGCCAGCCTCCAGAAAATCAGCCATTGGAGGAAAGCAGGTCCGTGGAGGGGGGGTGGGGGGGGGGGTGGGGGGGGGGGTGGTGGTGGTGGTGTTAAAGAGATAGCAGCGAAAACTAAGCGTTTCAGACCGAAGTTAAAATAAGGAGTTTTCAGGACGCCAGCGTGAGAAACGAGGAGTTTTTTGAGCTGTAAACCATGTAAAGCTGCTATGTGGGTATGAGAGAAATGGTGTAAAGCCTTCAAAAAAAAAAGGCATAATACATAATAAAAAAGGCAGAAAAGACATACTACTTTTGCACCATGAGTGACATTACTGACAAAGGCCCGGTCCACACGGAAACAAATTCAGGTGTATATGCAAAAGTTTTTTGTCGTATCGGTGTTTCATCCACACGGAAATGTCGTTTAGGGTGTCATTTATGTTATAAACATAAGTTAGGATGTGATTATACATATGAATGTGTCTTGAAATGTTGGAAATATCTGTTACACTGGTTATAATTATTTTATATCAGGGTTATTCAAACAACGGCTCTTGGGCCAGTTGTGGCCCTTTTTAAAATAAATGTAAAGTTATTTCTATTTAATAGTGAACATCTGATACATTTACATAAACAAGACATTCTGTTTTACGGTAAAATTAGTGGGTAAGGTTAGAAAACAGAATTCCAAAAAATTAAAAAAGAAAAATGGAATTCGGAAAAAAATGAAATGGAATTTGGCAATAAATGAAATGGATTTCGTAGGGCCCTATAAATGTGACCTGGAACGGTGTTGCGGCGATGAAATCAAACCGAGAATCCATCATTCACCAGCAGCGGATTCGCGCTCGCGAAGAGCAGCTCCCTATTTCGTTTTTTGGTGCAACACAGAGCAGTGCAACTGCAAACACAAGCTCAGCTATGAGCACAAGTATTGCGTGTTGGTAGTAAAAAATATTGTAGAGGTAGTAAAAAAGGTAGTAAAAGGTAGTAAATTCATCTCTAGGATTCCTGTATAAACCCTGATGCACTACAGCGTTTTCAGTCGTTTTCAGCAGTTCCATTCTTATGCAGATATTTCCTGCAATGATTCCATCTTTACAGAAAACTTTTTCAAAATCAAATGGCAATATATCGTTTTCGTCTCGGTGTGGATGGGGCCTCAGTTAGACAAGTCCCACCAGTGGAGAGCATCAAAATGTGCCACATGTAGCTTTACAAAAAATACTTAAACATGTTGTTTGAGACGGATTCAAACAGAATTTTTGAGTGCGGGAACATTTCCAGGTTGTAGTTTTCCCTAACGTGAAGTTAACCTTACAAGTAAAATTGAGTTGATATAACTTAAGCTAGCTTCTTTGCAGGTGCCCTCAACATGGTCTCTCTAAAGGCACAAAGCAGAACGAAATATCTTGTGGCTAACATAAATACTATTATCATGCATTCTTTTAGAACCTAAAATCAAAAATATCAAAATTTCCCTTTGAATTTCAAGGCAAGATTTGATGTGCCTGTGTGGTGATTTGTTTTCACACTCCTGATTGGTTGATAGGCTACCAAGGTCAAAGAAATGTAGCCTGATGTGGACTTCAGCTTTCTCCATCCATCTTTGCCTCCCCCCTGCTCTCCAGTTTAAGGAAACATAGCTGATCCACCTTTGGGCTAACTTCTCTAAATTGTACTGAGGCCAACATGGATGTTTATGTTGTCCTATCATCTATCCCATCCTTCTGATATAATGCATCTGAACATGAAGCAGTGGTATGTATGGCAAAGTGATACCCTGGTAGCATGGGAGCAGCATGTCTGCTACATTCTGTTACAACTAGAATGATTCTTTAGTTTATCTAGCCCCTCCTGCTCCTGAAGGTGAAAGGCTAGGATTGGGACCATTCAGCTATTCATTACAGTGCAGGGGGAATCCCATCTCCCTTCACTCCTAAATGGCTGTTCCATCCTCTATCCATAGCGGTTTTTTGGTTCTTTGTAAAGGTTAATCCTGGTTTATTCAATTTGATTCTCCTGGTTCTGTTGGCTAGGAAATTAAATCATTGCATTTTGGTTTCTTAGGTCAATTCAGTTACTTCTTAGGGAGATTTTTAGATACTTTGACTGAGGGTCATGACTTTGGCTGGAAGAGACAAAAAAATTGAAAGTAGCAAGAATGGATTAGAATAGTGAAACAATGGCCTAATGGGTTACATTTTGCAAAAAGTGGGAAAAATTGATGAAAAAGTGACATAATTGATTAAGATAGAAAAAATAGGTGAAAAGTGTTAAAAGATGTAGAAATGGGCACATGATTCTGGCATTGGGATTGTCGTCATTTGCGGTTTGGAGGTGGTGGTGGTGGTGGTTTGTGTGTGTGTGTGTGTGGGGGGGGGGTTATCCCAGAGACATCTGTTATGGAGACTTAATGTAACAAAACCTTTGCCTTCTGTCTAAACAATAGTCTGGCCTTGGGATGTCTCATGGGTCTCTGGTGGAAACACTGATGGTAACACAGTATTAATAATGGATAAAAATCAAGTATTTAGTTTTTGGAAAGCAAGTGTTAATGCTAAGCCTTGAAGAGTCTGTACCAGCCCACGGCAGATTTACTGACTGCTATCAAATGTGGGAACTCTTATCAGTCAGGGATTAACTTTCAGGCTGTTATGGAGGGCAAAATGGACAGGTGTTAGGAGAGCCCACTGTCCACAGTTACAAACATCAGAAGATGATTCAAACAAGCATAAAATACATGTCCACCTACATGTCCAGATACATGCAACTAAAATTCAGACAAAGTTTGTAGTGACATTGAGAAGAAATTCTTAAACATTCCTCAGTAAAGGAATCAAATTTGTAACTGGGGGTGCAAGCAGCTCCGAAGGGCCCTCATACCCCGGTGCATGGTGGGGTGTGTGGCAGCCGCTGGACTGTGTGAGTAATTGGGTGTAAGCAACACATGCTGTGTGCTACAGCAGAGTACAGAGAGCATGTTGATCCTCCTGGGACTGTAATTTATCATATAAAGTGATTTGACCATGTTATTACCCTCGGCGGAAACAACAGAAAATTTGACCAAAAAGTCATGACCATGGACCTGCTGCCGAACTTCAGTAAACAACGGACAAAAAAATGTAGCCTGATGTCTCCATCTGTCTCTGCATCTCCCTGCTCTCCAGTTCAAGGAAACATAGCTGATCCACCTTTGGGCTAACTTCCCTATTTGGCACGAGACCAGCATGGATGTTTATGTTGTCCTATCATTTATTCCATTCTATTGATATATTGTATATGTATTCTTGAACATGAAGCAAAGGTATGTATAGCAAAATGATACCCTAGTAGCATGGGAGCAGAATGTCCTTTACATTCTGTTACAACTAGAGTCATTCTTTTGTTTATGTAGCCCCAGATTTAAGCCAGTCAAAATTTCACACAAAATTCACTACTGTGAACCTGTGGCTAAATTTAACCAAAAAATAACAAATAAATAAATAACCTCAGTGGACATGACTGAAAATTCTACCAAAAATTTGCAACTGCCAACCAATCACTAAAGTTGAGAAAAAAAAAAAAAAAGATTTTGGTGGACACAACTTGAAATTTGACCAAAAAGTCATGACTGCCGACCAGTCACAAAATTTGAGCGAAAATGAACAATTTTTTAAATGAGTCAAAATTTAACCAGAAAGTCATGACCACGGATCTGTTACCGAATTTGAGCGAAAAATTGAACATTTTTGAAACAATTCAAAATTTAATCAAAAAGTGACACGACTTTGACCAAACAAGTTGACCCCAGCAGACACCACTGAATATTTGACCAAAGAGTCATGACTGTGGAGCTGTTGCCATATTTTACCATAAAATTACCTCAGTGGGATTGACTGAAAATTTTACCGAAAATTTGCAACCCCTAACCAGTTGCAAATTTTCTTGTGAAAAATCAACCTTGGTGGAAACAAATCAAAATCTGACTAAAAAGTTGACAGCAGTTCTGTCACCAAACTGAGCAAAACATTAACAGGGCAGAAATCAGTCAGAATCTGACCAAATATTCTGAGTGACAAACCATCCCCAGCAAAAATTATCCAAACTTTAAATCCCAAATTGACCACCACAAAACATAAAGAAATCAACGTGATTCTTTAAATCCCATCCATGTGGTGGTCCTGGCTCCTTTAGGATGCAGATTTCTTGGCTGTTGAGATCGCACAAACAGGAAATGGTTTGGAACTGAAGGTAAC
Source organism: Cheilinus undulatus (assembly GCF_018320785.1). NCBI lineage: Eukaryota > Metazoa > Chordata > Actinopteri > Labriformes > Labridae > Cheilinus > Cheilinus undulatus. Next base: position 38,410,536 of record NC_054879.1, on the reverse strand, counting down.
AAAATAAATATGCATTCATTTGTATTTGTATTGCATTGAGGAAACAATGCAATATGTCTTTATTGTGGTCACCTTCATCAAGCTATCATCAGTGGAGAATGATGTCTGAGACAGATGGCATTAGAAACAGATGCTTTCAGTCAGGGTTGAGCTCCATTTGGGACTAATCACTGATGCTCTATGTAAGCCCTGTGTGTGTGTGTGTGTGTGCGGGGGCATGTGTCAGTGCTTGTTTGTGTGTCAGAGAAAGAGAGGCAGAGAGAAGTGAGAAGGTTTAAGTGTATGTCAATTTAATCCCTCTATTTCTCTAAAAACAACTAAAAATGGGATTGGTTTTCACTACTAGCCACACTGCAGCAGAAGGCTATACTGACCACAACATTTCACACATTTACCCAGATTCCTTTAAATATTTTTTTCCATCTGTGCTGTGGAACTTGTCTGTTTGTGATCGAGAGAGGCAGAAAATATAAGTATGACCAAATTTTTAAAATCTCAAATGGCCTTATTTGGCAGAAGAGTTTGACGGCATGTAGCTCCTAATCTCCATAATGCCACAATGATTGGACATCTTTCAACATTTGTATAAATTCAATATGAATTCTTGTTTCCACTGGCCAAAATTTGACTTAAAGAGTTGCCATTGTTTGTTTTGTTTAGGTGTTTTCTTTGATTGAAATTTATTCTCACTTAAAATTAAGAAAGCTGTCATGGCAGGTTTCTCTAACAACTAAATGTTAAATTTAGAACCATTATTGAAAAACAAAATGTGGTCCAGTTGTGATAAAGCTGATGCTTTAATCTGCGAGCAATGTGGAAGTTGCTCATAGAACAACTAAACCTCACCCGTAGCTACTGCCTCGTTCCCCTCAAATGATGCTGATTGGTCTGATCAGTGTCTGGTGACACAATCCATCAGCTATGCAAGGTTAGCCCTATGGAACTGTGGTCATGACATTTTGGTCAAATTTGGATTTGTTTCCTCCAGGTTTGTACTTCAAGCTGTTTCTGCTCCAGCTGAAATTGAAATTTTGATCTAGTAAATGTCATAATAAATGTTGCTGAAATGCAAGCCTTATTATAAACATGCACTTAAACTCCAAAATCCAGTCAGTCATGTTTTTACAAAGTTTATTGTCAGGGTGAAATTAGAACCAGCCGGAGAAGAAACTTTTCCTCTTCCTTTGCTGTTCCATCATGCAAGCGTTAAGCTCATCTGCTGTTGATCTGAGCTTAAAGGCCTGCGCATGAGGGCAATCACCAGAACACTTTGCTGACACTGTTCCTGAAAGTAGCTGAATTTGGATGGTCTGCAGTTGATTATGAAAAGCCTCTTCCAGCCCTGAATCGTAAATATCAAACAGACGGAGTACCCACAACAACCAATGAGATCGAGCACACCGGGTAGCGTCACTAGACGGATCGTGGATACTTTCACCGTTCACAACCATAAACACAACTGTACCTTAACTCCAGCCAGGATTTCATCCTGAGTCTTTCCCTTGTTTTATGATTTTGCTGCACCTGTCAGGACAGCCTATTGTGGAGAGACAGCAAGACGGTATCGACAGACATCCCTTTTTTTTTTTCTGAGTTCACGTGATCATGTGAGGCCGTGGGCAGGTGTGTGGTCTCCAGTGATCAGACAATCTGGCTGTCTAGTGCAGTGGTTCTCAAATGGGGCTACGCGTACCCCTGGGGGTACGTGAAGGCACTCCAGGGGGTACGTGAGATTTTAAAATATATTCCGTCTAATTGAGAAAAGTAGCGCCTTTCTATGCATGTCAGGAGCGACATGATGTTGCGAGTAGCTATATTACGTACATTCTAAAATAACATCGTGCTGCAAACAACTGCGGTGTATTTTTTCTGTCTTCTGATAAACAGTGATATTTATTGAAGCGAAAGATAAAAGGTTTCTCCCACCCTGTCCTTCACTCCATGCGTAGCGCGGCACTTTTGCGCACAGCCAGGAGGTCAGGACCGTCTTGTTTCACTGTTTCATTCACTGTGCCAGCCAAGTTTGTAAGAGGAAGGACAGACTTTTCATTCATTCTATGTCAAATATGATCAATAATAGTAATCAGGTCACAGCTGAGGGTCACTGTGAGAGGAGTTAATGCCCCCACAGTGCACAGATTGGCTCACCTGTTTCCAGACTGGTCAGAGGAGTAATTTCAGTGAGCTGGTTGATCCGGAGCATTAATAAGTCGTGTTTCTGAGGTCAGAGGAGACTGTGTTGGTAAATATTTCACTGGAATAAAGTCCTGTTAGTTTGGAAACAGCTCCAGCTGTGTGAGTAGCACATTTGCGCTCATATGGACATGTCGGGCTGCCTGCTGCCTGTCTCCCTCTCTACCATGCTACATGAGGCAAAAACACAAGAACTGACAGTTATGAGAAGAGGACAAATATCAGGTGGTGTTGGAGAGAAGAATGTTTTTGTTCCTCTGTCTGTCTTAAAAATTGGCACCAGCACCTTGTGTGCTTGTTGGAGCGAAACTTTGAAAAAAAATATCTGCAGCAATTTTGTGCTGCAAAATGATGTCGCTGGTGTGGAAGTTTGCATTGATTAGCTACAGGTTCAAAAAGTAAATATTTTGTGTGAATAATTTGCACAAAAATTTGCATCTGGAGTGAAAGGACCTTAAGTTTATGAAGTGGAGTTTATATTTTGTAAATTAATTAAATTTAATCACCCTTAAACCCCGAGTCTCTGTCATGGCAGGATTGTTTGACCCACACTGGCACATTACTGTATTCACAATCTCTCCATTCATTAAAAGGTTAATTTTTTTTTCTTTTTTGTGAAGAAATGCTGATCTATAACTAAGTTCATGATTTTAATTTGAGAGGAGATCTTTATTATGATCCCAAAAAGGGGCACTGAGCTGTCTTTTTTATAATTAGTTTTTTTTTTTTTTTGACAGGTTTTTAGTTCTTTCTAGCTCTGTGTTTTTATTTCCAAATTGTTCCAGAGAGACCACTGCAGCTGAGCTGTGTTTTGCACATTTCTGGGTTTAAATGGTTTTTATACCTTTCCAGTCACTGTTTTTAATACATTAATTTGAATTCCCACATTTAGTGATGAGAAGATTTGCCATGAGTTTAGTTCTGCATTTTTAACATTTAAAATGTTTGAAAAAACATTTTTAATTTAAAATTGTTGATCAGTTAGTTTGATAAATCAGACGGCTGTCACAGCACTGGTTCATGTCTTTTTTCTTTTTTTTTTTTTGACCAAAAGGCTTTGTGCTGTGTAGGGGGTACTTGGCTGAAAAAATACTTCACAGGGGGTACATGACTGAAAAAAGATTGAGAACCACTAGTCTAGTGTGTGCGTTCAGAGGATTAAGATAAAAAAATCTTTGGAAGTTGTCCTGAAGTCTGTGGTCTCCCACGGTTTTTAAATCATTTCAGATTAAAAAATTGTCTAGTGCAGGGGTCACCTAACCTTTCAGAGCAGACGGATACGGATTCTGTGTTTCTCACTGGCGAATCCATCTTGCAAAGCTCCCGTCTGAGCCGTTTGGGCCTGGTTAGAAAGTGACAGGACCAATCAGTGATGAGGGACAGTACTTTCAGGCGCGGCGGAGTCGTGACGTAAACAAGCAGCAGCAAGAGCTGGTGCAGTTGTGGAGGAAGAGATTAGCGTGGAAGAACAAAGAACAGCAGTGAGTTGTTTTCTTTTCAAAAACGACAAAAGTCGAGTACTTACATGTCTATAGTTGCCATGTTTCGCGTTATTCCTCAGTAGATGAGCAGCCCGATAGCAGCTACGTCACGTGTTTTGTTGCTCTTATTGGCCCGGAGAGATGTGCTAGAACGTTCATCCAATCACACTCCGAGTTTTTTTCAAATCCTCTGCCTTTTCTCGAATGTTTCCTATTGAAACAAATCCATCTGGCATGTCAGATTAGGGGTCACCAACCTTTTTAAACCTGAGAGCTACCTGAAGGATGGCGAGTGCTATGGAGGGCTACTTGTTTGATTTCATGTTCTGAAATTTGCCCAGTTTACTTTTAAATTATTAACATTTAGCAAAAAACAAATGAAAACATATGTTCATCCTTACTATTAACTGTTTCTCAAGCATTATTCATATTAATTTATCAAACATGCAAGGGACATCTACTTGCATGAAAGGATTTGAAATAAATGTCACATATGGCTCCAGCTGATCAAAGTCACAAAACCTGTGGGTATGACAACACACAGCACTATCCATGCAAGCATCCCCTTTGATAAAAAAGAAAGTCTGTGACTACTGCAGTCCTGTTCAAAGCAGTGTTATATACAATATGTCCAAATGCACACCCCACATCTTTATTGTAACTGACAAAATCCAATCCAATCCAATCCACTTTATTTACATAGCACATTTTAAAAACAGTTAAGTTTACCAAAGTGCTGCACGGTAAAATCAAATAAGTCACAAAGACTGCGGAGGTAAAAACATCAATAAAACAACAAGAACAACAACAACATCAATAAAACAATTAAAATGAAATAAAAACACATAAAAACAAATAAAAGCCATGAAAACACAGGGGCTAGGACCATAAAAGACATAACGGAACAGAGATCACACAACTATCATGCTGAATTAAAAGCCAATGAATATAAATGAGCTTTAAGACGCGATTTAAAAGTCGGTAGGGTGGGGGATGTTTTTATTTCGAGTGGCAGTTTGTTCCACAATTTGGGAGCTACCACAGAGAAGGCTCGATCACCTCGGGTTTTTAATCGGGTTTTTGGGACGACGAGGTGAAGGTAATCAGCAGACCTCAAGGACCGCGGGGGAGTGTAGACATTTAAAAGGTCAGAGATGTACTGGGGTGCTGATCCATTTAAAGATTTAAAAACAAACAATAAAATTTTAAAGTGAATTCTAAAGTGAATGGGAAGCCAGTGGAGGGGTGCCAGGATCGGGGTGATGTGGTCATGTTTTCGTTTACCTGTTAAAACTACTAACTGTAGGCGTGCAAGGGAAGCCTGATTAACACCAATGTAGAGAGCATTACAGTAGTCCAATCATGTAAAAATAAAAGCATGAATTACTCGCTCAAAGTCGTTAAAAGATAAAACCTATTTAATCTTGGATAAAAGTCTCAGATGATAAAAACTGGATTTAACAACTGAATTTATTTGTTGATCCAATTTAAAATCACTGTCAACTTTTACACCAAGATTTAAAATTGTGGGTTTAAAATAAAAGCAACTAACATCAGTTTCAGTGTATTTTAGCTTCATCGTGTGCAATAAATCTGTAGTTCTTTGCCTTTTAAACCATAACATCAAACATTGGGATGTCCAGCTTACCCACCAATGAACATGCACCTTTACTTTTGTTGTTTTTTCTCCAATCAACTCCTGATGGATGGAAGCAGCAAATGGGGGTGCTAAAGTCAGAGTGAGTCAGAGAAAACCAGAGTGAAAGAGCTTTTGATTCACTCTTCTCATTATTTCTCTCTTAATGCTGAAAGATGTGAATCAAGTGGGTGCGTGAAAGCAGCCAACACATTCTAAGGTGTAAGGTCTCCGCTGACTATAATCAGCTGATGGAGGGATGCCTGCTGGAGGCAGCAATTCTGCCAGGCAACCATTTATGACCCTCTCCAAAAGCTTTGGGCTGCATGTTTGAGGTGTTTCCAGTCTCTCGGTTTAAGCCTCAAGATTCAACAGTGTGAGGACTCTCAGAAGCTTGACTGTAAATTACAGGTGTCAGGGTAACATTGCATTGTATCAGTTCATGTAACTGTTGCATCATGCAGGTAGGAAAGTCAATTTTTTCAGCATTACATTTCATATTCGACACTAGGCAGCTGTAAAAAAGCTCATGTTGTGAATGCAAAATGTAAACTGAATTTTTAAAACATGGTATTATTATGGCCATTAATGTTTGCTACGTGGGGTATTTTGTCTCTGATTGGTGGATAAAATCAGACAAGACCTACAGTACATCTATAGGCACACCTGTAACTGAAGGCTGATACGAAATAATTAGTGATGTAACTGGGCTTCACCGGCTGTGAATGGCACATTGCCATTCACCTGGTCCTAAACCACGTTTTTATCGCTATTCTGTTCTTGTAATCAGCTGTGCTTACACAGCTGTTTAATTACACCTCATCCATTAAGCCCTCAGCAGTGACCAAAACTGATGATAGTAGATCAGGAAGTCCAATCAATAGCTTCACTTCTCCCCCACTCTGTTAGCAATGATGTGAGTGACATGCTGTGACTGCTGTTTGGATTTCCACTGAGGCAGATCATCTTCTTAAATCCCTGTAGTCCAAATGTTGCTTCCTCTTGTTATAAAACACACTCTACTGCAAAAAAACAAGTGGGAAAAAAAGGCGGATGCACCAGAGACTTGGCTTAAAAACTGTTACCAGGGACTGTTACGTAAGGATTCGGATGCTTTAAATTTGTGAAATGTTCAACCATGCAGGCATTTTTTCTGCTCTTACAACTAGAAATAAGAAACACTATGTTCATGAGAAGTGATCAGTCACTAAATGATGCCGAATTAATACTTAGAAGGATTAAACCCTCATATCTGCAAAGAAAATGGCAAAAGATTGTTCTTTAAAGGATTAGGTTATTTCAGATCTGCAGGATGCAAGCAGGGGCAGAGAGCAAGTAAGAAAGTGTGTCATGTCAGCCAAGTTCAGCTCGGCTTAGCTCAGTTTGGCTCGGCTTGGTTCAGTGGGTTTGATATGCCGTGCGGCCCAGTTACCCCCCTTTGGCTGGAGGATTGCATGGGATTTAAAACGTAACAAATAATGCACATGATTTCTGTTTGTTACAAGAAGAAAGGCTACATAACTTAAATTTCAATGGGTAAGATTAAAACGTTTAAGGATTTTCTGCTTATTAAAGTTCAAAATTCTTGGACTCTGCCCACTTCAGAAATTAAAAAATGCACAAAAAATGGGCAGTTTGGTACTGAGAGGAGGGAGGGGAAAAGGACGCAGCACTGCTGCCTCAGAGCGATCTTTTGGGGTGGAGGATTTTTCCCCTCCAGAGTCCTCTGAAGCAGGCTGTAGTGTGGTGGTGGACCGTGGTGGTCCTGAACACTACCTGTTTGGGCCGTTGGCTCCAGCATCAGCATTACTAAAGCTAGGGCCGAGGCAGGGCAGGTGCAGGAGAGGATGGGAGTGGTCTCTGAATGGTAAAGTTGGTTCTACCTTTTATATAAAGTTTGTGACATAGAAATCTATTGTAGGTTTCTATGTCAGATAAGCCGCACCTTTTCAGTAAAGATTTTTCAAAGCAGATGTCAGAAATAACACCAGCATTGATGTGTTTTATCATAGTTCAGTCATACTTCAGTGTACAGCTAAAACAAATATTAGTGTTCACTACCTCTTTAACAGCATGAATGGTTAAGAGCAGAGAACATCTAAACAGTCCAAAAATAAATGAATAAAAGTTATTGTCATTTAACAAATTAATATAATCATGTACACACAACCCTCTAAAGAGGTACTGTACTGTCTAAAATCAAAGATAAAACAAATAAATTACAATAAAATCATATAATAAAGTTTGTCAAACTGCAGCTAGGTGTTTAAGTTGTGATTCTTGAGCTAGACACAGTCGCAATTCTTCCTGTGATTCTGCTGTAACTTGCCCCAAGAAGTTATTTCTTAAAGCTTAGCCATTGCTAAGCTAAGTTTTGCTTAGCTTAGTTAAGCTATATCTAAGCTAAGTTGTTTTTTACAGCTTAGCTTTTACTTTAGCTCAGTTTAGCTTAGCTATAGCGCTCTGGTGCAAGTCTCTGGTGCATCTTCCTTTTAGCTATAGCTCAGCTAAGTTCTTTTTTTTTTTTTAACAGCTTAGCCATAGCAAAGTTTAGTTTGGCTAATTTTAGCTTAGCTGTAGCTAAGTTCTTTTTTATGGCTTAACCGTAGCTAAGTTTAGTTTAGCTCAGTTTAGCTTAGCTATAGCTCTCTGGTGCAAGTATCTGGTGCATGTGCCTTTTAGCTATAGCTCAGCTAAGTTCTTTTTTTTTTTTTTCTTCTTTTTTTTTACAGCTTAGACATAGCAAATTTTGGTTTGGCTTAGTTTAGCTAAGCTAGAACTCAGCTAAATACTTTTTAAAGCTTATCTATAGCTAGATTTAGTTCAGCTAAGTTTAGCTTAGCTATAGCTAAGGTTTTTTTTCACAGCTTAGCTATTGCTAAGTTTAATTTTGTTAACTTTAGCTTAGCTAGAACTCTGCTAAGTACTTTTTAAAGCTTAACCATAGCTAAGTTTAGTTAAGCTCAGTTTAGCTTAGCTATAGCTTAACCAAGTTCATTTTTACAGCTTAGCCATAGCTAATTTTGGTTTGGCTAAGTTTAGCTAGGCTTGAACTCAGCTAAGTACTTTTAAAAGCTTATCCATAACTAAGTTTAGTTTAGCTAAGTTTAGCTTAGCTTAGTTAAGTTCTTTTTCACAGCTGAGCCATAGCTAAATTTAATTTGGCTCAGTTTAGCTTTTAGCCATATTTAAGTTTAATTTGGCTCAGTTTAGCTTTTAGCCATATTTAAGTTTAATTTGGCTCAATTTAGCTTTTAGCCATATTTAAGTTTAATTTGGCTCAGTTTAGCTTTTAGCCATATTTAAGTTTAATTTGGCTAAGTTTAGCCTAGCTATAGCTCAGCCAAGTTCACTTTTACAGCTTATCCATGGCTAAGTTAAGTTTGGTTCAGTTTAGCTTAGCTTTATCTAATCTAAGTTATTTCTTATTAATGGAAACATAAAGATGGAGTTTAGCATTATAGACATTGCTTGAATGCCTCATTCATTAGCAACAGTACAAGAATATGCATAGAACTAGCCAGTCTTAGTTTATTGGTGTAATGTAAAAAATCTTCCAATGGTAGTTAGATATTTGATACTGGAGAAAAATATGAATGTTTTGATGTATACAGTACATAGCCAGTCTGTCATGGGCCTCAATGTTCAATGTCTCACTGTTATTTTACCCTCAATTTCTGTGTAGTACTGACCTCTGTTGGTGAGTGTTTGAAAGCACAGAGACTGATCAAAGCTTTCCTGAAGTATTGATGTACTAGTCTTCAAAAGTAAAAGAAATACAGCAATGTTTCTGGTAGAAGAGCCACCACAATGTCCTTTTTATATGCTATAAATAGAGCAAATGAAGACTTGTCATTATCTCTACAAGGCCCTTTCATAGCTCTTACACATGCACATCACCAGCCTCTGCCTTGCAGGTGAAATACTGGATGTAGACTATTGGCATGCTAGTTTGGGATTAGTCAGCTGAGCACATCATCCCTCCCTCCAACAGGCTGGAATATAAATGAGGGTTTTAATCCGAAGCAGAGAGGGTCAGTGACACAGAGAGGAGGGCAAACGAAAATATGCATTTTGGTATTGTTGCTCTGTTATGTAATCCACTATCCAATGTTATGGACTTTCAGGATGTCTGCATGTAATATATCCTCCCAGAGAAAATAAAGCTTAGTCAGCACTGCTTCATTCTGGCCTTGTGACACATGGTGCGCCATGAAAAGTATGAATGGAAACAGCTACTGCTTAAATTTTCAGAGTTTCACACAGCATAGTGCAAACTCAGGAGAATCATAAATGTAAATAAATGTACGTGGCACATTAAACATTAATATTTTAGTGTGAGCAGCCAGTCTCAGCCAGCAGTTTTATAACATTTGACAGATATTGCCAAAGAACTCTCAGCTAAAAAAATAAGGTATCTATTTAAAGGGCGTGGTGTACCATCAGTTAATACTCACAAACTAACACCATGTGGATATTGCATGCAGTAATCCCTCCATTGATGTAGAGAATCAGGAGATTCTGTCAGGTATCTTACATGCTTTTACTGCCATCTAATGGTCTCTTATTGGAAACACAAGATATGGAGAAAAGTTCATACATTTACTCAGGTATTACTGTGTAAACTGATTGAGTTTAACCCTTTTATACATTCAAATATATCACATTTGATCTTTTATAATAAATTTAAGTTTTTGGAAATGTTAAAGGGTTATCTCTATCTTTACCATTACAAAGTACTGCTTTGTTTACATGTTAAAGCAATCTTGATTCAAAAACTACATTTCTCTATTAATAAAAGTAATGATACTATGTAAGAAATATCCACTTAGGCCCCTGTACTCACCAAATTGGAGTCCACCTGCTGTCCTGGAACCAATTGTTGTTTTTCACCACACACAGAGTAATAAAGCAAGAGAGAAAGACATTTATTTCCCATTTAATTTATTTTGTTTTGTTTACACTCATGAATGTGTTCTGATACGTGTGTCTGGGTTCCACTCAGGCCTGCTGTGAGGTGCAGTAGTTGTCAAGTTCCTTGTTAGATTCCCTTCACCAGAGATGCTGTTGTTGCTCATACCAGTGAAAGGTTCTTAGACTTCCAACATGCATCTATTTTACAGAAGGAAATGTAAAAATAGATGTAATTGTAATTGAAAAAAGATAAAGACACCATCTGCAGGTCAAGCGTTCAAGAGGGAGGATTTTTCCAACACCTTCAGTAAGAACAATGATGAACCAGAGTTGCCTTAGCTGAAGCTAGGAGACACTGAAAGCCTACATTAGAAACTAGGGTTTGGGGATATGCAGGGTTTGATAGGTGTATGGTATGTCTATTTACAAGTCATTAGGTGGTTATAAAGTTGTATTAAGGTCATTTTAGGATTCAGGATCATAGGACCCTGAAATTATAATACATTTGCTTTCAAAAAGGGATGAACTACAGTCAATAATGACAATTTTTATCACATTTAATTTCACATTTGTTGAGTTTCACCACATTTTGGTATGTTTTAAATATCTTTCTTCTGTCTAATATGTAGTTTTATTTTACATCAGTTTAATCAGTCATGATGTCACTGTCTTACCAGGTGCAAAACAAATCTACCTTCAGATACAAATATAGGAACCTGGACCTGTTTACTTTGGTTTTAGTTCACATGGGCAGACATAATTTTGACAACCTCAGAGCAGAGTCATGGATCAGTGGCACTCCTCTAATAATGCCACTGATGAGCTCACGGTTCCCCAAGAACCAACTATTTTTTGGTTCCATCTGAGAACCAACTTTTCAGATTAAGAACCTTTTTTTCTTTTTTTCTTTTTTTTTTCAGTTTGAACATGCTGGCCGGTTCAAAATTAGGTTCAGGAACCAGATCTTTTAACCGGTCTTTTAAGCCGGTACCCCCAAAAAAATCAGTGCAAGAGACTGGAGACCCCCACCATCCCTGGAGGCAGTTAAAGGGTATGTGGGTGGTGCTTACAGTTGTACACACTCACCAATAGGCCTTTCCCAATACTGGGATAAGAACAACACAACAGCCAAAAGACCGTAACACTCATGTACTGTATACAGTACTATGCAGAACTTTTTAGGTGTGTTTGGGCCAAAAATTGAGGATGAAAAAAGGCATGTAATGGTGAGTAAGCACGCTTCAGGGCACCATCAGGTGGAAAAGAAGATTGACACAACCTAGGTCGTGCTCTGGATGTCCTTGCATATTACCAGCATCATGGAAAAAAAGATTTTGAAAAAAGGAAACAGTCCACACCTTTAGGGTGGCGTAGGGGGGTGGATGTGGGAAGAAAGCATGGCCTAGGTTACCGTCGAGGTGGGTAGTAGGGATGCCCCAAGAGCCCAAAAACTGCCCCCTTTCCAGCCCCAGGTTGTGGCACATTGAGCCCTGTGATGCACACCCTACATGCCTAAAATATGCACAGGACTATTGTCTGATTATTTATAGAGCACTGAGAGGACATACTACATTTTTAACATAAATTTGATGTTTATGTTCATCTTCAATGTGCAAACTTTGTAGCAATTCAGACTACTTTGACCTAATGACTATGGCTTTGTGTCAAATTAACTCATTTTCTGAATACATTTATACTGTACAATATAAGGTAAATATATATTATTCAGCATTGTTTTGAATTGTTCTTTGTTTCAGTCTAGCAGCAGGAATTAAATACTGATGCGACAGGTGAATACAGGATGTAATCAGGGAGAGAGGACAGTTCGGTTTGTTCAGCAGGGAGAGAAAGGTAAAGGAGGCAGGTATTTTAGCTCGGCAGTCAGGCCATCTAAAAGGTGCTAAGAACTGCAGGAAGATTTGGGAGGGAAACTTGTTGTGCCACAGGAGATAGTTTGCACTAGTTTGAGGCGTGACATAGCGCTACGGTCTGCCAGTCAGTGTATGTGTTATTTTATAGAGCTGACGGTTCCATGGGAGGATTCTGTGGAGGAAGCTTATGAAAGGAAAAAGCTGAGATATGCAGATTTAGGAGCAGAAGCTAAACTGTGAGGATGAAAAGTTAGGACTCATCCAGTGGAAGTGGGGTGTAGAGGGTTTGTAGCAAGGTCAGCTGATTCTCTGCTTAAAGGAGCTGGGAGTGCAGGGGCAGAATTTGTGAAAGACAGTTAAGGAGATGTCAGATGATGCAGTTAAGGCCAGTAAGTGGATTTGGATCAGGAGAAATAATGCCTGCTGGGGGGAGAAATGAAGGTGGACAGACACCCTGAACTTCTCAGTTCATTAGTTTCTCATAATCTGTTCTTTTCTGTCTGTCGAAAGTGCAATTTTGAATCATGCTTGGGTAGATAGAGTGCCAGCCTAGTCTGGCAGAGGTGAGTGTTAGCCCCAGTCAGGGCACCTCACTCTAGCTCTGCTTCCCCCAACCTCTTCTTGCTAAGCCTGGGTCTGTTAATTATGAATGATGCTGGGATAGGTAGTATAGGGATGTAGATCGCCAGCCTAGTTCAGTGGGGGTGAATGATGGCCCCAGTCAGGGCACCTCACCTTAGCTCTGCTTCCTGCACCCTCTTGCCAAGCTCGCTCTCATTCTCTTCCATATCTCTTGTGTACTTTTGCAATGCCATGTTGGTGATAGGAGTAGTAGTCTTGTTGTAGTTTGAGTCATGGTAGGGTAGACAGAAGGAGCAAGTAGAGCGCCAGCCTAGTCCAGGAAGGGGTTAGTGTTAGCCCCAGACAGGGCACCTCACCCTAGCTCTGCTTGCTCACCCTCTTGCTGAGCCTGGGCCTGTTATAGGTGTAATTATGGATGGTGCTGAGGTAGGTTGAAGGGGGATGTGGAGCGCCAGCCTAGTCCAATGCGATTATTGTTAGCTTGCTCTCCTTCTCTTCCATATCTCTTGTGTGCTTTGGCGGTGTGAATAGTAGTCTTGTAGTTTGAGTCTTGGTAGGGTAGGTAGAAGGAGCAAGTAGATAAGAAATGTCTTGGCCTTCACGTTGACATTTCACACTCAAAAATGTTAAGCAAATGAAAGTGTGAAAAAGTAAAAGGCAAAGAAAATAAATAAGGTTAACTTGGGGCGCAGAGATGGTTGAGTGGTTTAAGGCAGTGATTCTTAACCATGGGGCCGCCGCCCAGCTAGTGGGCCACCAAAAAAAAAAATCCTTTTTTTTCAACTGTGGGCCATGAGGGCCGTGAGGAGTAAGTATTGGCCGCGAGACGCTCAGTTGTAACACCTAATATCTGACTGCCCCTTAAGGTTCTATACTAATTGTGACATCATGAGTCATAGCAATTCCTTACCTGGGATCTACAGCCATGGAGGCATGTAGCTTTACTCGTGTGGGCTCACCTTGGAGTCCAGAGGGGCGGAGTAGGGAGTAGGGATACAAACTCTAATATATAGATTCAGAAAGGCTGTTTAAAGCTGGTTTTTACAGAGTCAGGTGGAAAAGGGGGATGATATGTCACCTTTGACTTTCTCTTACATTATTAACAATAAAGAACTTACTTTCCTCTTGTGCTTCAGCAGCTGACAGGAGATGAAACTGCTTCTGCACAGGTCATCATTGTTGTCCATACTGTAGCATGAAAGATACTCAACATATATTCAAGCTATTGAGTAGAAAATTCCCACAACATGCAAAACACAACAGAAGAGCAGATTATATGTCTGTATTTATTTTCATCAGAACACAATTTTAATCATCGTAGCAGTAGTTTTCATACTCTTTGAAAAGATCATGACTTGTGAGACTGTTTTATAAATCATTTCATCAAAGTTGTTTGTAAAAAAATTAAAGAAGTTACTTGAACTAAAGCATCTATAATATTACAATATACTGGTAGTATAATAGTAATCATAATAATCATAATCGCAATGATACTTCTATATGACTTTGAACCTTTTTCATCTCTATAATCATAAATCTTTCGCTTTCACACACAGGGCCACAACCTTTCACAATAAGGTTGTGAAGCTGAGGACGAGTCTATTGGTTAAACCTTGACAAATTCTCTTAACATAAATGATTTCAGACGCTCAAAATGAGATAAAAAAAAGAATCTGAAGAAGAAGAAGTAGGAAGTAACAGCATGACATCAACTCAAAATACACAAGGAAATCTGGACACAAAGACATACATTGTTCAGCATACTAGGGAACATATTTACAACCAAAAAAAGGAATGGGCTTCTGCATAGATCCACAGGATAGAGAACAGAACTAGTGTGAAAACAGAGAGAGGCTGAGTGAAGGAGGGGGATTTTTGTGTACATAGTTTGGTGATGGGTGCACAGGGGAGCATACAAAGGCTATATGTGCAAGGATAAAACACAAGATCAGTTTTTGTTGGTTGGCATGTTATGGAATTTGACAGACAATACCTTACAACTGCTACAGACCACTGTTTGAAATCAAGACTGATTCTATAGTGCCCTCTGCAATTCCTTTGCAGTACAATGCAGTTAAAAAAGGGACATACCAAAACACACTAGAAAGTAAGTTATAACAGCAGATTAACTGTTGCGTGCATGCCTGCGTAACCCAAAAAAATCTAATTCTATTATTGTTTGAGGAAAGTTTCCACACAAAAATGTCCATCCGTGGTGCAAACATGAGGCATGAGGGACACACAGTTGCATATAAAGCAGACATGGCCTCTGCATAACCTTTAAATGCAGGGCTATTGTATGAACACATGTCCAACAGTTCATGTGTGATGGCTGGTACATCACAGCGTGACCGCTGACATGATAGGCAGAATGAAACCACATGTCAAGAGATCCCTTACATGTGTTATGGTGAGCTTTATGGGATGCATTCCATATATTGCTAACATGGCACATTTTGAAGACACTGAGGAACCCTGTTTTATTCCTGTTTGATCATGAAAAGCAGCGGCGTTTGAACTGATGATTTTTTTTTTTTACACAACACAAGCTTTGGCACCAGTTTCAGGTCAGTGTCACCTTCTGTCCTCTGCTTTTCATTTCAGACAATGGATAGAGAAACATTCTATTCAACAGATGCAGGAGAAAAGTAGATCCAAGCCTACCCTGGTTTGTTCTGGGTCTTGGGGCATTGAAAGTTTTATTGCACATTGTATGGTGCGATGGTTTCACACTACAGTCCATGCAGCTTTAGGGCTGCGGTGATTAATGAGACAGCTAACGTAGCAGGTCCCTGTGGGTCTACGGACAGCGGTGGTTCGCCACACCTGTCCTGCATGCCCCAAGGTCGCGCAAAGCTAATGAGCTCCCTGGAGAACACATAGCAATTAGCAGGAGACAGACACACATTTCCGCATGAGCCCATACGCAGACAACACACATATTTACACACACAACGGCACACTCTCCCAACAAGCCTGTCAATTTTTCTACCGGAGTTTAGCCTTCCTGATTCCTGTGTACATGACAGTCTGTGTGTGGTAGGTCCTCAGCAGCAGTAGCAATATAAAAGAATACAAATAACCCCCTCTACTGGTGGCCAAGAGAATAGCAGCATTTTTCTAACATTGAATGCAATCATCCAAGATGGGCATGGGTGCGCTGTGCAGAATGACAATGAGCAGCTATGTATTACATGCAAGCAGGAATGGTCAAGTCTTGACTGGGAAGGGGTTTAAACAGCATTGAAGTCAAAACAGGCCAAAGTATTGATTAAATAGACAAGTTGTGATTGATAATAATGAATTTTAAATCCTCATATATGCTGTATAATAAAATTCTTGACATCAGATATCAGATTGGACATCTCATTTAAGTAACATACTCAACAGTGGAAAAAAATGCATTCAGCAAATTCTGTTTTTCTTCGAGTACCTGATCTCACGGCCATGTTCATCTGAGAGGCAAAAGAAACACCTAGAAACTAAAGAAAAAGTCAGCCCTTAAGGTCACACCATTTCTTTCTGCTCACATGCTGGTCAACATTTATGAAATCAACAGAGGTGTCAGCTTATACTTGGACGATTATCAGATTAAGCCTTTACTGCTTCCACACAAAAGAAATGACATGCTCCTCTCTCTGGATTTGTTTCTGTTCCTGCTCTCCAGTAACAGCCAGTGGAGTCCCTCGGTACTTCAGGCGTACGAGGTCAGAAAGAAACAGGAAATGAGCCACATATTTCGTCTGCTAACAATTTGGATGTGGATGTTGTTCAGTGTCTCTGACTGTTGATGAGAAATGTTTGTACTGTGTATCTTAATAAGCCCTTTACTTAATGTTTTGAGGAAAAAAGTACGAGATGGTTGGCATGCTACAGGAGCTGATTTGGGATCAGATGTGGTGCAGAGTGGGGCTGAGGACAAACAACAAAAGAGGCCGTCGTATTCTTGCGGAGGGCCTCGACATGCAGTTCATGAGTTAAGTTTTCACTTTTTGATTAGACCAAAATAAACCAACTATTTTGAAGGAGCTGTCTACGCGTTGGTGTCATTTTATATGCATCGACTGGCCAGTGTAATTTACCATTATGTGGTCAGGGGATTTTCCATACATTACTTTTCTTTTAGATTGTTCGCATTTTTATTCTTCATTTATTAAGAAATCAGAGAAATAACAATACTTGATTGTATAAATTTAAGGGTAAAATCCAGTCACCATTTTTCCTGTGAATAAAAAAGCCTGAGGTTAAGATGACACCACCCATTTAAACGTCTACATGATCGACTGTATAAGAGAAGGGGACATGGACCATGAATCTAAAATGAAAATCATATTAAGTGCCCTAAACCTGCATTCCTTTAAATGGTCAAAGAGGGTGATTGCAGTAACAAGTCCAACTGGCATCAGACTCAAACTGAAACTGCCCTCCTGGTGGGCAAGAAAAGCTTCTTACTGTATGCTATGGAGAAGTTATCGGTTTCTATGGAGTCATTATTATTGCAAAACTCAAGAGCACATCTTAATGTTTTGGCTTACTGATTCTGGGCCCAGTTTTCTCTTCAAACTTTCCATCAAAATCTGGATTTGTGCTCAAACCTGCCCACTCGTGCTTAGATTTTTCCCGTTTGTGCTCAGCATGTCGGCCTGTCAAATTTCCTGCGCTCCTGTTCCACCAACCTCCTCTTATTTTGCAAAACTGACTAAATCCCAAGTTGGAGTTATAGGGCTTAAAAGTTGATATGACTGGTTGATCCTGTAACTGTGTTTTATTGATTGGTTCTTAAAAAATAAAAATCCAAGAACAGAAATACAGTATGTTTCAAGCCCATAGTAAGTTTTAAACACATGCAAAGTGTGTGTGGGCAGAGGAAGCTTCATGGGTGTGCACAGAGAAAAATCAGAGAGTTACAGTTTCAACCTACAACCTGAATGAGAGGAGAATAGTTGGAGTCAGGGGCGTGGTTAGGGATTTAGGGCCGCTAGAAAGAAAATTACACAGCTGGCTAGCGAAGCAACAAATGTTGCATCAGTTCTACAAATGTCTTTGCATTTTGATGTATTTTTAACTATAATTTCCCAATTTATGAGCAATATTTTTACTATGGTTAAACTAAATTTACTTGCATTATTTTGCAGCGCTGGACTACACCATTTGGATTTTAAGCGAGGGGCCCCCCGGTATTGTGTTTTACTCTATTTGATACAAATTTCAGTCTGTTGATCGATTCATTTAGTGACGCTAATTACTGAGAAAAACTAAATAAAAACACACTTTTCATTGCAGGCTTCTCAAGGGCCCTTCCCTACTATGGGTCTGGGTAATCAATACCCTTTTCCCAAGGAGGGTCTAGCTGCAGCTGTGGCTGCTACAAACCACGCCCTGTACAAAATATGCCTACCCCAATGAGCTACCCCTAAACCTAACCAGTGGAAACTAAAATGCTAAAGCTAAGCTAATAGCACAAGTGGGCGTGTTTTGTAGGAGCGTCTTTTGTAAGGGGCGTGGTTTGTATTGCACCCACAGATGTGGGCGTATTTTGTAGGTAGGGGGTTGTGGTTTGTACGGTGGCCGCGGCTACAGTTGGGTATTATCGCTTTCCCCCCTGTGCTACGCCCATGGTTAGAGCATG
Source organism: Cheilinus undulatus (assembly GCF_018320785.1). Classification (NCBI taxonomy): domain Eukaryota; kingdom Metazoa; phylum Chordata; class Actinopteri; order Labriformes; family Labridae; genus Cheilinus; species Cheilinus undulatus. The sequence goes on along the minus strand of NC_054879.1, from coordinate 38,392,230 downwards.
GGCGCAGGCAATTTGAGCAAACAACCAAGACATTTTGAGCAAAATCTAAGCAAAAGGAGGCAGTTTTGAGCACAAAGGTAGGTTTGTTAAGACATATTTTGGGGATTTTTATACCTTTATTTATAGAGGAGGACAGTCGATAGATCAGAGACAGGGATGAGAGAGTTTAGGAAAGGAGCCACAGGCCAAACTTGAACCCAGGCTGCCAATGTACATGGGACCTAACCACAAGGCTGTCTGAGCGCCCCACATAGGTAGGATTTAATGGAAAGTTTGATGTAAAACCCAAGCCCAAATCAGTAAGTCACGCCCTCAGAATGTTAAAATACACTCACAAGTATTGCAACAAAAATGACCTCATAGTTAACATCTACATGTTTTACTGAAGGCAGCTGTCCAATCAGATCCACTAACTGACCAGGAGAAAACCCTGGGTTGTACTTCAACAGAATGTAATCTGAGAAAGTAAATCCTGATTGAGGAAGATTGTGGATTTATGATTTTCAAAGCTCTTCAGTTCCTTTAGGAAACAAAAAAACCTACTTCTCCAAATGCTGCCATAAATCATTGTGAAAACTAAATATTACTGTTGTTTAACTAAAACTACTGCCCCAGAACACTGACTGCTTTTCAGTGGTCTGGTTATCTAAATGTAATGGTATTTAAGAAAATAATTAGAGCAATAACCTTGCCTAACTGATAAATCGCATGCTTTATTGTCTCCCTCCAGACACATTGATGTACCAAAAATCTTACTTTTTTTAACCATTCCTTTATCTATCTTTTTATTCCATAACAAATTTCCTCTTTCCATGGTTTCTTATGCTTTATTACACTGACCTTAAAGTCAGATCAAGGGACGACATCACACCTGAGTACCACTTACTAGGAGTTGGTAACTCAGGGTACTGATTGCCTCAAGGTTTCCGAGTTTGAATTCTGATTTCTGGGATGATGTGCCTGAATTGCATCCTGGAATTCTCAAGTTCCAAGATCAATTGGTATGCACCAGTTATCTTAGTTTTCCCTGAAGTTTCTTATTTTCTTACAAGATAAAAGCAGTTTGTTATCCAAAAAAAGTGCTGTAGCAAACACCAAAAGATCGGAGTTACCCATCATGGTTCAAGCTGTGTTTTTCCTAATGGAGAAAAACAACAATAAAACGTTGGCCTTCTTCAAACAGGAGCCCACAAAGCAGCAGATAACACAACAGTTGATATGTCCACTTCTTTTATACAGTCTCTGGCCAGTGTTGGTTAAGGACAAGCTACTATTGTTTTTTAAGTTTTTTGATTGGTAGTGACGGAGTAAAATAATTAAAATGCTGATCACATTTGATCATCAATCAAATGTGATTAACAGAATGAAAGGAAGAAAGCAAGGATCTTAAGAACCTTCAGTATCCATAGTTTTTAATCTCACTAATACTAATTTGAATAGACGTTACCTTTAATCTCCAAAATAACAAAAGCTCCTCTGTCTGGAGCAACTTTAATTGAAAAATATATTGATCTGATGTCAGTTTACTCTGCTGAGCCATGTCACTGAAAAGTGGCCAGAATCAGAGCAGGGTTTTGTTAGAATGCCTGAAATCACATCTTTGGTTAAGACAAGCTTAACACAGTTTTACGTTTTGTTCTGTGAGATCATATTGTCTTAAAGTGGCTGACTTGTTATAACCCTGGTGTTTATTTTTGACCATTGCATCAGCTGTATTTAATGAGAAATAATGAACTAAAATGCACTCATTTAGCTCATTTCGGTGTTATAACTAGGATTCAGTGAATTCTTTGGCATTTAATCATGCGCTTCTGCCTTGTCTTTTCCTCATCTCTGACAGAACACAGAAGAGTGCAACACAAGGGGTGTTAATCCTTACGCTTAAGTTAAGCTTCTTTAAACAGTGATGAGTCAGCATATCCTGTGTAGACTTTTGGGAGAATTTGGTTCAATTTGTGGGAATCAAACTGAATTTGTGATGAATTTGTTCATATGGCTTAGCCCTCTTCGATTTTAGCTCAAAGAAACATTGCATCCTAAATGGTTTAGATCCTCTTCTATCCGGTCAACAGTCGCATTTTATCTCACAAAACAAAAACAAAGAAACCATAAACCTGTGTCAAGCATAATGCTTATTATGGATATCAGAAGCACACTGAAAATCCAGTTAAGTTTCTATCAGATCGTGGCTGATGGACCAGCTCAGCAGAGGAAAGTGACATCAGAAGAGAAGGGGGGAGGCTCCAAAAAACATCTTTGCTGCACCTGCCGATTAGGTAGACTTCTAGGGTCCGTATCATTGTCACACATGCATCCTCTCACACACACACGTGTAAAGACATGCATTCACACACACGCCCAAGCATGCTCACGCGCACACAGTTAATCTAGAAACACAAACCCTCTTACACACAAACTTGCAGCTTGTTCATTTTTTGAACACATTATCCGTCTTATTAGGAGAGGTTTTCTTCCTGTATGAGAGACCCAGAAACAAACACAAAGGATGAACATTAGAAAGAGAACATGATTGTGGTACTCCATAGTCAGCCAGTGCAACAGAAACCAATAATTGGGACACAGTGTAAAAAAGCGTAGTGAGAGAAACTCAGCCATGAGGAAGCCGACCTTCCCACTCAACAAAGGCTGTGGCATTGTCCCCTTTCGATCTAAGGGACCATTTGAATCCCTTAGTATGTCTGTTTGTTTATTTGTCTATTTGTTTTGATTGATTTGTGTGTCTTTTTGTCCCAGAGCGGCCCACATTTTCCATTTGCCAGAGAGCGTTGCAGAATGTCCACAGGAACAGCTCCAGCCGCTCGCACAACTGTGGCTGTATTTTTCCACACCGGTTGCCATGGTGAGGGAATCCCCCACCCTGACAACCTCTCTGCCTCCCGGCAGCTCCATCACTCCTCATTGGCAGGGCTCTCCTCCAGAGGCGTGATGGCGGGGAGGCCCAGTCCTGTTGCATTGTGGGATGCAGTGAGGCTGGCAACAGTGTGTAGGAGGACAAGGACCAGCAGGCAGAGTTTGAGCCGGCTGTTACACAGTCTGCAGGCTGCTGACGAGCTGAGGGAGGTACGGTGCTGGCACGGCGGGTGAGTTCTTTTCAGGGTCCCCCGAGAACGGTTGTCCACTTTCAAGTCCCACCGCACGTCACAGCAGTCTGCTTTAGGATCCACACCTGATGGATAGTCCTCCAGCAGCCCTGGGGGCACGTTTAGGAGAGGAAGATACAAGCAGTTAACTCATTATCATTTTCAGGCATGTTATTGCTCATCACACTGAAAGAGCTTTGCTATTTGTAAAAGAGTGAAATTATTGGTGTGAATTAATTCCTGTGGTCATCAATGTGAAGTTAAAATGGTGGTGGGAGAGCGCACTGTGGATGAGTGAGCTTGGTGCTGTAAAAATGTGAGTAAATAAACTTACAAGCAAGGAAAACTAAGGAAAACATTAACATTTCATATCATGATTACAGTAAACTGAAATACCACCAATAACAGATTTATAATATATTTACCATTTTCTGAAATATTTGAAAAAGTGTTGATAGATAATTAAAATCATTCCAAGTTTTATATATAAAATAGCAACACATAGCTCTACAAGAGGATCTGGCTGTAGATCTCTATGGTGGGGCGACCTCGACCGTGGGACAGGAAGTGGCGTACATTACCCAAGAAAGTTCCAGAATGATGTACTGAATGGTGTATGCTTTTTGCTTGCTGTCAGAGGTTACAGTATGTGGCACAGCAGAATTTTAGAATTAAAATTGAAAATTTACTGAGGGGGATAGATTTAATTTAACACATCACAAACTAAGGAAAACCTAAAGAGGGTTAGGGTTAGGCACCTAAACCAAAAAAAAGTTAGGGTTAGGGGGATAAAATTGAAAATAACGGCAAAAACTTAGGAAAGCCTAAAGAGGGTTAGGGCTAGGCACCTGAACCAAGAAGGTTAAGGTAAGGGGGAGGGGGATACAATTAAAAATAACACCTAAAAATAAGGAAAGCCCAAAGGGTGTTAGGATTTGGCAGCTGAACCCTAAAGGTTAGGGTTAGGGTAAGGGAGAGGGTGATAAAACTCTTAAAAAAACACAACACAAACGAAGGAAAAGCTTAACAAGGGTTGGTATGTCACTTCCTGCCCCATTGTCAGGTGTCAGGTCGCCTCACCATAGTGATCTGCAGTTTGATGAATCTTGAGCTCTACATACTTTTTCTTTATAAAATTTTACATACATTTAAATATTTACAATCACTTAAAAACTTGATCAAATGTGCATTACTTTGTGATTAAGTATTGTCAAAATTTCAATGTTTGATAGAGAAAAGTTCAAGTCATACTTTCAACCCAAAGCTCCTTATTGATTTGAGTCTGTAAAGAGAGTTAGCGTTAAAAATTATAAAGGTCATGATTCCTTATGTTACTTCTATTTTATATTGCTGAAAAACAACCAGATTGCTTCCACATTTAAACATATCATGACATTGTATTAGCATTTCCCCATAATCATTTGGCTGAACTGACCATAACAGATCACAATCTGTCAGCTCATTAAGTGACTCTTTAATTTAGCTAAATAAGGTCCAATCTGCTAATGTTATCATGGATTTCACCACTGGATCAATATGCGATGGTGCAGATGAGAGAACAGAGGAGAGAGACAGTGATATCTCCTGTACCTAAAAGTTTCTCCCTACATGTGTATTTTTTTTCCATTTATCTCAGCAAAAATCCAAAGTAGTATGCTTTCTGGGCATCATATAGCATGATGCTGTGATACAATTTATAGTAGTGCTGCTCTTCTTCAGAGTCTGAAGAACAGCAGTTCTGCTCGAAATGTCACTACTTTGGTGCAATAAATAACTATATTGTTGGAGCCCTGCAGTGTGCAAGATGTTTTTTTGTTTTTTGACAGTGCCCTTTAAAAAGGGGCGCCATAGCCAGATGTTATTCTGGCTTTTTATGCCTATAAAACAACTCTTTCACGTTAAAGGGAGACTCTTAAAACTGATTTGTTTCTGATCAACACATTACTATTGCTAGTAATTCTACAGTCTTAGAGTGAAGTGACATTCTAGTCTAACCAGTGCTCCACATGGTTTATATGCCAAAAAGAATATCTCCATTTCCTTTAAAACATGACCAGATGAGTGAGAAAACTGTTAAAGACATGCTGCTAAAGCTCTGGTTGTCTACTGGTTACATCTGTGTGCCCCATGTACAGAGGCTGTTGTCCTCAAAGAGGGAAAGAGCAAAGTAAAAATTTTTTTTTAAAAGAGGTATTTAATCTAATGTGGCATTTCCCTTCGTTATCATGGTTTAATGTCTTGTGTAAGGCCCTGTAAATGGTCCTTTTTACCTTGCAGGAATACATTATAGAAATGCTTCTGATGCACAGATTCTGCACCGCAAAAATTGCAATTACAAGGCAAATTCCTCTTTTAAATCCAACACAGCCAAAAAACAAAACAAAACAAAACATGATATGATCTGGATCGACACAAGGACTGAAATCCCACTGGGAAGTGTGACACTTTCTCCTCTGACATTAAGAGCACGGGGGGGTTTGTCAGGGCCAGGCTACATGCTGATATTAAGTCTGAACTTTAAAGGAGTGTGTGCCCACTCAGCACAGTTTGACTGTCAACAGCTTAACAGTGAAACCGTGCAATTACTGCAAGTTCTAGACAAATCTGCTTTTAGATCGGCCTTGTTTTTCAGAGCTGTTGACAAAATATGCAATCCACACACACTAATGTTCCATGATAGCTGGTGTCGCTTCACTTATTTACTTTTTCAAACTGGAGAATTCTTGCTCAGAACATCCCCTCGTGGGAAAAAGTTTAAACGAGTTGAAAATTTATGTTTTTAATTTATCTGTTTTTTATCATCAAAACCCATACAAATAGTAAAACCAGGTATTCAGCCGTGGATACGTTAACTTTAAAAAGTGGCACTGGCAATTAAAACTTTAGTGTTTTTGATGATAGATAGTTAACACTGTGGTTGTAGTACCTTCCACAGACGTAACAGAGAACTGATACAAACCTGCTGCACCATGAACAGGATGACAAAGATCTTGATTATGGTAAACATCTGCACCTGTGTTTATTTAAACTCAATCACACATACAAATCGCCCTCTTTCAGTGAAAATAGTTCCCTACATTTTTACTATTCACGCCTGTTTCAGAAACATTTGCCAATATCCACTGAACCCAGCTGTCTGAGAAACTTACAAAGCCTTTATGTGTCTGTGACCTATTTATGAAGATCTGTTGGTATCTACACACTGTGCTTAGAGCAGAGAGAAGCAGACAGAGGGGGGGGATCAGAAAATATTGAGAGACAGGAGTTGCTGAGTGGAGGTTAGATGGAGTGGTAAAAGTAAAAGTACAGTTACTCTGGTTAAAATTGACTTGAGTAGAAGTAAAAGTATTGGTCTATAAATCTACTCAAGTAAAAGTAAAAAGTATCTAGCTTAAAGCTTACTTTAAGAACTGAGTAGCTATAATATGATCTTTCCTTACTGGCAAGAACAGCAAGAGAATAGATCTCCAATCAGGTTGTTCAAGTAAAGTCACAAGTCTATAATAAAGGAAACTATACAGAAAATTTGAAAGTGTTAATTAAACTCATATAACTTTAAATTTCCCACTTTAAAAGTGTCTTCCTTAAGGCCATACTACAAAAAGTTTCACAACACTTTTAAAAGAAATATTTTAGAAAATGACAGAGCCGCAGTAACGCTTAAGAAACTGTGGCAGGGTGGGTCTCCTCTGGCAAGAATAAGTAGAAAGTTAACCTCATTGCAAGACAATGCATACTGATGAAGAATATGCACTGTGTGTCCTTTAGGAACACCTAAAATCAAAGGTATGGACTCTAACTCAGTGAATAACTTCACTCATGGTGCAAATGTGTCTCACATTAAAAACAACAAAAATCCACAAGAAACATGACCAAAAGAACCCCAACAGTCATCAGCTGCTACGATACGACACGATACGATACAATAACGATATGATACGATACGATACACTTTCCCTTAGGGAAATTTGTCTTGGACTCCAAGAGCTGCACAGATGAAGCTGCCAATTAATAACATGTTAGTAATAGACTAGAACAAAAAGATGCAACCACATAACCCACATATTGCACAAGACTCATAGAAATAGTTAAAAAAAGAAATGAATAGAGTATTGCAAGATAAAATATAAGGGAAAAAGATAACACCATGGCTTTGCACATTCTGGCAACATCTTCAGGAAACATTATTCAAAACCCTTATAGAGGTTGGTGTGCTCAAGTAAAAGCACAGTTACTTTGGTTAAGATTGACTGAAGTAGAAGTTAAAGTACTGATTTCAAAATGTTACTTTTCACCCCTTGGTCTCATGGAATAATCAACTAAAGCAAACCAAACTTTATCCACTGAGGGCCGTATACAGAAATATGTATGAATGGTGGGGCCACTTTCCTCACCTTGAGGATATTTAAAACCAGTAAATCCAATCTAATGTAGGTTACGATAAGCAAAGGTGCTGAGTACGGCTAAATTAGCCCCTGACAAGGCAAATAGACAATCATTTTCAGGGTTTTGGGGAGCCCAATCAGATTTCAGAGGGCCTTGTTTGGCCCTGGCTGGTTACTGGTTCTGCTATTTGTTGCTAGCTGTAATCCATCAGGGAGTTCTAAATAAAGCTATGTTATTATTTTGGTGGCAAGTGTGTTCAAATTTAAAGTTTTGTCTCCATTTAGTCACAAAAACAAATACATTGTCAAAATGTTTGTTTACTAAGTTAACATGGTAGCATGGCCTTTTGCTTAAACTACAAAGTTCAGCACAGTCAAGCACAATGCTAATGTTCACACGTGGGCCATGTTTCACTTTATATCAAGAGTTTGCGAAGGGCCAAACAAAAATGGCCACATTTGGTCCCCAGGCCATAGTTTACACAAGCCTGAACTAAAGTGACAACAGTCAATTAACATCACATGTTGTTATATGATGTAAATAATAGATTAAAAAGCCATTGGTTAAATGTGTTAATGCTGGTTTTATCTTGGGACCCCATTTGTTTTTTTCATGTTTTTGGGGGGTGGGGGGGTCTGTTAATAAATGAAAATGAAAAAGAAGACATTTATAATGTTCTGAAAGTCTTAGAATAAAGTAAAAATGATCTGAAATTAAAAAAGAAGAGAAATATATTCATAAAAGTAATAAGCTGGTGCTGGATGTGGCCACCAGAGGGCAGCATCAACATGAATTAGAACTACTGGCCTTTAAACACACTGTAAGGAGGAAACTGTGATTCATAATTCCACCTGTGTTTGTGTATTCGTGTAGGTCATAGGGTGGTGAGAATTACTGCTTTCACTGTACATACTGTCCACCAAAGACAGACTTTTTGTCAAAGTTTGCTCCACTTTAAAGCTGCTTCAGGAGCTGTGCTAATTGTCAACAGTGTTGTGTGAAGCTGTTCCCTCCTGTTAGTCTACTGCTTAAACAGAACATCCTGTAAAGTAACAAGTGTTTCCTCAGGATCTGTTAGAGGTTATTGGTCCTTTTCAAGTGTCAAACTATACATTCATGGAGCAAATGATGCTTAAACAGCAAGAAAGAGAGGGAAACCTTTGATTCTGAGATGATTTTTTTTGTACCTGTGCATATAAAACTGGGGCTGCCTCCATGAATGAGATCATCATTGTCGGGCAAGATGAAGGGGCACCGCTTCTGCACCTCCAGGCAGTACTGACCACAGGGGATCCTCCTGCTGCAGTGCATCTGGGAGGTCTGGAAGTACTGAGAACACAGCCACGGCTTATACACCATCTACATGGGAGACAGAGAGGTGAGGGTGGAGGGAGGGAGGGGGATAGGTGGAGAGGGTGCAGAGAGAGGATATCGATGAGTTAGGGAAGGATGCATCGGCTGATACACACTCTCATACTCTCACATGTTGGTGCATCATCCATGACCTCTACAGCTATTGATTCACACCGGGCTGAGCAGATATCCTGCTGATCATGATATCCACTGTTTAATGAAAAGGGTTAGAGCTGGGAAGACTTGACTTAGACAGTAAATACCCAGTATTATCCCACATCCTCCTCGAAAACTATTGTATAATAGTTAACAAATTACTTTAAAAAACAGACGTTTACCACACGTGACAAAAAAAGACAAAAAATAAATCAAAAACATGAGGCTTTGATAGAAGCAGGCTATAATGTGATATAAAAAGGTGATGACGTTGTTTGAAACCAATGTTGAGCGTAATTAGCTTAATAAAAGAACAGCACATGGCAAACAACACCAGAAAAGAACAAACAAGCCTTTTTATGCAACCATGCTGTTTATGTGTTGTAGTTTGGGTGTTTTTCTCAGCCGTTGTCTCAACTCCACAAGTGCACAAGTGGGGACAAATGATTTACTTAGCACCTCATTTTTCTCTGCTGCTGCGATAAGGTGGTCGCCTCATTGTGCGCTATTATCACCTGCAGCAATTAGCTGGTATTTCCTGCCAAACACTCCAGGGACTGTGAGGCAAGCTAGCACCTGCTGCAAGCTAATCGGCACAACTACAAACAGTGCACTTATCCGTACATCAGCCCGAGGCTATATGTGGACAGGCCAGGGGCACATTTTTTTGTTAGAAGAGCCTGAAAAAGTGTATTTTGCATAATATGGCCACAATATGACCTTTAAAGGGATATTTCATTATACGCTGGGTCATACCTAGCAGTAGAAGTGGCATTAGCCTCCATTGATCTCAGTGAGCATTGCCACAAAACAATGTTGGCTGAAACATGCACACTATTAAAACTTCTTAAGAATTTTATTTTTAACCGGTTAGCCTCTGTGTTTTTGTCGCTATTTTGCAATGCAGGCTTTGACTACTGGTTACATGCTCTTGCATCACAAAATAGTGACAAAAACTCAGAGGCTTTCTGGGTAAAAGGGTTAAAAAAAATGCTTCAAAAAATTTTGACAATGCTTACATTTTCAGCCAACACTGTTTTGTGGCCCATTTTTAACGAAACCCTGCTAAATTCCAGGGAGAACCTGTACCCATCTGTTACACTGTATAGCCTATTAGCGTGAGTCCTTCTTAAAGAAGCAGTGCTCACTGAAATCACTGGAGGCTAATGCCACTTCTAATGCCAGGTACTTCATGCAGCCCAGCAACAAAAATACTGAAATATCCCTTTAACCATATCCCATTTTAACTCAGATCAATCTCCACCAGAGTTTAGTGTCACAGCCTGTATTTCCTGTTTACTTTTAATGCATGGATTATGTGGGAGGTGTTTTTAATTTTTGTTAAGATGAAAACATAAAAAGATATACACAGAAACACAGAAAGATTAAAAGTGATTAACACTATCATTATTCCTGGTTGCATCAAGTAACTCGAGAATAAATCAAATCATAGAAAAAGATCAGTTTACAGCTTTAGTCTTTCTGAATCCTGAAAGAATGATGAATTCTCCAAAGTGATAACTAAAGTCATTCACTGTTTCATTCAGAAACAGCTGAAAATCTTTGACTCTTATTCCCTGCTGCCTCAGTGAACAGGACTTTTTACTGCTCTAATGGTTGATCTGGCTCAGATGGACAGATCAATGCTAGGGCTCATCAGATGCCATTCTTATGTGTGATTCCAGAGTGCTTTCTATCTGTAGATTCGGAGCATGTGACTGACTTTCACTCCCATTGTTGTCATGTCATTGTTTTATCACTCACTTTTCCAGCATGTTATCTAAAGTTTGACCATAAAAACAGACAAGTTTGTTCAACAGGGGACTTTGTCTCGCCTGTAGAACATATCTTATTTGATAAGCAGTTTGGCATGCCACATGTCAGCATTAAATTGATTGGACACAATAGATTAACATTGGCAATCATTTCAAATCATTCAGAGACTGAGCTGGGGCTTTAAACAGCAGGCTAAATAATCACTGGAATAAAAAAGTGTATTGCATGCTGATTGTGACAAGTGTCTTTTGTCTCCTACTCAAATATGGCATGTGCTTCTAATGGCCATTGTAACATTTGAAATGTAGTATTTGACGATATCATGGTACAAACATTGATTTACATAGGAACGTAAATGTTGGGTTGACTCATCTGTCACACAAACAGAAGGCTGAGAGGCATTTATCAATGCATGACTGAACATGTGCACATACAGACATCTGTACAGTAAATTGCTGCATGCTAATAATTAGATTTCCAGGCGGCGATAAGGTTAGTTTCAGAGGAAACCACACAAACACATCCACATACACACATGCAGTGCCCTTCTCTCTAATCTATTACTGTGTGAATGTCACAAATTGAAATATGGTCCATGACTTAATGTCACATCTTGTACACATTAGATTAACATCCCTAAACCACTGACATCCTGTTTGTGTGTGTCTATGTGTGTGTAAATGCGCAGTTGACTTTTTCACATTTCCTGCTCTATGTCCTCCTCTTTCACTCATCCTGTAGCTGTCAGCACCAGGACATAAAGATAAACTGAGGGAAATTCAGCCACGTCTCCCTCTGCACGACCATCATCATCGGCCATGAGTGCTGAGCGGTGTCTGTTTTACTGCTTGTCAGGCATTTCCTCTACTCAGCAGCAGCTCAGGAAACAAAGTCAAGGTCTGTCTGGTCATTTGCACTGAGGCTCAGACATGAATCGGAAAATCAAAGGCTGAATAATCAATAACATCACAAGCGAGGAGATTACCTGTAAACAGCGCCTGAAGCGGTCTCAAAGCTTTGACTGAACCCTCGTAGACAGACTCATACAACTGCCATTTTCATTTTGATGAAGCATAAAATTAACCCACAGAATCTACACAATAAAACTGAGCTAACAGTTTGATTGTGTCAATTTTACCCACTATTCAGAGTAACTGGTACCTAAATTTAACAACTACAACATCCTAAAATAAAATGGGTCCATTTCTACATACAATTTTGATTATATTTCATAGCACAGTACTTATTATAAATGAGTAATATTACCCTTTGATGTGACAATAATGTATATTTCATCTGATGCATTTTGTACCCATTGGCTTTACACACCTTTTCCACTCAAACGAGGCACAGCCAAAGAGACAGACGTGAACTCTGAGCTAGGAAGGGCTTCTTGGTTGAGTTCTGTCATGTGGAAGTCACACTCACCCCCATGGCAGAATGCCACTAACTGAGTGGGTAACTTCACTCATGGTGCAACAGTGTCTCATCACAAATGTGACACTAATACGATGAACATATGCAAAAGCATCCTAACGACTTCCTAACAGGCAACGTCAGTGTTTAAACGTAGTTTACTCACACAGTGCCCAAGGGCATGCAGGAAAAACACATGCCAAGTTATTTTTCCATTGCATTTTTGCTCTCATTATAACAGTGCCTATATAATTTAAATAACTGATCAGCTAAAGGAAAGAATAAAAAATTCCAACTATTTTTAATAAATCAATCACATCTTCAAAGCTTCAAGTGAAGAGCTTCTGGAGTACTTTCTGTTTATACATTACACTCATTACCAGCGCACATGCAGAGGCCATGTCTCCTTCATCCTACAGAATGTCAATGCCTTCCTTCTGCAGTCCATAGCTACAGACACGTATGCCATTAATACCAAAGATTACTTGGAAAATTTCCATCCTATTGGCTGCAGAATGAGTCAGAATTTTGGTGGAAGATTGTGACTCTTAAAAAATAACACCAAAGTGCAACATTTAGAGGATTTAAATATGAAAGCACACCAGGGCTGCAGTCATGCCCACTAATCCAACAACAGCACCAGGCAAAGAACAAGCAATGACGCATGCCCATCTTTGAGCACATACCAGTCAGGTAAAAAAAAAGAATAGGTAGGTAAGATATACCCACTATAATAGAGTTATCTTGTTTACTTAATTTCTTTTAGCATAATCCAAACAATTTAGTTTGATATTAAATTGTTAAAAATTGTTTTACTTTTTTTGACTATTTACTAGATCAAAAACAACGGCAAGTTATATGTTTGGGGCACCCTACAACAACCTCAGGGGACAATAAATGAGAGTAGTGTGAAAATGCCAAGAGCTGCAGTTCCTTGAACGCCCTCTTGAAGCTGATTACAGTCAGTTCATATTCGGCCCCATAATGAATAACCTCACAGCAGAAACTGACCATTCAAAGCACAGTCCAGACAATCGTTTTGGTATTTAGGGATATTCTTTTTTAAGAAAACAACAGAGAAACAGGAATATGGAGAGACAAAGGTAGTAATGTAACCATACCTCAAAATACAATTATCTATATCTATATAGATATATCTATAAGAATATGTACAATGTAAATTGATTAGACAGAAAAACAGATTGAAGTTGCATTTCTAACAAGCTGAGGTTTATCTAAATTATTCTTGTCTGATGTCAGTGATGGAAGAAAAGCCTACAGACATGGCAGAAGTAACCTTCAAAAACAGCTTATTTTACAACCTCCAGTTAATACAAAAAATACTTATATTTATAAAGAAAATCAAGAAATACATGACAGGGTAGGTTGTATTTTTATCATCAGAACTGGATGCAAACAGAATATTTTGTCACGCCATGGAAAGAAGTTTAGTTTTTACAAAGACGTCATACAGCTGATGCTACACGCTTTCCTGTATCCAGCACAGTTGCATTCACATCTCATTCAAACTGTGCCAAAGTCCAAGTGAACTGTGCCTGAGACCACCTTCATTTGCATTCACACTGACCAAAACGAACCAGACTTTGGGCTCAAGTGCACTCAGATCCAACACTGGGCCCCTAGTGTGAACGCAACTACAGCCACAGAGGGAGGTAGAGAATATGAGGTCTGAAATGAATAAAAATCACCCAAAACCTGATGATACAGATAATTAAAATGGCATGTACAACCTCTGTAGTTATTGATGTCACTTGACAGAGTGACATTAATAGCTAAATAACTTCCCTTGAAACAAATTCAGGATAAAAGTATTGTTTGAAAACTGTGCTTTTACTTTGAAATGCATTCTGGAAGTGTACCGTATCTGATAATTTTACAAGAGATTTAATTACAGGCACATGCATACAGTGAAACTAGGGGCACAAACTGTAAAGTTTTAGCTAACATCTGGCTCCAGAAACACAACATGGTAGAAGAAAGTATCCCCTACTTCAGGCTTCAAAAAGGGGGTTGCAGATGCTAATGGATCCCACAATCCAGTATCTAGAGTCTGTGGATGACACCTTAGATTATTCAGCAAAAAGACAAGTATGTCTGATGAGACTGATATCAGGCAGAATATCTCTGTGAAGTGCAGCAGATGTGCTGTGACACCACAGCTCTCTTTGGCTCTTTGCCACAGTCATGTCCTTTTGCACTCAGTCTAAGTTAGTGAAACCCACTGCTGCTGCTGCTGCTGCTGCTGCTGCATACAAAGCTCCACTTCCACATCTATCAGTCTACTGTAGAGCAATAGTAGTTTATCATCTTGCTGTCAAATCTAAGAGAGAGGGAGAGAGAGACAACCAGCCATCCAGAGAGACAGACGGAGGAGCGTCATGATAGAGATACTCTTAGGATGGACTCTTTCTCTCCCTTTTATAACTTCTCTCAGTTTGCTGTTTTCTGCCAGCCCCCTCAGGGAGAAACTAAAACACTGCCATCTCCTCAATCAGTGAGTTAGAGGTCAGCCAGCTGGCTCTCAAATTTTTACTGTCCTCTTTCTGTCACCTTTCACATCCTTTCACAGCTCCCTTTTGCCTTTGCTGTCCTGTCATTATGTCATATTTACCTCCAAGGGTGTGACAAAGATACAGGCTCACTTTAAAGGTTCCAACGTGAGATTTGCAAGTAAAGCAGACATGAAAATGCTGTCCATTGGTTTACTATGATGGATCTTGTTCAGTTGTATGGATCAGTGGTCCTCAGGTGGTCTGGCTTCAGGACCCATTACCTTCATCTTGATGAGAAATTGTGACCCATGTATTATAAGAAATTTCAACCACTCAGATGTATTTAATGAAAATGATTGTGATGTATCTGACCTTAGATGGAATAAAACATGACCAGAAAGAGAACAAACAGGCATGCTAGTAAGTCCATCATTACAGAAGCCATATGAGGACATGCATGAATGCCATTTATTTAATCCATTTTCCCATAATAATTTTTAAATTTGAGTTATTTAATTGAGATTTTTCAGGAATTGACTCATTATAATGGAAACATGAGTTTGATGTTCCTAGGAAAAGGAGATAAATAAGTTGAGATCTTAAGAAAACACACTAAATGTTATTATTATAACAGGATAAGAGTGTAAATGAGTGTATGCATGTCTGCTAAGGGGCTTCTGTATCACCAACTCTTTACTACGTTTCTTTTCACACAAATTTGTGACCCACCATAAACAACTCTGCAACTCTCTTTGTGTCCTGATCCATTAGATGAGAACTGCTGGTATGAATGATTCTACTCTACTCTACTTGCATGGTTTATTAAAAAAAAAAAAGCCTACAAAAACATAAACATCTATTCTATTCATGAATGGTACTTTGAATTTATGTGTGTTTCTCATAAATGCCAATACAAGTCAACAGTTCTTGCAGATCTTTCACATTAAAAGCCTGTCAGTAAGGAAGACATTATGCATTTATATTGTTTGGTCCACTTTAATGTGAAGACAGTGAGAGTCACTTCAGCACTGAAAGAATAAAACTGACTAAAAATCAGCTTTGGGGGTTGAAAACGTCCTTACTTTTATGGTATCAAATGCTTTCAACTTTATCATACATCCCATTATGCCCACCAGGCCTGAATAATATTCAAGTTGATTTGGATAAAACCATCCAAATAATAATGAATTTTCATGTTGAAATAGAATGTTGATAAAGAACAGATGCTTAAACTTAACTGATCTTATCATTCAAACTCAATCATACCAGTCCTGGATTCTGAATCTAGGTCGTTTTATTTATTTATTTATTTATTTTTAAGATTTATTTTGGGCTTTTTATGCCTTTATTGATAGAGGAGGACAGTGGGTAGAATCAGACACAGGGACAAGAGAGCTGGGGAGAGAAATGCAGGAAAGGGCCACAGGCCAGACTCACACCCAGGCTGCTCGTACACATGGGCCGTGGCTTAAACCACTAGGCCATCTGCAACCAATTTAGGTCTAACCTGAAAGCCTAAGCGGGTCAACATTTAACCATAAACTGTCAGCCCCATTTTTAACAGTAATAAATTATTGGAAGAGAACTTAGCACTGATGATCAATGATTTTGAGATTAAAAAAAGTCAAAGTGTTAAGTTTAAAGGTTAAAAAATTTGAAATAAAAAGTCAAACTTATTAGTTCAGAAGGTCTAAAAACAAAATTAAATGTCAAAATAATGTTTTAAAAAGGCAACTATATGAAATAAAAAGTCACAAATCATATTATAAAGGTCAAAATAGGAGCTACAATTCAAATCATTCACTTAAAAAGTCAAAATATGACCTAAAATTTTAAATTGTGAGTCTGAAAGGTCAAAATATGAGAGAAAATTCAAATGATTTATATTTTAATTTTTGTTCAACCAGGTTAGTCCCAATGAGATCAAAGATCTCTTTTTCAAGAGAGACCTGACCAAGAATGGCAGCAATACACAGTTTCATCAATGAATACACTCTGAATTATACAGTACACATGAAGAGTCAGAAAACACTTATAAGTCATCAGTTAAAGCAGTGACATTTGGAAAGTTTGGATTCAAAAACCAGACTGAGTTAAAAAGGTCAGAATAAGATTGAAAATTTAAAATTGTTAACCTAAAAGGTCAAAATATGAGATAAAAAGTAAAGATCATTAGTTTAAGTTATAATTGTGAGATGCAAAATTGAAAATATGAAATGAAAACACAAATTAATCTCTTTTCCACATCCTGATTACTGATCTAATTATTTTTAGTCTTTACTTTTTCACATTTTAATGACTTAATTATAATAATTTACATTTTTAAGGTTAAATTTACATTTTTATTCTGGAGGAAATCTACAGACCTCATACCAGTGAGCCAGTTATAATAAAAATATTATATGATCACCTGGGCCTTGATTTTAAAACCCTGCCTTTCAGAATAAGTTATACTTTCAACTTCAATTTGGAAGTTGTGTATAGTCAGTGCTGCACATTAAAACACATCTGCTACAGGTAAAAGAAGAACTTTAATGACTATCTGAGGAGTCTGCACTGTATAAAGGAGGATTTTAAGTGAAAATTGGACCCCATTTACGTTGCATTAACAAGGATAGCATACGTTTTGGGCATCTGAATACCAGGTGAGAATCCTTAATGCTGGATGTGGATGCACCACAATGCGTCTGATAGCTTAGACTGCAGACAGAGATGGTCTGCCTCATTCAGATTAGTTTCTACAGATGACATGCATACTGGCATGCATTAAAGACAACCTTGTGATCTGACTTAATCACAGGTAGTCCACCATTTAGCTCACAACTCCCACAGCATATTCCATATGTCCTCGTTGATCTGCATCATTAGTTGCTTCTCTGCAGGCAGGAATTCATGACTCTGGTTAGCCTGAGAGTCATAGGAACAATGCATTGGCTGTTATTTGCATAGGATGCAAGAAAATGGGTTCTGATTGCGTAGTGTGAAACCATGTACCTAAGTGCAGTCAACTTGGAATCAAAATAGCAAAAACTGATGTTGATGTAAAATGTAAACACAGCCTTGGAGAACCAGGAGCCCCAATATGTGACCACCCTGAGCGCTCATACACAGAGTGGTGCTCCTAACAGCTGCCATACTTGTGCCTTTGTTATGGCTAAAAGATAGAAAGTGATCAATATGAGGTGATGTATTGCTTTTTAAGTTCCAAAACAAACATTTTAAGATCATAGAGGTGATACTCCAGTTAATCTTTAGTGCTATAATACCCATTATTTTCTATTTTGATATCAAAATACTGAAATGTTTGATTACACCCCACTTTCCCGCTCATTCTTCATTGGCTTCATCTATGTTAGTGACGTGCAGAGTTGAGACTCAGCTGTCTCCTGGATTGGATTATTTCATAACGATTAGACTAATAAGGTTGTAATTGATGGAGGGCCTCTCCCTGCCCTGTGGTATTGGTTTCAAGTGGCCCCGGATGGCCCTGCCTTGTCAGTGCCTTGTCTTTAATGTTTTATCTGGACTTGTGGTTGGGGCTAAACTGCTGACAGTGGCCGAGGGAGCAGCTAGCAACACACCAGATTACTGCAACTCATTTGTCTTCAGCACACGGTACAGTACAGCAGAGAGGCACAGAGACACATAAACACAAGCAGAGTCTCATGAGCCGCCTTGTCAATTACAACTAACCCAGCCATTCACTGCTTAGCAGCATTTAGGCTATCCTTTTCTGTTTTATCCTCTTTTCTGCTATGTTATTCAAATGATCCGTGGCTGGAATAATGAAGCGGAACAAGTGAACGGCACAATTTGTGTCAGAGCGAGGAGGAGAGTGAAACAATATAGAGAAATAATAAGAGAATTCAAGTTAAGCCTTAACATTTCTGCTTTACATTGATTTTCACTGGAAAGGGGGCTCATTATGTTACTTTTTCCATATTTTTACTCTTGCTTTGCTCTTGTTTTAAAAGATAAGTAGCCCGATTTTATAAAAATAAAATGCAAACGAGCCAAAATTCATCCTAGTTTTAAAAGTAGTCATGAAACAAGGGAATACATTTATGTTTCTGGATTAATTTCTGGCAAATTTCACCAGTTTTTTTTAAAATATTTTTAAATGTAAACACTTATTTTTTTAAGTGAAATGAACTAACGGAGCCTATGCACTGTGCGGCATCCATTTAAGAAGATGGGACTTGGTTTCCTCCATCCACAGAAGCTGGGATTATCGTTCTGCTCTCTCTCTGTGTTGGATGAAATGAGCTGTCCATTCAAGCCGTGACACTGCAGCTGTCCTGCATGTAGAGGGTCAAATAGAGGGTGTTCTTAAGAGGAAGCTGGTGTGCAAACTATCATTTCTATTCCTACATGCAGCAGCAGCAAAGCCCCATGGGAGTTTCACTACAACACAAGGCTAGAGGGTCAACAAAGAGAGGTTAACCCAAATATAATCTACAAAAACAACATGCACTTTCACATGGGCAAACAAATGATCAACCGTGGCATGTTGGTAAGTCCATGAGCGTAATCAAGTGTGAAGTCATACACAAAGAAAAAACAAAACAAGGGAATAGCATGTATAATCAACTCAATATGATTGCAGAAATAGCATGCTAACTTAAGCGGATAACATTTAATTGGCTGGGATAACCTTGTGTATATAATATAACATGGATGAGCCTGTGGTGCACACACCTGGCAAGCATACAAATGATAATCAGCAATTTAAACAACAAGACAGAGCAAAATATGCTTCATATAACAGACACATAAGGCCTGTTTATTCTAACCAACCTGCTTTTAAGGCATGTGCACTACAAATATCTACAGACACATATAATTAGAGGCGGCTATGAACACCGCCGTATTTAGGTCATAATGGGCTGATTATCTGGCAACAACAGAGGTGTAGTGATGCCAAGAGAAGAAAGTATACTCATAATTTACTCCAACAAAGAATAACCTCCCTGTGCTCTAAACAAAGACAACTAGAACTATATTACATTCTTATTTGCCCCCCAACACAAAAAATAGACATTTAATATTTGCACATTGTCACTTGACATCTGCTGCTTTAAAGAATAAGGATAATTATAAAATTATGCCAAAGAAGAGCAGGTTTTATGATCAACACAGGCTCACTGACTGTATGCAAAGACAACATGATTCTGCATTGTTAGAGGACTTACTCTGCAGCAGTGCTGGGGAGGACAAATCAACACTCTAACATAGTCAGATTACTTCCTTGTTGCCTGTGTATCTTGAGACAAGTCTAAGTGTGCTGTGGGAATTAGTAAAACCATAGCCTATCACTACAACTATACTGTACCACAATAAAAGATAGTCTAATCTGTAATCCTTTGCAAAACTGATGGATTGGCCAGATTCCATGTCAATCGTCAAGCAGATCTATCATCAATGCGCCAATCTGAAATATGCCCTGTCTAAAAATTGACAGACCAATCAGCATTATATGAGGAGAATAAGGCAGTAGCTTCTGGCACGTGTAAGTTGTGGGATACTCTAAGGAGTGGTTCTCAAATGGTGTACCTTGACACAAGTCTAAGTGTGCTGTGGGAATTAGTGCAACCACAGCCTATTACTACAACTATACTGTACAACAATAAAGATACTCTTAACATGTGTTAGAGGCTATTTTGGATGGATACAAATACAATGTGTCTTGAGACTGTGGCTCAATCTTAGGTGTGCCTTAATCTTACAAATCTGATAGATTGGCCAGATTCCATGTCAATCATCAGGCAGATTTAAGATGGCTCCAATGACACCTGTCATTCACATGATGAACATTTATGAATATTTTTATTGAGTTTCATTCGATTAGTTGTTTTTCAGCAGTGTCAGCGCTTATTTTTAATTCAAAACCAATGTAGTCCAGGGGCCAGGACTGACAATAGCAGAAGAGAAACCGATCTGACTCTACTTTCTTTGTCTTTTTCAAAGGTAGTTTTCAGGTCTGCAGCTGCCGCCTGTGTCAGGACAGGATTCCTCTACATTGTCTGCATGTCTGTTGTGTGATATTTCCTTGAAATATGAAAATATGAAGCACATAGAGCTATTTTAAAACAACGTCACAGATCCAGGAAATTAAGGAAAGTGGGATTCATTTTTTGTAACGTAGCAACAATAAGCTCTGACAAGAAGTGCTCTGGAAATGAGGTCCTGAGAGCTGCCAACACCAAAAAAGCCAGCTGTGGACACACAGCCTTAAGATAAGATAAGATAAGATAAGATAAGATAAGATAAGATAAGGGGAAGACAAGGGGAAATTCCAATATACAGCAGCAAAAAGTAGTATAGACAAAGCAGGCCATTGGTGACAATAAGACAATAGAAAGCATCCTGTCATTAATGGAGCTCCTTAGTGCAGTGAGTGTGTGTTGAGGGGGTGGGAGTCGTTGTCTATCCTTTCCCCCACCTCCTCCATGGGTTCCAGAGGGCATCCCAGGACAGAACTGGCCTTCTTAAGTTTGTCCAGCCTCTTCCTGTCAGCTGCTGTGATGCTGCTCCCCCAGCAAACCACGCCGTAGAAGATGGCAGAGGCCACAACAGAGTCATAGAGGGTCTAATACAACAAATTCAGGGCATACCCATTTCTAGACACACCACTACACTGGACATTCCACATCAAGAGTGGAAGTGTACTTTGCACTTTGTCTAGTTGCCCTGCAGCTTTCTTCCTTTCCTAGAGAGCCACATGAGTAAAAAACGGGTCATAAGCCACTCGCACCTATAGTTTCCAGTTTTTATGCTAAATAAGACAGCTGGCTACAACCTAGCTTTACTTTGCAAAAAAGCAAAAGGGATCAAACAATGTCAACTGCATTAAAGAGAAGATTTGACCAGTGTGTGCACATTTTTCTACAAAAACTGCTGATTTATTGATTGATCTAGCCTTTCTTTTTATGTCCTGTTTAATGTTATATGAGTGAAACTTATGTCTTGGCTTGTAAAAGAGATCTTTTATTCTCAATGGGAACATTCCTGGTTAAATAAAGGTTAAGTAAAATAAATAGAAATATATTGTTAGGCTATTAATAGTTGCATATGACAATACAAATAAAAAACTGTACAACTTCAGACATGTTTTAATGCATTGTAATCCACAATATAAAGTACAACACGCTTCATGAGTCCTGAATAGTAAAATAGCAGCAGAACAGGGTTACATTAATATTGAATGAATGATAGAGTCGGTCATGGCTGCGTTTGAATTAATAATGATATAAGAATGAATTTCCATCGTGCACAAATCATTCTCTGCCTACATGAGTCCTAACACCTTTTTACAACATGCATAGACAGCCCTAAAAAAAAAAAAAAAACACTCAAGCATGGCCTCCAAGAGAGGAAGTCATCTTTTTCTGGTGTGTTCTCTTTTTAAAAAAAGGAATAAATGAATCCTGGTTGCAGCCTGCTTTTAAAAGATATATTGATTGACAATTTCAGGTCAGGAGATAGGTGTTCCCGGGCGATCCCCTCAACCCTTCTCTCTCCAGTTTCTGGTTTCCTGCCACGGTGTGCTGCTCTATGTGGGCACGCACACTCATGCAGCCACTCGGCAGGCAGCGTGACTCAGTCAGCGTGATGAGTTACTTACAGGCAGACTTCAGGTATGTGGCCAAACACTGGATCATTTTATTGTATATTTCCACTTTATGTTGATACTGACGCACTTTAGAAGTTGAGTGGAATGAGCTGTATGATTGAAAGCTTTACACAGCATGCCACCTTTTTCTTCATCATTCACATACTGGTGGCAGATGCATGCAAGGTGCCAACCTGCCAAAGTCATTCACACACAGACATAGACACACAGACTCACTCTGATGGCAATACCTGTGCGAGCATTCTGGTGTTTAGTATCCTGATGAAGCCGACTTTGAGCTAGCAATCAAACTGCAAATCTCCCAATAAGTGAATGATTGTTTTCAGCTGATGTCAGAAATTAAACCAAACAGGGATGACTGTTTTTGCTCAGTCTACTGAAATAGAATCATAGCGGCAGGCTGAGCTTGCATGCCCCTTGCACTGTTGCTCTCCAAGTGGCTCCCTCCCCACGTGTAGTTTCCCTCCTTCTCTCTTGCCCTGATTTGCATCTCAATCCACTGTCCTGTCTCTCCAATAAAGGTATAAAGCCTCAAAAATATATATGTAAAAAAAGTATGGACCCCATCACACCACACCCATTTAAGATCTTGTTTTTCTGTCTTTTGTCTTGTTGGAAAGAGCTGCCAAAAAGAGACAACATGGGAGGAGACAGTGGGATAAAATGGTCAACATTTTCTTCAACCTTTATTTAATCAGAAAAGCTCATCAAGATTTAGAATATCTACGTAAAGCATGTCCTGACCAAGACAGGCAGCAGCACAGTAAACAAAGTTACTGACAGATAATGAGCAGCCATACATACACACGTAGTAAATTAGGAAACTTGAAAAGTAAATATTTGTCAAAATTAAGATTTGATCACAAAACGTAGAAATGGGGCAGAACATCTACAAAGAGATGTGGCTGCCTCCAAGTCATCTTGCATCCTTTTAAAAGAATCCAATGAGATCAAGCCATTAAAGTGTTGGTTTCCTTTGTAAATCATTGCAAGCAATTCCAAAAACAAATTAAAAAGCCTTTTTTCCAAGTTCAGTTCTGACCCTTGGCACAGACAGTAAGAAAACACCCCGATAATGAAGATGATATGTTGAAAGGGGTTTGGCTGCAGACCACAGACCGCAGATCTCTTAAAGATCATTACTGTGAAACACTCTGTCAGAGCAGAAGGGATGTCATCTAACGTTTTAGACTGAACTTCATTCATAAACAAAGTCAGGCAGTACATTAAAATGGAGCATACTATTTGTTCATGCAAGACATGGTTGTCACCCAGCCGTGATCAGCTGACGGCCAGCTGATCCCACAGTTGCTTCCCAGCTCCCACAGTCAATCACAGCTCTTTCTCTCATCACAGTGCAGTTAAATATGATGTACTTCACACTAATCCCTGCTTGCATTAATGCTGATGCTCCACACTGCTGCAGCTGGCAAAGCTTAGCCCCCTCCACCCCAGCTTCCTCCTTTATAGCATAAAGCTTACTGTACCATCATATTCATATTCATGCTACTATGGATTGATTGTTTTGGAACTAATTTTATTGTATTCAAACTGCATTGTCATAAATGCTTCTGTCCATATGGGGGCTTTAGCCACGCCCACCCAGGAAAGTCAAAAATGCTGCTTGATTAACCTCGTGAGCATCTTTTAAGCAGAGCCTTCTCCACGGAGTAAAACTGTATATCCATTGTTAAATGTATGCCAAGATTGTTCTTGACTTAAATTAACATATTAAAAACATTACAGACTAAGCAACAGTTCATAAATAAAACAGAAAAAAGGTCAGAAATCTCATTCGGGATTAAATTATGCATAGACCTGTTTTAGAAGTAGTAACATAGACAGTGGCTTCCTTAATCTTAGCTTTAGCTAAAGCTAACGTACCTATGCCAGCTACATCATTAACATTACAATGTAGCCATAGCTAACAGACCAAAAGCAAGCCACCATTCACTTAACTACTTCTTTTTTTTTTAAAGGTTTATTTTTGGGCATTTTTGTGCCTTTATTTGATAGAGGAGGATAGTGGATAGAGTCGGAAACAGGGACAGGAGTGGGGGAGAGACATGCAGTGGGGGGCCGGATTTGAACCCCAGCCATCCGCATACATGGGGCACGCCTTAACCACTCGGCCACCTGCGCCCCCACTTAACTACTTCTAAAATGGGTGTGGCTTTAGCAAATTTAGCATGACTTTACATTGCAAATGTAGCTTTGTTTGCTTTAGAATTAGCTATGTCACATTAACATTGTAGCTTACATAAGTAATTAAAGTGAAATACTTTCTTTAACCAGCAGAGGGCACTGTATGCTTTTAGCTTCACTTGTCAAACATCCGTAGCTGAGGAAGAGAGGTGACATGGTGGGAGCAAGTAAGGAAGAACTACACAAATAGTAAAACGAATATGATTCAGACTGTTAACACTAATAATTTTTTTATTTTAACATTGACTTCAATAACACGTCTTTCTAAAATTTGAGAAAATCTTCAAAAATGATAGTGCATCATGTCATGATTCCAGTAACGAGATACCTCTTGTATTGAGATTCTGGTGTACTCTTACACCCCTACTTTAGCGACGCCATGACTACAGACAGACGGCTTTGCTTTCAGACTTGGAGGATAATAGGAGAAAGACCCCTTTATGAGAACACAGTGATAGAGAGAGTGTCAGAGAAAGATACGGCGATGAGAAATTATGGATGAGAGGAAGGAGATGGATGAAGAAGAAAGAGGACATTTCCTTCATGAAGCACATCCATATGCAAAAAACATTTGCCCTAAAACTCATTTTGTTGATTAATCAAGGTTATCTGGAAGTAATTCATTGGCACTGTCATGCTGACACTTACACTGATAATTAATTTGACAAAGATAATTATCAGCAAGATGGGCCTACTGAGTGAGAGTGATGAATCAACACCCACTGCAGTGTAACGGCCTGCTGTTAGCAGTAGCCGGCCATGCTAATGCGCGTGTGTGCCATGTACCTGTGGCTAGGTTAGCATTCAGTGGGGTCACATTCCTGCACTTCCAGCTATGCAAAGTTGTTTTTCAATCTGTTTTTTATTTTTAGTGATTTGGGGAGGCTTGCTCAAGGCTCAATGGATATTTTATGCTCCGGGATAAGAAAAAATAGACGTTCAAAGGCAGTCTCACCTGCTCAAGTATAGTGGCAATAAACAGATTAATTAATACATTCAAAAGCTAAATGAATATATAAACATATCTACAACAGAGAAAGCCATCACTGAGTCATTATAAAGAAATGGTCACAGTTCTTACATGTAGTCCCTGAACCAGCCATGCAAACTTGTTTTTGAATAAATCAATCCTCTAAAGCAAAGAATCAAAACATGTAATTCTTAATAATATTCCAATGCATTTTAGACCCACCAACCCACTGAGACCGAAGCTGGTTCGTCCTTAGAATGATCGCATAGTGCTATAAGCTGCACTGAGAAATGTGGGAACTCATATTCACTCACTATTATTGGGGAATTGAAACAACCCTTTCAAAAGGCAAACCCAAACACAGGAGAGCCAGCCCGCATGGTCAGGACTCAGCTGTTCCCCTACATCTAAAGGATACAGGACATTCCTTTTAGGACAGCAAAGCTAGGATACTGGCCAGAGAGGATCGCTGGTCTGAGAGAAGTGTCGAGGATATCTAAGTCGAGCTGGAAAAATCATCTCTGAACAGAGGTGGTGGACTTAAGGCCCTATCGACTGTTCAATGCAGTCTTGATTCCTCTGACAGAAATCCAAACAATGCTCTTACATCGGATCACGTGACTGAACATCATGCAGCCCTGGTTAACCTGAAGAGGCCAGGAGAACAAGCTCTAAGGTGAAACTGGGTCAATGACTATGCTAAAGACCCAGATCATTAGCATGCATATGGTCAACAGAGGCTTTATGTATACTGAAGAAGCCTTTTGGAGGAGAGCCCAAACATCTTTAAGAACCTCAGTCAAGCCCAGTTGCTCCCTTTATGTTTTTTATCCTTAAGATGATTTTTCTGGCATTTTAGCCTTTACTGTTCAGGTAGGACAGCTGAAGAGAGACAGGGAACATGGGGAGAGAGTGGAACAAACAGTGCTGAGACCAGTTCAATCCCTTGACCAGTGCGTTCAGGATTATAGCTTCCATATGTGGACAACTGGTGGGTGCTAAACTGGCGCCCACCAGTTACCCCCTTGAGCAAGATTTAGATAACCATGACCCGGATGAATGAGAACCTACACAGACATGACAATGATATGTAAGGAATGCCTATGTGACTTCTGGTTTATGTAAAGAAAGTTTAGTAATGCACCAATGAAAGAGCGTACAAGTGTGCAAGTGACTTGCAAAACAAAAAGTCTTCCTCAGCAACAAATTCAGAGCAAACATGTGAAAATGTGGGTAAAGTTATCACTGAAAAAAATGTATCTCACTGGAAGTGAGACAAGTGGTCCTGCTGGAGCTGACTGTTCCCTGGGAAGACCAGATGGAGGAGACCTTTGAGAGGGCCAAGTATGAGGAGCTGGCAGATGAGTGTCGAAGCAGGGGATGGCGTACCTGTTGCAACCCCATTGTGGTTGGTTGCAGAGGCTTTGCCTGCCAGTCTCTTGTCAGGGCACTCAAGATGCTGGGAGCAAAAGGACTGTAAGGGCCATCAAGAACATCGCCCATGCTGCAGAAAAGGAGTCAAGATGGCTGTGGATCAAGCGGGGTGATCCGTGGACCACACTTGCTACTCAGACAAAAGCCGAGACTTGATCAACCCGGCTGGGTCACCTGGGCGAGGGTGTATGATGTTGAAAGACCCGAAACACCTGAGGACCCTAGGAACATCGCTGAGGATGTGTCTGAGTTGCACCAAGAGGTGCTTGCTAGAATACAAGGCTTTTTACTTTGGACTGCATACTGGAAGTATTACATTCAGAATGCATCAACAGACAGGATGCATACTGGTTATAGTAAATCTGGCTTTGGCACACAGTGGTGGCCAACTTTCAGTATGAGGAAAATGAACACTTGTTCTCAGTCCCCAGAGTATTGTGCTAACTTACTTGTCTCAACACAGACCAAAAATAAGACTTGTTCATTCAGCGACAGAAATAAGGAGGAAAGGTGAAATTAATGGGAAAAGAATGATATGTCAACTCATTGGTAGAGATATAAACCTTGCAAAACATTGAAAACTGATAGATTATGGACTCTTTAAATCAACTTAATAAATATATATATTATACTCAAGCACTGCAAGCAGCACTGAAGAGCCCTCGCACTCCGGTGCATGTCAGGGTATGAGGACCTGTGCAGTGTGCTGCAGCACAGCAGAAAGAGCCTGGAGATCCTCTAGGACTTTCATTAAATCAAAAATAATGAGCATATTGTACATTTTAATAAGTAAAAGTGGCCCAGCACTGATATTTTACTGGTGAAATTGAAAGAAAATAGGACATTTATGTCAGAGGTGTTACTGGCTTTTTACAGCAGCGGGGCACTACAACAGAACCATGAAATTAACATTTACACGTGTAGAGAAGACCTTTATCATACGTGTGAAATTTGTATGAAATCATAAATTTCATAAAAGAGTTACACCAAATTCCTGTGAAAAGGTACCACTGTGTTTATGGTTGTGAGCGGTGAAAGAAAGTATGATTCGTCTGATGATGCTACCGGTGTGCTTGATCTCATTCGCTGTTGTGGGTACTCTGTCAGCGGCACTACAACCTAGAATAAATATCAATCGTAAATATCAAACATGTTTGATATTTACGATTCAGGGTCTGGGAGGCTGAAATGTGATTTGGGGCAGTAAATGAATCGTGTTCACACAACACACATGCAGACTACTCAGACAAATAATCGTTTGCGACGAGGCTCCAGTCAGTATACGCCCCCACGATCGTCGGGGGAGGCAAATCTTGTCTAAAACTGGGCTTAAAATCCTGTAGTGTGTGGCTGGCCTTAAGGCATGTTAAGGCCAAAATAAGCCAGGACAAGACAAAAAAATCATAATGTCTAAAACTGCTTACAGTTTTATTAGGGTCTTCAGTCTGAGGTTGGCGCTCAGGCCCTAAAAATAATTTATTCATGAATGTACTTCAATGTTTTGTTAGGACATTTGATGAAATTGTAAACATAGTATAGCCATCATTATTGTTACTTAGTTGT
This sequence comes from Cheilinus undulatus, assembly GCF_018320785.1. Classification (NCBI taxonomy): domain Eukaryota; kingdom Metazoa; phylum Chordata; class Actinopteri; order Labriformes; family Labridae; genus Cheilinus; species Cheilinus undulatus. Next base: position 38,363,724 of record NC_054879.1, on the reverse strand, counting down.
CATAGTTTCAAACGAAGGTACACACTCAGGGAAAAGTGTCCTGGGTGTTATATAAAAGGACAGAAAATGTACATTTTCTATTTCTTGATCTGTGGTAATATTGGGATGCTTTCATATGCTGTGTTTTAAATAGGACTTGAATTCAAAGTACAGCTGCTAACTAGTACTTTAATTGTGTAAAATCTTAAGTCGGATCTTGGTTTCTGGATGTGGAAAAAACTCGAATCATATTTTGAGTGTTCGCAGTCTATTGGTAAAATATTACATCTACCATAATATAACGGCACATTATCAGAGAAAATCCCCTTTCTCTTTGCAGAACTGCTTCCTCTGTTGCTGCTATCCATGCCACCCTACCTCACCCTGCTCCCCTTGTCTCTCCCTCTGCAGTGTGTACTGCAGCAGTTGGATGAAAAATGGTCTGGATTTGGGGGGGGTTGGGGGGGTTGGCTGGCGCAAGGTTGCCAGCAGAGACATAACAGATACACACACTCACCTTCAGACACACACTGTGCTCTCTTTCCAGCTTGGCTGTGCTATTCCTCTGGCTTGCTCTCCTTCTGTCTCTTTTACAGGTAAAGAGTACACACAGACACAAACACACACACAGGAGGAAGAGAGAGAGACGCTGGAAGAGAGACGGTGTGTCAGCAGGTCTGTACAGTATTAATAACCTACAGATGTAGGAGCCTTGTTATCAGACGGTTTTCCACCCAGGGGGGCGGCTGACCCCGTCAGGCTGGCCATGTCAGGCCCCCTCTAAAGCCTCTTAAAGGAGGGTCACCTGTCCTAAATCAGCCCTCAAGTTTTCCACCTTGCTTTTGGCTTTGCAGCCACACTGCAGTTAATTGATTTATTCTATTTGACATACACAAGCATGCAAATGCGTGCACGCAAACACACAAAATCTTTCCCCTTCAGATGTTTTTGTGTTTGTATCCTCATGAAAAGAAAATCAACCCATCCGTGTTCTTCAGGGACAGACGAGAACGATAAAGTCAGAGAGAAGAAAAAGGAGGGAATCTTCAAAGGGTGTCACTGCAGTTTATCTCTGTGTTTGGTGGTGGGGGGGAGGGGAATCAGAGCTTTGTTCAAAGCCAAACAGGAGGAAAAAGAAGCTGCATCTTTTAATTAAAAGCCAAAGTGAAGGTAAGATCCATGGAAAGCATACACCAAGAGGAAGGTGGAGGAACAGGTGAGGGAAAGACCTAATCGAATGCAATTCTGACTGTTTCGGCTACTGCTAACTCTGTGCAGACAACTAGTTTACAAGAGGAGATGAAGGGATCAAAACCAGCAGCCTTCACATCCTGACAAGAGCAAAGAAGGCTCATTTTGCTTTCATCACTCTACCATGTTGTTTCAATGTTCTGTGGCAGAGGTAAAGAGAGCAAAAATTCTGTCATTTCCATTTTATCTCATTGAAGACCCCCAAAATAGCTTACTAATCTTATGCTAAACCGTGCTCTTATGTAGGGTTTACTTCTGTCAATAATTTGCAGCTGCCACACCATGGGCCTCATTCATCAACCGTTCTTAGAAAGATATTTGTTCTCAAAACCCTCTTACACAGTTTTCCAGAAGATTCGGGCGTTCAATAAAGATATCTTATCTGGGATTTGTTCTTAGTTAAGAAGAAAATCCACTCAAGATCACTCAAACACATTTGCCAAAGCAGAATCATATTTAACCATGTTTTTCTTCACCCTAGTCTTTCTTGTTGGAGGACTTTCTTCAAGCTTAACCAAATGCCGACTCTGACTTAAGGATTATCCGGCATCATTAGAGCATTCTGAGATATTTTCATTGAAGTTTGCAAAAATCTTAACTGGTTAGATTTTGGAGGTCACATGTTAAGGCTATTGGGCCTAATGTTCATCCCATGCTTGTGAAAGCAGTCTCTCTTGAGCACTTTGAAGATCTTTCTTTAAAACTGGAACATGTCGACTCTGACTCATGGTTGAACTGATTATACTTTGGAAGTCACAGGTCTTACGTTTATCCCATGCTCTAGAGCAGAGGTTAGCAACTACATTTGTCCAAGGGCCAGCTTATGTCTATGCAGACACTGTATTAATCTAACTACATTAAATATAACACATTTGTCTAAATAATTTTATTTTCTTTAAAATGTTCTTTATTTTTAGCCTTTAGCAGTGTACTCAGTCCCTATCACCTATGCTTCAGCCAGCCACAAGGGGGTGATAGATATTTAGGCCACTGGTTCCCAGCTTTTTTTTTTTTCAAAACCAAATGTTTTTAATGAAAAATGGGGCAGTTTAGATTTGACAAGGAACAAAAGATGTGATGGAACAATGACATGGAAACATATCCTTCAAAATAAAAGCACATTATTGCCTTTTTTGGGACGTTTTTCTTCCAGGGACATATCCACAACACCCTGAAAATGGCTTCGACCCACCAGTTGAGAATTAAGGATGTAGGCCACATATTTCTGGGGCTGCCATGTAGGACACAGCTCTTTTGTTTTGATTTTGAGGCAGTGAAAAATAAACCCTCCAAGCCCCTGAACTGTTAAATCTACGCAGAAATCTGAAGCTTTAATCAAGACGTATGAGTATGTGTTTGTCATGTATTTTGTTTGTGTGGTGAATAATAGGTAGATTTTTGTAAACCTTGTAAAACACTAAGCCAATATTTAAAAAAATGTTTTAACTGCACTTATTTTCAGACCTACATTAACATCTATAGGGATTAGAAAGGGAGAGAAAGCAAAGATAAACCTGAGACAGCAATATATCTTCTGAGGGCCTGACGGGAAGCTGTAGGGGGCCTGATGTGGTCCCCGGGCCTCCACTTGATGATCAGTGCTCTAGAGGTACTACCTCTAGAACACTTTGAAGGGTTTTATTTGTCCTTGTACAGATGTCCACTCTAACTCAGGACAGAGCCTCTTTTTCATCCCATGCTTGCAAACTTATAAAAGTAAATATAAAATACCATCTGGCATTATTATTTGCAGCCAGTATACACAGGGAAATCTGAAGAGTGATTTTTCCAGAGTTAAAATTTTTTTACTCAGAAAGAGTAAAATGTTCTCTTTTTTAGTGTATCTGTTAGCAGCCACTGCCAGAGTTTGAGTGTAAACACGGATGAAATTCTGTAGTAAACTTAAACCACACCCACCTAAGTTTGAATTCAGCAGCCATCACTCAGGGATGGTCATGGCTGCAGCTCGTTAGGTGTCCCAGCTGTAACTAATCCTTGTCTATCAAGATTTCCTCACCTGGTGCTGAACTACAATTTCTAATCAGGTAACCCGGCTCCTCTTCAACCTTTGAATCTAGAGATTTTCAGTGGGTTTTTTGCCTTTTCTAACTCCATTTGATCCCCTTTATTGCAGTTTTTCCGTCTCTCTGCCAACCACCAGCCAGTACTCTCACCATCGTTTGCACCATTGTTGTTGTCAAGTAAACACCTTTAACCTTACTACCATGGTCCTTGTCATATGTTTATCACAATTGTTTCATTAATATTAGAACACTGAGTCTAATACCTTAATATCAGCAAAAACATCTTTTGTTGTTCCTTCATTTAAAGTTGGAAAGGCAGCAGAATTTTCTATTTAGAGTCACATGTAGCTCTAAGCAGGTACATCAGTCTGTTTAGAATAAGATAAAGTGTTGCCCGTCTCTATATGGAGAAGACATTGTTCTTTAATGAGGAAACATTTCTATAAGGACTGAAAAACAGTTCTGAGAGGATTAAATACAACATTTCTGAGTAAAAACAGCTCTGTAATAAGTAAACTATGCTCTTCATTACTCTGTGTTGAATACAGTTGCAGTAGAGTTGTTTTTATTTTGTTATCATGGAGAACATAATCATCATTTAGAGTGAAATAAAAACACTTTTAGAGTAAAAGTGAATTTTACTCCAAATAGGTGTGGACCAAACATAACATTTTATTCAATTTGTGTAAATTTTAGAGTGTATGTGTATTTGGACTTAAATAGTGCAGCACTTAATTTAACTTTTACACTAATTGACCTTTAATGCACACATTTTTACTCAGTTTACCCATGACAATGAGTGTTTCCTGGTTGTTCTCTGAAGATATCAACCCATTTAAGGCATTATCTTGAAAATACAAAGCAGTGTTCTTAGAGACAATAAGGAAAGTTCTCAATATCTCCCAAAAACTAAAATTACCTCTTTATTTAGGAAAAAATTGCATTTTTATGTAGAAATGATAGGATTTATTAGACATCATGTAACATCAATTTAAATGTTCTCATTATTTGATGAAAAAGAGTAGAGAAAAAGCATGGAGGCATGTCCTCTTAGGGGTTCTCTGCCTGTTCTCTGATGATCTCATCTTTTTAAGGAAATATCCTGAAATAAAAAGGCCAATGTTCCAGTGATAATGGGGTAAGTTCTTCATTTTTTCCAAAAACAACAGAATTAACTCTTTTTAATGCATTTTAATCTAGAAATATAGTATTTATAAGGTATGGTCATGGGAAAATAATCAAATGCATTGATTATTTTGGAGAAAAAAAGAGTAGAGAAATTGTTTGGATTCATGTCCTCTTAGGACAGGGGTGTCCAAACTATGGCTCGGGGGCCAAATGCGGCCCGCAGTCCATTTTTTGATTGGCCCGCAACAAATTCTAGAAATAAACGGAAATATGGTCCACATGAGATGATGAAGCTTGTGCTCAACTGTATTATACTTTCAGTTTCAGCACTGGGCAGTACTATCATATTGATTCTGTAAAAAAAACATTTTGACAAGAATATATCTTGATTAATAATGTGCTGATAGATTACTGTACCAAATAGCAGCACCTATAGCATTTTGGGGGTGGAGCCAGTGGTTGCCAGGGCCAAACAGATCCCCCTGAAATCTGATTGGCTCTCTCAAATCCTGAAAATGACTGTCTATTTGCCTTGTCAAACATTAACAAGCCATTGAGGTGTATTCAGTTGGTAAGCATGTATGAACTTACACTGGATTGGTCTTACTTACTTGAATATCCTCAAAGCGAGGCATATGAAAGTGGTGCCACCATTCTTACATATTTCTCTATGTGACACTCTGTGGAAAAAGTTTGGACACCCCTGCCTTATGGCTTGTACAGTTACTTGTTTTCTCTAAAAGCATTCCTTCCAGTAAGGCAGATTCAAAGTTTACAGGAACGATTCTATTAAAAGTTGAAAAATAATAAATCAGAACAATTTTCCATGTAAAATATGCCACTAATGTTGCATAAAAGCTTCCAAGCTTACATAGCATTGTGCCTACTCTGATGACCCATCCTCCTTACAATTTCTAGATCTGCAGAAATGGTTTTGCCCTTTATGCTTTAGATAATAACTAACTGTCATAACTATCTCAGTCATGATCTGTACATGCACCTATCTAATGGATCCATAGTTCAAATATAATACGTATGGTTAAGGTTATAAAAGGGGAACATTATGTATCACATATAATGTCCTGTTACATGTGAGACCAAAAAAAGGCAAACATGTACAAAACATGCAGGATCTCTTGGTACACAGCAGCTGTTTAATTATCAGATGAACAGCTATCAGAGCTGAGGAGGAGTACTGATAATGGAGGATGTGTCTGTGCTGGTCCACTCACAGTCAGCTGTGAACACAAGACTGGCAGTTACAGTACATCACACATCAGACACACGTACACAAGCACACCCTGTTGAGAACCAGATTTCTCACAAGAGAGTTGACTGGGAAACCTGATCAGCTTTAAATCCATCCAAACAGGGGCGTTTCACAGTCTAATTCCTTAAACACGCACAGAAGCTTTAACGCTCCTCATAGCGCTGCAGACGGTAGCTATAAGTGTCCCCACTGCTCTGATGTGCCTCATGACGCACAGGAAGGGACTGGCAGAGAGATACTGAGCCATCAGTCTGTTATTTGAGGGGAAATTCCTCTTATCCATGAAAATTGGCCTCTTTTCATAAAGCGTTTAATTTACGGACAAGAACAGGAACAGAGAGGGGCAAACAGAATAAAAACGAACTCTCTGTAGGAGCTGACTGGAGTGCACTGCACTTTTAGGCACTTACGAACGATGTTTAGGAAAATACTCCACCTACAGCTTGTACATAAAGTCTGTACATATGATCCTGACATTACTGTTATTAATATAACCTGGGCTAAATTAGTCCAGGCTACCAGCGGTTATAGCCGATGTTTTTGGAGCGTTATGGCTGACGAGGATGTGAGAGTTTTCTTTCTTGCTTCATTCAGTGAGAAAAAATTGACTAGAACAGTGAAAAACCTTATTTGTCAAGGGCAGTGCTTAAGTGAACGTAATATTATAATTTCTTAAACTGACCGTAGTTTCTGTCATTCTATGCATTATGTGAATGGTCAGACTTAAAGAGGAATTGGATGCATATGTTGTGGGTACAGGTGGGAGGGAGAGATGACACACACTGCATGCGCAGGTGTTAATGGTCATGAAATCAGGAGGAATGGGCAGGTAGGGTGTTAGCTGTCCGACACAGGGCTCTATCTCAACATCCTGACCGTTCAGCGCTGTGTGAACGAGGAAAAGAAAACTTTTTTCTCTAGACGTCTCCCAGTGTGCATGTGCCGGGGGCGCGCATGGAGAGAGAAAGAGAGAGAGAGAGAAGAGAGAGAGAGAGAGAGAGAGAGAGAGAGAGAGAGAGAGAGAGTGGCGAGGTGAGGCTCAACGGTTTCACAAAGGAGGGGCAAAGAGGTTAGAGGAGTGCAGGAGTTGATGATCTGTTACATTGATAGACTTATTAAAAATGTTCTGGGCTCATGACGGCGCCCCCCTCAGCGTGGTGCCCTAGGCAACCGCCTACATCGCCTATGCCCAGAAACAGCCCTGCATCCAAACAATGCAAAATCACAATATTTGTCCTGATACTTCCAATCTATCTTCAACAACTCTACACAAGTTCTGTTTTCTCTATTTAAAGTTAAATGTTTTTTCATCACAAAGCTCTAAATCTTCAAAGTATTTCAGCTTTTCCTAAGATTTGTGGCCTGTTGATGGTGGAGTTGGAATCCGTGATTTAAAAATTGTTACTTGTTACTGTAACTCCATCAGTTTGCAAAACTAGCGGGGTGGTTAGTTTCTTCTCATTTTAAAGATGCTGTTCTCGTTTGAATGTCAGGTTTGCAAGAATTAAAGACCCTGTAAAGTGAAAAATAAATCTGTATTTAGGTTTGTTGTATGACAGGTCACTGTGCTATGAACCCCTAGTTCAAATTTCAGTCAAATAAAAAATCTCCAAGTTTATAAAACTAAGCTTCAAAATCCTGAAAAATGAGGCAGTAAAATCTGCTCCAGGATGGTCTGTTGAATGAGCTGAAGCCACCCCCACTCAGGAGAAATACAATCCTCTCAAAATTAAAAAATGTTACAGTCTGACTGGAGGAAAGCACTCAGAGCCTTAGCCTGCCCTTTGACCTTATGACCAGAGCTAAGAGAAGAGACAAAGTCCATTTGTCCATCTGGCTCAAATGACAGGCCTCTTTGTTATGAACCACCAGGCTAAATTTCAGTGTAGAAAAGCATCTCTAAGTTTCTAAAATCAAGCTAAAAAAACATATAAGAGAGGCAGTTAAATCTGCTCTAGGATGATGGGGACATGTAGGTAGAATGACCCGAAGCCACATCCACTCACGAGAAATGAGATCCTCTAATTAAAAACAATGCTACAACCTGTCTGCTATGTTAAAACTCCCTTTTTAAAACCACTAGAGAAACAATCACATATATGTAACAGCAGGCAGACCGTTTATACCTAAAAAGTCTAGTTTCATTTTTTAAATTCTGCATTTACCTCTTCAGGTATTCCTTAAATCTCATTTTCTGAGTAAAGTTCTATTTGGCCCCTGTTTATGAAACGTCTTTGTTGTAAGTTGCTGCTTAAAACACTCAATTTCCTGATGTTGCTTTTCAAAATAAAAGTCGTCAACAATGATTAGCATTGGAGGCCTTTATTGTGACAGACTTGGCAGAAATAGAAAGTGTCTCTTATTGGATACTCCACGCACAGAGTGTCGTACTTACTAACATGAGGGGTTAAACTGTGGCTGCTTGGAGAGAGAGGGCCACAACCCGCTTTTTTAATCATCCAGGACTAAGGACAAGTGAAATATGGATTACAACACACCTTCATCAGGTTCTGGTTGAAGTGAAAAATAGACTTGCACTCCAGCAATTAGCCTGTCTCCTTACTTTACAGTGACCTATGGCCAGAGTGCAGCTGCCTGGCTCTGTAGAAGAGAGGAGACTGAAATCGGGGGTTTATTATACTGTTTTCTGGCACACTTCTCTCTGTTATGATACTTTGAATGACCAGTAGGCCGCCGTGGCTGAAAGATTTGTGACGTTTCTCTCACAATGGACAGAACCACGGCATGTAGATGAAAGCAGTGACATCAGCTAAAAGCAGACCGTATTGAGATTAACTTCTCTGTGATTTTATATTGTTTTAGAGTTGGGGGCAGGGTTATTCCCCATAGTGACCAGTGATGCTATGTTAATGCTAATAAAACACAGCCAGGAAAGAGGCGAAAAACTTTCTAACTTTCTACAGTAACCTTATTCCAACAGATCTAGTGTGTTTAGACACCAATTTTGAATTTCATTTTACAGGGACTTTAACAGCCTAAAGTTTTATTCAAACTTAGGTCAGAAGAATAGACCAAGCCCTCGTCAAGTCCCATATTTGCTATAGGCACGCCTCACTCATATCAAATTCTTCTGACCTTGCTATCACATCCCTCTCTCCAAAATCTCCTTGAGTTTTAGCTTCTCCCTGTTTAAATACAGGAACCATGTTCCTGTCTTACTTAGAGCAGCAGCAAGGAGACGGTTCATACCAACAACAGCAGATAACTTCTAAGTAATCAGTCTTCTTCATTCACCATCCAGAATCTCGACTCCCCTGGTTTCCTCACACTGTGCCATCACCAGCTAGTACCAGTAGATCATCAAGCTCATAAACCCATTCGACCACAACAAGCTCCATCACCTTGAGTCCTAAATCCTCAGGTTTTCTCACATCAAACCAGCTCACAACAGTCCAGCATCAGTTCTACCATCTGTCTCTGATAACAACTTGAACTGCCTTCTTCCTCATACATTTATCCCTTCATCCCTCCACCCTTACAATCCTCTCTTGATCCAAACTTATCAATGGCAGTAAACTATTTTCAATGCATTTATTCACCAGTGTGGTCTTTGTTAGTGTAAATAGAATAATGAAACTTCACTGAAGTCAAAGTAAAACAGATAGCAACTTTAGAGACTGTTTGTCCTTCAACTTGGTTGAAGGTCACAGAAATTTGAGATTAAACATCAGCTCACAGTGAATAAAGTAACTAGATGATGAATTGAATTAAATTAAACATTTTCTTTCCAGTTCTAAATCAAATTAAATTCAGCTAAATAAAATACTGAAGTGTTAGAACCAATTAACCAGACTGAGATGATTTCAGCATGATCCAATGATAATACCAAAAACCTTTCTTTTATTAAATTAATCAGATTTCTACCCATCAAGACCCAGCTCGGGGATATTTATGTAATTGTATTAGGTGGTGATACCTTAAACTAATCACTTAATTCAGTCCTGACTTCAAAAGACCCCGTATCGATTGAAGCTGTCACTCAAGTTGACATCTGACCCCTAATGGTGCGATACAGACGCTTTATAATGAACATCTCTTGTGATAAAACTTGATTGAGGCGTTGCATTCTGCAGTCCTCTGGGAGAAACCATGCCTCTTAATCTTTTAGCATCTTGATTCAGTTACATTACAGATCAATCAAAGTGCCATTCATTCATTGTTTGCACATAAATGTACTCAAATTCAATAGAGGTGCTGCTGAGTAGAGTTAAATAATTTGACCCAAAGAAGACTCCAATTACACTTTGCAGCATTTTACAAAAATCAAATTAACCATGAATGCAGCACATTATTTGATAACAATCCATTCAGGCCTTTATATCAGATGAAAGGTTGCTACGGTACACAGTATGCACAATGGCTCTGCCTGTTGGCTGTGTATAAAAACACCGAGCCCTTTTGGCAAATGATGCCAATTCTACATGTGAATAAAGCAGGACAGCTCTGGCTGATGAAACAGGGTTAAAGGGGTGTGTCCACAGAGAAGCTTATTGTTGGATTTTTATGTCAATGGGACTAAAAGAAATATGGAAGCCCATTTCTGCCAAATTTAAAAAAAAAAAAAAAAAAAAACGAAAGTAAGGCAATTCTGGTAAAAAAGGAAAACGCTTTAACAATAATGAGATAGAAAGTCAAAATTATGAGATACAAAGATGAAATTATGAGATAAAAAGTCATAATAATGAGATTAAAAGTCAAAATTACAAGATAAAAATTCTGAGATACAATGTCAAAATGCTGAGATAAAAATTACAAGATAAAAAGTCATAATAATGGGATAAAAAGTCAGAAGTCCCAAAAAATATTATGATATAAAAAGCCATAACTGTGAAACAAAAAGTTGAAAATATTAGATTAAAAATTATGAGATAAAAAGTCAAAATTGTGAGATAAAAATTCTGAGATAAAAAATTTAAAATTATGAGATAAAATGTCAAAATACTGAGATAAAAGTTATGAGATAAAAATTGATAATTATGAGATTAAAAGTGAAATATGAGATAAAAAGTCTAAATGCTGAGATAAAAATTACAAGATAAAAAGTCATAATTATGGGGTAAAGTCAAAAGTACGAAATAAATATTATGAGATATAAAGCCAAAATTGTGAAATAAAAAGATGAAATGATCAAATAAAAATTATGAGATAAAAAGTCATAATAATGAGATAAAAGGTCATAATTATGAGATAAAAAGTCATAATTATTTCTTTATATCATAATTTCAACTTTGTATCACAAAATTTTGACTTTGTATCTTATAATCATGACTATTTATCTCATCATTTTGACTTTTTATTTCATAATTTCAACTTAGGATTCTTTTTTTTCATTGCCTTACGTCCACATTTTTCTTTTTTAATAAAATGGGCTTCCATAAAGAACACAGCAGAAGTAGGGTGTGATGAATAGGAATAATTACTGTATGAATACAGTGTTGCATTCATGCTAAAGTCAGCAGATTCATCACAGCTGTTAGACAACACTATGCAGTCTAGAAATGCTCGTGTAGCTTTAGCCAGTAGCTGTTTTTGTCTATGAGGAAGCTGTTAGGAGGAGTGTTTGACAGTTCAGCTGAAACATTTCTTGATCAAAGGTAAAGTGAGAAGCTGCTATGCCAGAGTGTGTCTTAAAAAGCTGCTGCTCCAACCGTGAATTCACTAAATTCCTACGTCGGACTAGACAGGACCGGTCCAGGAACGACAAACACATAAATCCTGACGGGTAAAGAGGTGTTTATTTTGTGATATTTTGGGAAAAGCTCAGGTAAAAGAAAACATGCCACGTCAGCAGTGCTTCTACTGTAAGAAGATTAATTTCTGATATTTTTATCCCCAGTTGAAGGCAAACTCACTGGCAGTGCACCATGTTATGTTCCTTTTCTATTCATGCATGTGCACATAATGATTAACAGTAGGTGAACAAGCATGCATGCACAATCACTGCAGTGAACTCAAGCTCTCTGTCCTGCAGCTGTTGTAGTTTAAAGCATCATACAGTGTGAGGTTTACAAAGCATTGCAAAGATCAATACATGCTTTCCATTCCCATGGAGAAGGTTGCCATAGTCCCTGTGGGAATCTTTTCTAGAGTCTCTATGGACCCAGAGAGGTCATTTGTGCCCTTTTTGACCTCTCTGAGTCATTTACTTCCATTTACCTCCCCTTCACTTTCTCAGCATCTTCTCTTGTCACTCTTCCACTTTCCCTCCCTTCCTCTTCTGTACTCGTTTTTCAAGTGGCACCCCGCCATCTGCTAAAAGATCATCCTCACACATTTAGACACAACCACCACTGAGAAAAGCACACACAGGTAGCTTATTGCGTTACTTTTTAACCAGATTCCTCTCCATCATTGCTCTCCTTCTTTTCATTCTCTTACCTCCCATGTTGTCTTTTAATCGCACATATGGACAGGAAAGTGGGCCAGGATGAGCCACTGTTTGAAATGCAGGACAAAATTAGAAGGGAATGGTAGAATCCGATGGGGTCACATCGTCTGGGCCAAGCCGCAGACGTACCCGCTTTGCTGCCCCCAATTAGGCTAAAAAACTACAAGCAGAGAGTCTGAGTGTGATATATTCAAGCAGGCCACATTCTGCCCTCGCATTTCTTCTATCTGTCAGAGAAAGAAAGGAAAAGGGAGAGAGAAGGGGGGGAGGAATGGGGAGATGCAAACATTAGAAGAGGAGGAAGAAGGAGAGACTGGAGATAAATTGGTCAGCCCTCCCCCAACCTCTGTGCCTCCCTACTTCTCCCTCCTTCCCTCCCTCCCATCGCCTCTCTCTCTCTCTCTCTCTCTCTCTCTCTCTCTCGGGATTGCTGTGTGCGAGGCTGCAGATAGATTCTGATGTTCTCATTTATGTCTTAATGATTGGGTTAGTATGCAGCTTGTGCTCTGCAATGCTGCGCTTAGACAGAAAGTAAGATCACAGAAGCACACAAGCATACATGGGTGCTCTTACACACATATACTGCAGGATGAAAGGATTAACACGAGGATGGAACGCATGCTTAGGCACAAACTGTACACAGATGACACTATATTTTACAAGGCGTGCTTGATTTCACATTTGATCAGTGTTTAGTCATGTTTTGGTTGTTTTTCTGAAATGTATCAGCTTTAAATGCACCGCAAGTGAAGATTAAGTATGCATGTTTCACACAAAGATTGCACATGCATGCAAAGGTGGGATAAGGTAAAAGAGAGAGAGTCAATGAGAGCAGCACGTTACTTGTAATGACAAATCATCATCATGGGGGGTTAATTCATTAAATTCCAGGGTGAGTATCCTTTTAGTAAACAGCCCTATCATTTGAATATTTCATTGCAGACAATTACTAGCTTGTTTACTTATTAATCTGATTGCTGCTGCCAGAAAAAAAAGAAACTGCAGCTCTGAGAGAGAATCAGAGTTAGTATAAGCAAAAGGAGAGCAGAACAGAGCAGCCCCCACACTGCTGGTAGGCCCACTGCAGGCAAAAGCATCAAGTTTACACTGAATTATAATGATAGCTTGGAGAATATCATAATGATCGAGTAATGCACCCCAAAGCATACTTGGTGTGTATCCATGACCACTGTAAAAATGTCTAGCTATGGGGGAAGAACAGCCCTGCTATGAAGAAAAAGAAAACTCACAGATAGCACAAGCAGGAATGAATGAAATGATAACAGAGCTGCAGAGTGGATGCCAAAGCTCACCCTTAAAACGAAGGATTTCTCAGAATAGCTGGAAATTCTTCATGCATTATGCATGGTAGTGCACAGATGGTCTGGGATGCACATCTTTGCTTGTTAGCTTAATGCTAACACATAATGGCAACTGCATTAACTAGCTTATAGGGTTAACATAGAGATCATGCATTCATTCATTCATTCATTTTAACTGAAGAAAAATCTATTTAACTTAAAAACATTAGGTAAAATGGGTTGTTTCTTAAGTAAAGAGAGTCTAAGTAATCTCAAAGATCTGTCATCCTATGATCGCGTTATTATCTAAATGATGTACAACACAACAGAAGTGAACAAATAGGAAGTTATTGTACTGGGCTGAAAAAATATCCAATCCCATTTAGAGATTCCCCTTTATTTTTGCAATTTTGTTTGCTGAGGCTTTGCCAAAATTCAAAACAATCTTTTTATGATTTTTTGATGAATATTTCCTCATCAGCTAGCCCATTTATACCATTTTTTTCTGCAATCACTGTTTATTCTTAAAAGACCACACTAAAATGAAATATGTTATTTTTAAAATACAGGAAAGTTCTATTAGTATAGTTAGATATGAACCTAAGCATGTTTAACGTTGTCAATATCAGCCTTTCTGACAAACATCAGACTAATAATGTAGCATGCACAGGTATCAGTAGCCTAAAGGTACAGTGCAAGGACAGCTATTGTTTTTTCAGGGCTGATACTGATGACGATTAGTAGTAGTACAAGAGACCGATAACCAGTATTTGGAATCATTATGCATTTGTTTTGACAAACAAAATGTGCTTTATGTGACAAAAGTAAAACTGCATGTCAAAAATGAGTGAAAATAAAGAATGTATTACCAGCTTTGAAACAGTGACAGCAGGAAACAGGAAGTGATGCTGTTCACGTCTTGTGTCAGTGCCCATAGACATAATATACATAGATGGCGCACTGACCGTTTGCCGGCTGCTGTGATACGCCATTGTGTCCGCCATATTGCTATATATGTTGACGTAGAACCACCCGGGCAGTACGACAGCGATGGGTCAACATCAGTGGCCCCCAGGCCTCTGTGTTGATTGGCTGGTCATTAATCCAGTCAGTTAGTGCTGTGGACTGGTGATAAGGTGAGAATGTAGAGAGGGAAAACAAGGTCAGAGGGGAAGATGCACCTTGCAGTGGAGTAGTACACCTTTGGATTAAGTAATCTTATCAATTATTGGTAAAATAAAATGCTGATAATCAACTATATGCCACGCTCGACTTCAAAAAATGACCAGGCCGATATTCGGTCGACCCCTAGTGCAGTGTACTGTGTAAATTTGGGATATGGGATTCATGACATCTAATTGTCTGATTATGGACTGTAGTGCTCACTTCCGATGGTTACGAGGGCAGCTGATGGAATTAAAAAAATGTGGAACTGTTAATAGATCAGTTTAATTAAAAATGAGTATATAAATAACTTTAATATTTAAATGATTAAATACTAATTCAAACATAAAGATTATCTTACACAGAGTACTTTTTATGTCCTTTTTTAGGCATTTTATTTGATAGGACAAGAGACAGGAAATATAGGGGAGAGAGTGGGAGAAGACATGCACCAAACATGCACAGAGTCCAGTAAATGGTCTTGTGACTGGTGCATTGAGGACTATAGCCTCTTCTTATGGCACTGAGCTATGCCACCTAAACATCTTCATTAAAGGTCACATATTTTACCCCTTTATGACAAGTTTGTATTGGTCTCAGAGGCCCCCAAAACATGCCTGTGAAGTTTGTTGATGAAAAAACACTACAGTATTCGATTTTTACATGTCTTAAAAGCCCTCTGTTTCAGCCCTGCTCACAACGAGCTGTTTCTGTGGCTTTAAATGTTAATGAGTTGTCTGACTCCACTCTTCTCTGGAAATGGACGTGGCTCTCCTGATCCTCCTCCTCTCAGCAGGAAGCTGAGAAGTGGAACTTTCTTCCAAGTGGGGAGGCCCAACCGGATCTGGGGGCGGGGCTAACTCCCCACATGACATCATGAGGGAAAAATCTGAGAATGGCTTGTTTCAGCACATATTTTCTGGAAGGTGGAGAAAGAGAGGTGGGGAGGGAATGGATTGATCTGATTCTTGGGGGGACTGTTGACAGGCCAGGGGGCACATGTTTTTGTTAGAAAAGCCTGAAAAAGTGTATTTTGCATAATATGTGACCTTTGATAAAAATGACTACCTCATTGTTGAATAAATATTTGTAATTGATTACATTCATTACCTCAAACATTTCCAAACCAGGGAAGCTCATAACATTATGATGGTATTGGGACATGTCCCCTTATGGTGGATGTCATGGCAGAGCCATGAATGGACACAACTTGTTTATTATTGCAATGTTAAAGCTGCATGTTACCTTAGAGACTGCAGTGGGAACTGGTGCTGTATTTCAGCCGTGCTTTGTGCTGGATACTTGTCATGGACCACGATTATTCTCAGCCATTGGTTGCAAGTTCAACCACCCAAGTTCATCTCCATAAGGAGCCACGCTGAGTTGCTGTAATTGACATCTCTGTTGGTAAAATCAAAATATAAATTTAGTTTTTTAAGATTCATTTTTGGGCGTTTTATGCCTTTACTGACAGAGGAGGACAGTGGACAGAATCAGAAACAAGGACAAGAGAGCTGGGGAGAGACAAGCAGGGAAGTGCCCCAGGTTGGATTCCAACCTGAGCTGACCGCGTACATGGGGTGCACCTTAAACCGCTATGCCACCTACTGTCCAAAATCTACATTGAAAAAAAAAAGCCAACTGTTGTTTGACATTTTTCTAAAACCTTCAATCTAAACAGGTAGGAAAAAATGTATAAAACTTTTATCGTTAATTATAATCGTAGCATTGCAATAACAGCATACCAGAAATGCGTCATTGCAAGATAAATATGTAGTTAAGAAACAGACTTGCAATATAAAGTTAACTGTTACAGAAACCTGCAGAGATGCAACTTTTGAGAAAAAGGAAACCTGAAGATAAGTCAGGATAATTGCCGGCTGACTGCTTCCATACTGGAAGGAAATACATACAACATCAACAGCATATTTACTTATGTCCTGAAAAACAAGTCAATACATGTTTCTCAGGTGAACACGAAGCATATGTTCACTCCCAACAGTGACAAGTCCATTAATCTAAGCCATGAATTCCATTCCAAGAGCCTGTGTAGGAACATGGCTGCGTCCCATTACCTGCTGGCTTATTACAACTCAAGGGCCCACTCAGCCCACCTCGCCTGTCATCTCATATCATCGATCCACGCCTTCTATCACGCATTAACAGAATCCTCCTCACATAGACATATATTTAAAGCTCAGAGGTGAAAGATCTAATAGGAGTAATGTTACAGAGAAAGGTTCAAAAGGTGTATTCTTTCCTTACATCCAATATTTATCTGAGCAGAAACACAGCTGTAATTCCATTGGGCGGCAATGACAAAATGGACCATCTAATAGTATCATTGACTGGGGAAGAGCTAGCCTCAGGGCCCGGCTCACCACTGCTTAGGGGGGAGTTGATATATGAGAGGATGAGAGACGAGCAGGAGGGAGGAGAGAGGAGCTTAGGGGCAGCAGCCGCCTCCCATAATAGTAACACTGCAATACCTGCAATACCTATGATCGTTATGTTGTGTGTAGCACAGGTGCACACGCAGAACAGAGTTTTACATAAATGGGGTGAGTGGAGCATGTGTGTAGCTGCATGTGTGAGTGTGTGTGTGTGCATGTCCCTGGGTCAGACTCTTCATAATCCAGAGATTTTCCACTCTGCTGCCTCCATTGTGAGGAGAGAACACAGGAACTCTTGGTGCACTCTGCTCCACTTGCTAACACACGCGCCATGTAATAAAGGCTAATACTACACTTCAGCCTCATCAAGTATATGTGTCCTCTTCAGCACTAATCACTGTCACCCACTCAAAGTGGGGCCCGCTTAATGAGGAACATTCTCACCAACTGTCTGCTGTGATGAAAGTACGACTATCTTTTTTCTGCGCACAGCAATAATAGATAACCCATATCTGGCTTCAATAATTGATTGCCTATATCTCCCCGCAGTCCGAAGCTCACTCTGCAGGACATCAGAGCTCGGGGCACTTTCACATCAATCTTCCAAGAGGAGGGGTTAGTTCATATCTGAAGTATGGTTAGATGTCAGGGCACACAATGTATAAGCTGTAAAGGATCAGTCTAGAACAAAGCAGAAACATTTTTCTGTTTAATTGTGATAAAAGATACATTTTCAATTACAATGGAGGTAAGGACTAGGCTGGGATAGCTCTAGTGTTTCACAACTTTTGTGAACGATGCATAAATGGGTCTAAAAACAAGTGTGATGTCAACAAACTGTTTGGAAGAGTAGTTGTTGATCTCAACCTCCTTACCTCTTTTATGACAGTGAAGGCAGCATCACGGCTTTCTGTCCATCCACCCATATGACTATCCAGGCCATTCTTGTGAAAGAGATAATTCATGAAAATTTGGCTATTTCCTTCAAACTTAGCACAACTGTCAAACCTTTATGAAGGGTAAACTGGTGAGATTTTGGAGGTTGTAGCTCAAAGGTCAAGGTCATTGAGCCTCATGTTCTTCTCCTGCTTGTGAACATGATTTCTCACTTTCAGGGATTATATGCAAACTTTGCACAATTGTCTACACTGACTACACTTTTTTTCAGTATTTTTGCAAGTAAGTTAGGGGAAAACAAAGTATTTATAGTGATTTAATCCAGCACTGCCCTTCAGTTGGGTCGGGTCTATGTCTGAGAACAAGAATTACCTGACTGTGCCCATTCTGCATTTTGACATCTCATTCAGTCAAATAATAGTTGCCTCCTGGTACCTCCACCAATAATTCCACCCACAGCCATGGTAGCACCTTCAAACCATTGTTAGAAAGTCCATTTTGAGCTGCTTTGACCTCCTCTGGTGCTTGAGCCTTAGTTTGGCCAAAAAACAGCACAGAGGTTGTGCTCTTTAATTCTCCAAGACCTGAGATTTTTTTACCATTTTGTCTCATCAGGACTTCCTGTCTAAAAAACTTGTAAAAGATCAGAGCTCTAAACACCCTCTCTTTCAGAATAATCTGGGCTTTAAGAATATATGTGCTGCAGTAATGCCACTTGATTTTTTTTTTTTTTTTTTTGAAGTCATGGGAATATGAAGACAAAAGAACAACTAAACAGAAATTAAAACTCAAGATTTTTATGTGTGACACAAAGTAAACAATAATGGTTAAGACTTTAGTTTCCACAAACTTGTTCTCCTATATCTTGGGGACCAAAACATGACAAAAATAATTCATCTGTGACAAAAAAAATCTTCAAATTATTGACTTGTGTACAAAAAAAGTCCTTGTGTTTTTTTGCATTGGTTCTATTTGTGCCATTAGAAGTGGTTCCTGTCTGCAGTGACACTGAGGGTCACATCACAGACTCTTTGTGTCTCTTTCTCTCCATTATGAACTATTCAGACTGTTTCAACCATAAACAGTGTTAACACGGGGCATAATAGTGTCATAACAGCCAATCACAAAGCATTGCGGGATACAAAATGGCATTAAGCATCAGCTGCTAGCAGCAGAAACTATCAAAATTGTATTGGAAAATTGATTAAAAGAAATTCAATATTGGATCTATTGGTGTGGATTTAGTATTTAAATACCCTGGAGAGTCACCCAAGTTCAAGTCTCGCTAGAAAAGCTTCTGTGAAGAATTCAAAGGCATGGATAGCGTCAATGGAATGGCAAAATGGCAGGCTTAAATAGGGAAAAAAGTAAGAGGCTACGATCTATGGTTCACAAGTTATTCAACTTTTTATAAACTGCGTCACTTCTTTCCTTATACAACAATGCAGATCTCAGAGGGTTAAGGGTGAACTGACCAGATTTCAAGAGATTTTCTTCGAAACTTGCACAAATGTCCACTCTGACATTTGGATAAAATAAATAGATTTTGGAGGTTAATGTCACTAGACCTCTTTTATGTGATTTCTTCGAATCTCACAACCACAGACACCACCCAGACACCAAGGGCTTTTAACTTTGAGCTGAACCTTGGCTACACAGGTTATTGCTACAATTTATTTGCATGTTTTCTCTTTAGTTGTGGAAAAACAAAAATCAATCAATCCATTAATCAATGCTAGATATTTTCTCAATTTTAGAGAATTTTTTTTTAAAATATCCTGCTTTAAAGCCTGCATGAGACGGCTCCTGACTTTGTCTGTTGCTCTGAGCAACAAGACTGTTTCTCTGTTTTGAAGACATAAATCTTTAAACAGGGCTCTGAATACTCTACAGTCTTTCATTTTTCAGTTAGGTGCTGCAGTTCTTTCAGAAAAGTTCTTTCAGCAGGGAGAAAGTGTGTTCTCTTTGGGGATTATTCCCAGCTGCTCTGTGTGTTCAGCTGACCCATAATTTTAGTAATGGATGAGGCGTCACCCTGAGGGACAGTGGGGTTTACTGATTGAATATTCTGGACCACAGAGGAGGACTAATAACACTGCAGTAAATGAGTCAAAACTTTGTTGATGTAAAAAGAAAGAAACCCATAGACAAGAGAAATTGTCTGTCCATCAGTATGTCTAAGCCATTCTTTGAACCCAATATCTCATTAATACTTTGAAGGATTTTCTTTAAATTTTGCATAAATGACCACTGTGACCCAAGGATGAACTGATTACAATACGAGGTCATAGGTCAATGGTCATGGTCATTGGGCATTATGCTTATCCCTTGCTTGAGAACTTCATATCTCAGGGATTTCTCTCAAAGTTTGTCCACTTTGAGTCACCTTTTAGATAGTGTTGTACCAGCCCTTCTTCACCACTGTACTTTTACTGTTTAGCAACTGTATGCCTTCTGGTGTCATATGACTGCTAGACAGCTGTCGCCAAAAAGGTTTTACATTTTTTCATTAAACTTTTTAAAATACGTCCCCTCTTAAAGGGATACTTCAACATTATGGCAAATTCGTCCATTGCCATAATTCCTATAGTCTTAGTAATAGGTTCGTTACCTTCAGTTGTCAGTGCAAGCTAATTTTAGATTGCCGCTGCCGAGTTCGGACCTGCTGTGCCAACTCAATGTAAGCAGACGGTATTCCGGCTTTCCCTCATCAAACTCATCAAATACACAATCCAACAACTCCAAAATGCCCTCGTGGACAAGTTGTGACCTGTACATTCACCACGCTAGGATAAACTGACTAAATTCTAGAGGTCAAAGCTCTTATAGGCCTCATTTTCATTCCTGTCTTGTGAGCATGATTTCTTGAGAGCGTTTTGTAGGACTGTCTTCAAACTTTGCAAAAATGTCCAATTTGAGTCAAGGAAAAATGTACTAAAATTTGGAGATCCAAGGTCAAAATTTAAGGTCATGGGATTGCCTGCTTTTGTTGCACATTTTTATGCCTTCACACCAGGGACAGTAGTTATGTTTTTGGGTTTTCCATCTTTTAGTCTGTCCCAGCCATTCATATAAACCTGATATTAAACCTTTCATAAATGTCACTCTGCTTAAAAGTAATCTGACTCTAAGATTTCTATGAATCCCACTATTATAGCAACCACCAACAACTTTGGTCTTGTTCCATCACTGTACTTTCACTATCTGTCAGTAGTTTCTCTTTCAAAGGAATATAACCACCTAGTGGTAGATCTAGCTACCTCTTAGCATTTGACTGCCTTACCATTACACCAACAGAAACTGTCATGGCATTGTATTCAAATACATATACTTTAAAATGGAGTTAGTCCTTCTTTTGCAGCTTCAACAGCCTCCACAAGATTTGGGAGTGTTTCAGTGAGAATTTGTAACCATTCATTGTGTAGAGCATTTATGAGGTCAGGCACTGATGCTGGACAAGAAGCCCTGACTCGCAATCTCTGTTCCACGTCATCCCAAAGCTACTCGATGGTGTTGAGGTCAGGGCTCTGCTTAGTCAAGTTCTTCCACACTGAACTCATCAAACCGTGTCTTTATAGTCCTTGCTTTGAGCACTGGGGCACAGTCATGTTAGAATCGAAAAGGGCCTTTCCCAAACCGTTGCCACAGAGTTGGAAGCATAGCATGTCAAAAATGTCTTGGTGTGCAGAAAGATTATGATTGGCCTTCACTGGAGATAAGGGGTCTCGCCTATACCCTGAAGAACAACCCCATACTCTTATCCCTCCTCAACCAAACTTCACAATTGGCACAATGCAGCCAGGCAGGTGACATTCTCCTGTGTTGTGGTGCTTTACACCACTCACTCTTGGCATGGGACTTGGTGAAGAATTGCATGAGTAACAGATGTAAAAAAGATACAATGCATAAAAATACTTTTAAATTTTTTTTTTTTGGAGTATTCAGTATGTTTTGTCAATGTATTGAGTTTTAATTTCACCAAAATCTTCTGTTTATTCATGTATTTTTAAGTCTTTATTTTGAGTTACTGTACTGATGACATTACAACACCTCTGCTGGTGGTAAGGCGAGCGTATTGCATCATTTCCGCCCTCTCGTCATTCCGTTGTGTTTTTGTGCCCGTCCGTTCAGAGCTTGACTGAGAGAGGCATGTTATAAGGACGAAGATATCCATTTTGACTGATTTTGCTCTCTCTGAATTTACTCAGACCTCAACCGTGAGAGATTAAACTCGAGTTCCATGAGACCAGCCTGTGTCCTTGTTTCATTCCAACCCTGAACACAATGTTGAGTAGCTGCAGTGAGCAGCGCAGCCCCGGTTACATATGCAGCTGCTCAGCCATGGAAAGCCATTCCATGAAGCTTCTGCTGCAAGTTCAGAAGTCTTCAGCAATGGATTCAGCAAAGCTTTGGCTTTTATGCATCATGCAACTTAGCAGTCCTTGACCCCACTGTGTCATTTTACATGCTGAGATGCTGTTGTTCCTAAATGCTTCCACTCTAATAATATCACTCACAGCTGAATGAGGAACATCTGACGGGGATGAAATGTCACAAACTGTCGCTCTTAAAAACGACCCACTTTGTATTACAAATGTTCGCAAATGGAAACTGGATGGCTAGGTGCTTGATTTCATACACCTCTGGCAACGGGTCTGATCAAACACCTGAATTCAATCATTCACAGGTGTGGCCAAATACTTTTGTCCATATAGTGTGTAAAAGGTCACATTAAGGCTTTTCTAGCAAAAATATGTGCACTTGTTCTGTCCACAATCACCCCAAGAATCTGAGAAATCCACCCCCCTCATGATGTCATATGGGGAGTTAGCACCACCCCCCAGGTTTGGTTAGCAAGAAAGTTTCGCCCTCCTCTCCTGATCCTCCTCTCAGGATAGCCGCATCCACTTCCTGAGAGGGGCGGAGTCAGGGGTGGAGTAAGACAGCCTATTAAAATTTAAAGCCACAGACACAGAAACAGCTCGTTTTGAGCAGGGCTGAAACAGAGGGGGTTTTAGGCAGGCAAACATCCAATACTGGAGTGTTTTTTTCAGCAACAAACTTTACAGGCATGTTTTGAGGACCTCTGAGACCAATATAAACTTGTCTTAAAGGGGTCAAATATGTGACCTCAAGCTATACTGAGCTACTGTTGGATCAATCCATGTTTCTGCAATGTTGCCAAAACATTTTGATAGTGTGTTGTGAAACCTTATATATTTTAATGATCAACAGCGTAGGAAGGCAAAGAAACTTTCAAAGTAAATCCATTTCATGAGAGAGGTATGAAACAGTGGCTTTATGCCTGAAAAGTTACAAGTGAATTTCTGCACACTGTCTAAACTGCACAAAAACCCAGACAACATATTCCCACAAGAAATGAACAAACATTAGAAGCATAGGACTCTATTTTTGTTGTTAAGACAAGTACTGCAGACAAAAAATGTTTGAATGAACTGACTTTATCTGAAAATTTTAAATAATTCAAGAACAGCTGGAAAACAAAAACTCGATCAGTGAGAAATACCGTGTAGAGTCCTGTGACTGTTTGTCGCTCTTTGATCCAGATTAGTCCACATTTTTGCACTGTACAAGTTTTTCTTTGCAGACAAAATCAAAATTTGATCAGTTCTGCATGCAAAAGAGAAAATGTGTGCTTATTAACAACAAAACTGATGTCCTCTGTTGAAAAACATCACAGTGTGGCCATAAGAGTGAAACTATCAGGCTGTGATCATTCACTGTACGGTTCCAAATAATCCCAGTGAGACACACTCTACATTTTTATTCCAAACCTCTCTTGTTCCAAATCATGCAGTCAGCCAAATTACATTTTCTTTCTTTTTTCCTGACCTTGACTATGACTCTGCAGTCTTTTCCCAGTTTTAGTCACATTTTCTCATCATCTGCCATCTCCTTCATGTTCTCTCGTGTTTCTTTCCTCATTTGCTTCCCCTAATCTGCTGCTGCTTACAGTCATACAAATAAAACCAGGGGTGGGGGGGGGCAGACATTATGATGGAGCTGCACAGCAGAGTAATATCAAAGTATTGAGACACAGCTTGCTGAGCCACCACGGTGTGTTTTATGAAATTGAAAATTTGAAGCACATTTCTGCAGAGTCACAAACCAAATGAGTCTGTTCTATTTCATTATGTAAATGAGCCTGTAAGAGTAGCCCCTAGGAATTTATGACAAAGGGGCAGACATTAATGTAGAGCGTGCATATGCCGTGTTTTTAGTGGACAGGCTGCTGAGGCCTGAATCAAAGATATACTGGGACATTATGAATGGATGGTAAGCAATAGCTGTAGGATATGTGATATAAATAGGTTTCTTTTTGGCACAAGCATATGCATGGTGACCCAGTCTCTGGCAGCAGTAGTGATCCCAGGTCTCGCCCTTTGACATGCTACCTAACAAACAACCAACCATGATTAACAAATCCCTCATTAAGCACACACAACACTGCACTCTCCCCTCCTCTTCTGGTTCCTCACATTTCCCAACATTTGCATTGAAATTGAAACTGCAGTCAATAATTCCATGATTCCCTGAGTATCCTCAGTCCCAGATGACCCCACTCCACAGTGTCCTCCCACACACATCTACAAGAACAGTACAATCTTTTCCTGGATACCACTGTGTGCTTGACACCTCCTCTTCCTCCCCCACATACTAAAGGGTGCATGTCCACGTGCGCGTGCATGTATATGAGCCAGAATCTGCTCAGCTAAGTCACCACCAGACTGGGACATGTAAGGATTTGTTTTGTCATTGTTGGGGGACACAATGACTCCTGCAGCGCTGTGAGCTCTTTGTTTTCTTAGTGATGAGTCTATAATGTGGGCAGCGGCTGTGCTCTGAGGACAGCCTTTGTCTGCTGCTCTCCATCACTCAGGGAAATGATGCCTTTAGAGACACACAATTAACTGACACAAAATGTAGGGAGTCCCTTTCTATCATAGTGACATAGTTCTGAATGGATTCAATCACAGCAAAGAGTTGACGTTGCCAGGCTATTTATTATCTTTGACAGTTTGTGGAGATGACGTATATCTCTATCCTGCCTGCTTGTGCTCTGTTTGGGTTAAATATACATAAAAATAATGAGTTGAATTTGTGAAATGAATCCAAAGGACCCCTAAGAGCACAAATGTGCCACTTTAAATACTGTACGCCAAGCTGCAGATAGAAGATTTTCCTCAACCCTAAAATTAAGTTCAATTATCTGTGCTGTAGTCTGTTTTTCAGATCTGTTGACAAGTTTAAAGCACATGTAACTACCATGTATGCTGCTTATGCACATTAGAGTCCACAGATGTATTTATATTTTGAGAAGAGGCTTTTAAATGCTCTCTATAGCAGGCAGTGGCAAAAGCAAAATCTAAAGACCAATTTAGGGAAACTGAAGTTGACAAGTGGTGATTTCTCACAGTAACATTTGCACATTTAGATAAAAGCTGACCAAAGAAGTGAACATTTCCTTACTTTATTTCTGACAAAATTGTAAGGACAATAAGAAGAATGTAGAGTTTTCAGTTGCCCAGTGAAAAACTTAGGCTGGCCGCACACTACAGGATTTTAAGCCCGATTTGAGGTAAGATTTGCCTCCCCTGACAATCGTGGGGGTGTATCCTGAGTGTCGTCTGTCGCAAACGATTATCCGTCTAAATAATATGCACATGTGTGGCGTCAACACAATTATTTTACTGCTCAAAATTGCGTTGTATCCTTCCAGACCTCGAACCGTAAATATCAAACACATTTGATATTTACGCTTCTAGGTCGTAGTGGCTCTGACAGAGTACTCACAACAACCAATGAGATCAAGCAGACGGGGCAGCGTCACCGGCCGGATCATACGTAATTTCACCCCTCATAACCATAAACAACTGTTGCTTCATTCCAGCCAGGATTTTCATCCTGAGTCTTTCCCTTGTTTTTGGATTTTTGCTGCACCTGTAATGCCAGGACAGCCTGTTGTGGAGGGACAGCAAAAGGATATACCGACAGACAACCGCGTTGTTTTTTTTTGAAGTCATGTGATCACATGAGGTCATAGGCAGGTCAACAGTTGTTTGGTCTCCAGTGATCTGAAAGTCTGGCTGACTTGTCTAGTGTGTGCATGCAGATGATTAAAGATAGAAAATCATTTGAAATTGTCCCTATGTCTGTGGTCTCTGACATTTTTAAAATTGTTTAAGATTTAAAATTGTCTAGTGTGTCGCCAGCCTTAGGGAAAAAACAGGACTTGTACAGAACACAAACTTTCTCTTCATGAAGAGTCTCCCTGTATGAGAGCAGACACACATCTACTGAGATATTCTTCAGAAAAAAACAGACTAAAATACGATTAATATGACCACTCTGTGGAATTAAAACAAGCAAATGACAAACGTATACAGTGTATTCAAGTTAGAGTTGTAATGTAATCATTCTGCTCAGGCACATATGCAAAAACACAAATTTGTACTTCATGAACATTTATATACAAAATGCAATTGCCAGCACTCCATTGTAGGTAGGTGATGATTAAAGCATTATTAGGCTGACTGAAAAGTTGTGAAACAACTATACAACAGCTGATGGTGATATTGGGCACACAGACTTTTCTCCACTATCACAACTGCAGACCTCCTCTGTCACTGACACAGAGAATTAGTGGAGAATATAGCTAGTGCCAGCTCCAGTGGGTAACATGTCCCCTTTACTGCCCTGTCTTGCATGGGACAGACATCGTGACATCACATGTACACTTTACTTAAAGATGAAACAGGTATATTTGATCTGTTGCAGCTGGTTAAATTGGCTTTACCTGCCATTGATTTCTGTGAAGAACTATTGAAATACAAGATTCTTTCATCATGAAGATCACAGATCAAACGAATGGCATCTCTGGATTTCCAGACAACTATACAGCAATGCATTCAAAGAAAAATGATTGAATCACTTTCACAGATCTGCCCCCAGTGTAAATAATGCTCAGTCTCTATTTAATAACTACAAACGCAGGTGTCTGTAAGTAAATACCTTTTTGTTCAGCTAAAACATTAGCAGTGCCGTATATTCAAGTGAAACCAATACACTAGTTTATATTGCTGAGACACGCACCATCATTACTGCAACCATCACACACGGACGCAGCCTGACACTTTAAAACTCATCCTCATTCAGTGCAGCTTCTCTGCTCAGAACATGCTGGGATACACACACCAGGCTGGGATACACTTTTAACAGCTTTTCTCCATCATAAGGCTATAATCCTAACCTTGCAAAGCAGATGGATACACCCATTTCTGTGTTTCTCACTGGCAAATCCATCTTGCAAAGCTCCCACCTAAACCGTTTGGGCCCGATTAGAAAATGACAGGACCAATCAGCAACGAGGGGCAGTACTTTCAGGCGCAGTGGAGTCGTGACGTAAACAGGCAGCAGCAAGAGGCCGGTGCAATTGGCGGAAGAGCTTAGCGTGGATGCTGCTAAAGCACCAGTTTTATCAGAACTTGACGACATTTCTTTGTTAAAAGTAGAACAAAGAACAGCAGTGAGTTGTTTTCTTTTCAAAAACGACAAAAGTTGAGTACTTGCATGTCTTTAATCGCCATGTTTCGCGATATTCCTCAGTATCTGTGCACGCACAGCTCGATAGTGGCTACGTCACATGTTTTGTTGCTCTGATTGGCCTGTAAAGATGTGACAGAACGTTCATCCAATCACCATCAAAGGCTCTGCCCTTCCCCAAACGCTGTATATCGAAGGTTTTCCAGATGGATGTGTGAAACAATCCATCTGGTGTGTCAGGTTGGTCTCAAAATAGATTCACAAAAATATCACTTGTATAGCAACTTGGATATTGCTAATAATGAAAATGTAACCTTATCTTGCAGTGCCATATTTTAGTGCATTAATTCCTGTGTATAAACACAAAATTACTAATTATGTTGATTTAAATTTTCTTGTCTGTCTTTGTGACTGAACACCAATTTTCACCTAGCAGGACATTGCTGCAAAAATACCCCATGCTCTAGCAGGAGCAGAAAGAGAGATACTTTCATTGCTCACTGACCCACCAAAACATTTGAACTGTCTGAAAACATGTGCATCAGCTGCCTCAGGTCTATCTCGCCCTTAAATGTCCCATCATCTGAAAAAAGCTGCATACACAGAAATGCCAGAATGTGTGCTACACTCACTTTCTCCCTGGTCTTTGTCAGCACCAGCTCTGTGACATCACAGCGGTTTGTGTCACCTGTATGAGACTGGCTGCTCAGCACCACTGCTGTCTGTCTACCAGCTCTGACCTGCAGGCCAGCAGAACAGCATGCTACTGCATAAATACCAGCAGGCTTCACTCTTCTGCTCATTTAACTCCACTTTGACAGTGCATCTCATCCTCTGAGTCACTTTGACTTTCAACACAGAAAAGCAATGGTGACTTAACAAAAGGCAAACATAAAAACAAACAGCCTAACCTTTCCGACAGAACATGCACTTATCTATGCAAGTAGATGCAAAAGCCCTCTTTCCTCTGTGGTGAAGCTCATTACCATGTAGTAAATGCAGTAATGACAAATATGTACCACTATAGAGCCAACATGTCTCCTGGGGATTCACTCCACTTTAACACCTTATTCAGTTTGATCTCATTATGACTTGAGTCCGCTTGCTTACAGCCATGTCTTAATGTCTCCATCATCTAAATAAGGTCTGCTCACTCCCTGCGCGGCTAAAAGACATCAGCATGCGGATAGAGTTTCCACAAACCTCCCATAAGTGGCTCCTGCCTCTAAGCCTGAAGGAAAAGGTTCCTGCCTTAATATGCTAAGTAAAGATGAGCGCCCCAGTGCTCTCCTGGCCTGTATCAATTATTAATAAAAGAGCTAAGAGGTGCACTCTCTGGGGTTCTGATCAATGCTGAATCTCTTAGTGTAGTTTAGTGGGCCAGTGTGTGTGTCTGTGCGCTTGCTAACATGTGTAGGTAAACTCCTTTACAGGAGTTGTGTTAACTCCCTGCATGACCTGGGTGTATGAGATCTTGATTTACAGGTAAGAATGTGATACACAAAAATAAAAAAAAAAACATCAAGATTGGTGAAAGGTGGAATACACTGAGGTCTTGTCCTCAAGGGTTGTTTCATTGAGTGAACTAAGCTCATAATATTTTCATATGTTGATGCCATCTTTTTTGCTTTGGAATAAAAAAACAATACAAAAAGAAATAACTTATTCATGTCATATGTTTTTAACATTATTTATGTTGTTTTTGGCTTTTATAATGAAATCATGCAACATGGGAAAGCAAGAAACGTCAAAGTTTATATTTACTGATACCTGCTGCTCATATTAAAAGTGAACTGCTGTGTGTTTCTATAATTCGATGTATTAATTCCACTGTAAAGGAAGCTAAAGGTGTGCTATACTGGAAAACAAGACACATTGATCAAGGGGACAGTAGTGTGTGTAACATCTTATTGCGTCACAATACATCATACTGTACTTACATTATATTATTATTCATTATAATATTATTCATATAATATTGAATCATATCATATTGTATTGTATTGTTTTATATTAAGGATTGTCAAGATTAATCACATTAATTGCTCTTAACGCAGATCCATGATGAGTGCATTTATCTTTTTAATCGCGATTGTCACATTTGTCCCTTTAGATAAGCCACTTCAATGTTTCCTTGTAGCCCCAGTGATGTGAAATGTGATGTGAAAAAAAAAAAAATCACAGACAGCTCAGTAGAGGAGCCAAAAGTTACCTGAACCTTGGGTTATCAAACATTTACCTTTTTACTGGCCTCTTATTTCATTTTCAGTCTTGATCAAGTTCCTTATTCAGCAGTTAAGTTTATGTCATAATGTTGGATTTACCTATGAAAGCAGGTCTGTATGACCCTTAGTTTGACAGTCAAAACATGTCAAGTTAAAAAAAAAAACATCTCCTACAATTAGTTATGTGAAAAAAAAGAAACACAAGATAGTCCATTCAGATTGACGCATGCTAGAAGGAGCCCTGTTGAAAACAGAGTTAGGCCCTGTCCATATGGAAACGAAAACGATATATTGCCGTTTCGTTTTGAAAAAGTTTTCTGTAAAGACGGGATTGTTTCAGGAAATATCCGCGTAAGCATGGAACCACTAAAAAAGGATCAAAAACACTGTAGTCCATATGCCAAGCCTGTACGTGGCGCCATATTGCTGCCACGGAAATGCACCAAAAGAGAGAAGACGATCATAGAAAACTGACACAATTTTGTTCTCCACGTTAGATTTAAGAACATATCATGTGTGTGTTTCATGGTGTTGGTAAAGGAGCATCAGATTTTGCTGTAATAGCCATAACAAGCTCAGTAGCTTCTGCAGCACAAACACAACCCTGTAACCCGCCATTATTGTTTTGGTCGGACCCGCGCAGGCGTCTTTAGAGAGCTACGCTATGTGTGACGTAATTGTTTCAAGAAAGATGTGATTGGCCGTCCACACGGAGACAAAACGGTAGTCGTTTACGGACCTGTTTTCAAAAAGTACTGCTTACAGCCACCCAAAACGCTGTTTCCGTGTGGATGAAACACCGATACGACAAAAAACTTTTGCATAAACTCCTGCATTTGTCTACGTGTGGACGGGGCCTCAGTGCTTATCATGAGTGGTGCAGAGCGAAAAAGCACTTCTAGCATGCAATAGAGATGAACTGAGGTGCAAACTGTTAAAATACAAACACTGTCTCTGTCCAAAATCACTCCCTATTCACTATATAGTGAATAGGCCATTTTGTAGTGGTGTCTGAATTCTGAGTGACCATTGCTATTCACTTTAGTGCACTCATTCTATCCCACAATGCATTGTGAAAAGTAGTGAACAACCGATGATCATTAGCCCAGCAATATTTACCATCATGTCTTTATGCTAAAATAAGTGATAATATACACATACATTTGCTAAACGTTTTAATTGGTAGACAGCGATGACGTCATTGCCCTCGGCCAGAGTAGTGTCCGAAATCATTTTTGTGTTTTACAGATGAGTCCACTATATGCTGCTCACTATGTAGTGGATAGTAGAAAATGAGTGCGTAGTTAGGGGGACAGCCACTGACTAGGGTGTCATTTGTTCTGGAGTGCACGGCATGAAACAATGCAGATGGACCTGGTTGATCTAAAAAAAAATTCACAGAAATAAGAGCCAAATAATCTTTGTGGTATATATTTTGACAAAAATCTGCCTTACAAATAGTGGAACTTGGTTTGAACACTGAGGGATTAGTGGGGAGAAGAAGTTTGTTTTGGTCCAACAAATTAGTGCTGAAGTGCGACATCTCTCAGACATCTTTAAAGGTTTCATTTTATACGTTTGCAAGAGTTTAACAAAATTTAAAGCTAATGCTGGATGTGAAGAGTGAACATTTTGTTCATTTAATACTGAAAACTATGGGCTGAGCCTAACACTGCTGATCTCTGATATAAGTTTAGAGACAAGCCTCCTGCATTTTTCCCCACAGAAAGGAATCTAATTATTTTTTAGAATATAAAGTCAAAATCAAATGTCTTTGATTAAGGCTGTTCAGTTTCAGAAGCATGCTTTAAAGGTTACTCTAGCTCAGGGGTGTCAAACTTAAGGCCAGGGGGCCAAATCCGGCTCATGGTGCAATTTTATCCGGCCTGCAGGATTACATCATATTTTAATAAGAACTGGCCCACAGGTCTAATGTCTGCAGATATCCTCCATTATAGAAATGAGAATTCAACCTTGAAGATTTAAAATATCCTTTAAGTCATAAAAATGTGAAAAAGTAAAGAGTAAAAATAATGAGATATAAAGTATGAAATGAGGGAAAGAAATTAATTTGTGTTTTCATTTGATACTTTCAATTTGCATCTGAAAATTCTGACTTAAACTTAACATTTTGACTTTTTATCTCATATTGTGAACTTAAAGATTCCAATTTTGAAATTCAAAGATCCTGATTTCAAATTTAATCCAATATTTTGCCTTTAAAGTCCTAACTTTGACTGTTAACCCTATAAATTGACTTTTAGATTCACAATTTAGAATTTAATCTAATATTTTGACCTTTTAGATTCACAATCTTAAATTTTAAATCATATATCTCATCCTTATAATCTCAAAATTTTGTTTTTTTTCTCATATTGTGACATTTTCAACTCCTAATTTTGATTTGTAATACTTGTAATACATGCAATTTGACCTTTTAGACTCTTGATTTTGTATTTTATCTCATATTTTGACCTTTAACCTCACGCTTTTTTACTTTCTATGTCACATATTTGTCTTTTGAAAACATTATTTTGACTTTTGATTTTGTGTTCTGACCATTTTAACTAATAGTTTGACTTATTATCTCAGATTTTAACCCTTAAACTTATCATTTTGACTTTTTTTTAAATCTCAAAATTATTTATCATCAGTTTTTCTCCCCCTTAATGAATTACCTGTGAGAATAAGGTTTAAAGTTAATGTTGACCCTGGTTGGCCCTCAGGTTAGACCTAAATTCAGATTTTGGCCACTGCTGTGGTTGAGTTTGGCACCCCTGCTCTAGCTGCTCACTACTGACAATAGTTTTAAACACACAATACAAAGCTACAGCAAAACAAGCCAGGTAAAGGAATTGTGTCCTGCAGTTATATAAAGCCAAAATAACTCAAAGAAAAGTACTAACTGTCCTCTCAGCAATAGCTGAGATACCAACAGTTAAGAGGTATGATGTGGCTAAGAGGATAAGGATGAAGAACGGTCAAAATAAATAAACCCCTGGGTGTTTTTAGCTGACAAAGAGAGAAGCTGCTTTAAAGGCTCCTCTCTGCCAAACAAGCAGATGAATTCTGCCCATTCATTCTCTCAGTGCGAGCTGCTGCTGGAGCTGTTTAGAAATGTTAGCTACAGTAGCAGGTTATCACTCCCTTGGCACACATAAACAAACCAACATCACAGGCCAGCGTGATGCCAGAGCGCTACATCGCTTCCAGCTCCTGAAGGTGTGCAAAATGTGTTTGTGTTTAAACTCGGTCTGTTTACATCGTAAACTGTGTGCTTATGAGCCCTACTCTCTATTTCACTCCTTTACTATTCAAGATCTCATTTATTGGTGTACTTTTAATTTCAGCTCTGTTGTCTGACATATTGTTTTCAAAGGGCACAATGTTCAATAAAAAGGTTTATGAAAAATGAGTGGCTCCTCTGTTTAAAGAGGAAGTTTGCCTGCATCTTCTCATATTGGAATAAAAAAAGAAGCAGCTGTGCCAAAGCTGCTTGTCAGAGTCACAGTGAGCAACAACACATATTCGGAATATTAGATCACAGAAGCCCCCCCAACTCCATTTCAACAACAATGTTCCTGAAGCAGCAGACATACACAAATGATGCATATGTTACAGCCTAATGTTACGGTTGAAAAAAAGTAATTTTTATCCTCATTAATCTGCACTCAGAACCCCAACATGACTAGTGAAAACAGAATTTTGGATTTTTTCAAATTAATCTACACCTTGATTTGAATCCACCAGTGGTAAATAAATCAATTGGACATGATTTGGAAAGGCAGACACCTCTCTATAGAAAGCCTCACAACTGACAATGATAGAACTGTTGCAAGGCACAGATCTGGAGATGGCTACAAAAAAAAGTTCTGTTGCACTGAAGGTTTCCAGGAGCACAGTGGCCTCCTTAATTCTCAAATGGAAGAAGTTTGGCACAACCAGGACTCCTCCAAGAGCTGGTTGCCTGGCCAAACTGAGCAATTAGGAGAGAACGGCCTTAGAAAGAGAGGTGAGCAAGAACCTGATGGTCGCTCTGAGCACAAGAGATCCTGTGTAGAGATGGGACAGAGTTTCAGAGGGACAACCCTCACTGCAGCCCTCCTCTGATCTAGACTTTATGGCAGAGCGTCTCGACAAGTTCATTCATTTTATTCTAATTTAAGTTTTGTTGATGAAAATTGTGCTTTTTGCTAGAATTGTTTTCACCAAAGATCTATTTTTAGTTAGTCTCAATCCCAAAACACACTAGCGCCATCTGATGGGCAACAATATGATCGCCCCCATTTTTTTCTATAAACAAACCCACACCGATGGATGCACCTGGCCATGCCAATATTCCTGACGCCACCGACCACAGCTGGCAGAGTGTTTCCCCAAGAGAACAGCTGTTTTGTCCATGCCGACAGCCGTAGTAGAATCTCTGTTCGAGAGCACATAAAAAAAGAAATCTAGCGCCATCTTTTGTTCAAGGTAAAGAATAAACAGCAGGCCTCAGCTTCAAGTGAAGCTGAGATTTTCGCTTACCCAGTGAGGTGAGGAGGCAACCCCGGGCAGGCTTTCGGCTCTGGGGGGTTGGTTTTAGTCTTGTCTTCCTCATGGAATAAAAATATAGCAACCTAACATTTTTAGTCCTAACTTAGGTTGATAAAATTTACACTGTTCTGCAGCCAGCCTCAAGAGGACACTTGAGGATCTGCAGTTTCTTTGCAGTTTTAAAAAGGCGTCATTATTCATATGGAGGCTGCTGCTTGGTTAGAACCCACATCAGTCAGATCTATGGAAAGTTAAATGACTGAGTTTTGGTTTCTGATAGAAACTATTTTCATTTCTTTTTGTTGTTTTAAGCTCACTGCTGGTTAGAGGGCTATTAAGCTAACTTTAACTCCAGTTACAGCCTTCACAGTGCTACTAAGTCAGACACAAATCACTAGGCCTTGTTTTAACTCTTGCATACAAAGAGACTGACATCAGCATAACTGATATAAATCAGTAAACTGGTCACATAAATGAGGCTACAGAAGCAGGAAACTATTCACACAGTGTGTTGTAATCACTTCTTTTGTACGTGCCCGTTTGGATTGTGTCTGCGCCGGTTTTGACTGATGTGTCGTCTTTCTGTGCTCAAAGCTGAGTGTGAGTGAGGATAATAAGTCTGATGCTCTGTAGAGTGAGAGAGACACATAGAAAGAGAGACAGAGAGAGGGAGAGAGAGGATGGGGGGGGGGTTGCTCTGACAGAATGCACAATGGAGCACGCAATGAGACAGGAATGTCAATATACCCTGTGAGCGGTGCCTGGAATACCTAAATATGGTGCCAAGTAGAGACACAGTAGGACAGTCTCAGCCTTGAGGTGTGTTTATATGTGTGCGTATTGCAGCAGCCTGTCCTCTATGTGTGTACATCAACAGCTGCACCGATGGGACGCACACACTTGCCTGAAATCACCTGCACACACAAGACGCAGCGACATCCAAGACTCTCCCCGTATCTCACAAGGTCAACCCACAATTTGCTTGTCATCAAAACGTAATAGATTCAAACAGTGAGACAGCTTGCAGGATAAATAAGAAGTAAACAACCATGGTTTCTATTGACATACACGCTCACACACACACACACACACAACAAACACGCATGTGCAGCGCTTGTGTAATGACAGAGTGAGGGAGACAGATGGTGACTCATACACCACTCTAGATTGCCAGCACTCCATTTCCCATGAGGCCACTCGTAACGACTGCTGTCAGAGGCAATGTTCTTCCTGTTTTTCTGTGATTGGAGTGCGGCCTCATGGGAAAAGGTCAGATGTCAAAGCAGCGGAGGGTGACCGTAAGCAACACGTCACAGAGGGAGGGTGCAAATAGGATCAATTGAGCAGAGTGTAGAAGTTATTCTCCATTTAAGAGGGCTAATTTATCTTCATGTAGTTCTTCTGCTGTACTTTAATTTCCTACATTTCCCAGAATGACTTTCAGTGACCTCTATAGAAAAAACGGTAAACTTATAGCAGAAAGCTTGCAGCCAAGCTTGTGTTAGACTTTTTTCTTCGAGATATACAAAGCATTAATGGGTTTCATTTGTGACCACTATTGTCTTGAATAACGTGTCAGCTTAACCAAATATGTATATTAAAGACTACAGGCTTATTTAAAGCACAGCGTGTCTATTTGATGTTCTATTTCAGCAGCAACCCTTAGCTAAAACACAAGTATCACTTGCTCTAATGTAATGGTTCATCTCTATTGAACTATGACTGAAATTATAGTCTAGAAAAAAACATTTCAGACTATTTTCATTTGAAGTGAAATGTCTGAAATGCTTTGAATAGTTGATGAATGGTTTCACCAAAAATATGACTTTGACATTCCCACAACATAGACATTTAACAACCAATCTCATAAAACAGAGGAAAGTGTCAAATTCTCCTGTTTAAAAGCTAATACCAGAGCATGTCTGACAAAATGAATGCTGATGTGAGAAAAAACGTAATGTAAATGGTTACAAGATTATTTAAAAGTTGCTCATTTATTTTCTTGTATTCCACAAATTGAAGACGCCTCGAAGTGTCAGCTCCTCTATTCAAGAAAACAAAAACTCACATTCAATTATAATGAATCTCAGTCCTTCTACACTCTATTAAAGTGTAACAAACATAGAAGATAACTCAAAGAAAAGATGTTTCAAACACTATTTTTTTTCTGTGTTGGACTTTACCACAGATCATCAAATTTCCCCTCATATATTTGGGTTAATGAGCCTGTTGCTTAATTTGAAAGCATTTACGTCACTGTGATTGAAAGCCATTGCAAACTAAATGAAAAATAAGTTAATATACAGGTGAAAATCCTTTCAACAACTGTGCACTTTATGAGGAAAGTGTGAAACTTTTCTCATTGTTAGTATATATAAAAGGTTTATTTTCAGGTCTGGAGGGAAGACAGATTTAACCTCAACTTTTGACCTTAACAGCCTTTAAACTTGTTAAACCAATGCCAATGAAGACAGAGTCATAAGAGGGTCTCTCTCATTTATGGTAAACTTTAAACTTGGTCCACATTACCATGATAGGGAAAACTGCAAATTTTTGTCTAACATTGCAAACATTCTATGTGCAATAATTTAAGTTATACAAATATATTCTTAGAAAGCCTTATAAAACACATTATCTAACAACTCTGTGATAGCTTAAGATACTCACAGCATTGCCTTTCTGACGCCTCTCATAGTATGGCAATAGATTGTCCTCAGCTGTCCATCTGAGCAGCTAATTCTCCAACAAATAAAGACAGCCCATGAAATTTGAGAAAGCCAACCCACAAGAATTAATAAAGAAAATAACCAAAGTTAAGAAAGACAACCCCTAAAAGATCAGGAAGCCAGCCGACATAAGTTAGGAAAGCCAACCCACAAAAGTTAA
Source organism: Cheilinus undulatus (assembly GCF_018320785.1). NCBI lineage: Eukaryota > Metazoa > Chordata > Actinopteri > Labriformes > Labridae > Cheilinus > Cheilinus undulatus. Next base: position 38,326,697 of record NC_054879.1, on the reverse strand, counting down.
GAAAGCCAAACTGTAACATATAAGTAAGTCAACCCTTAAAAGTTAAGAAAGCCAACCCACCAAAGATAACAAAGCCAACCCACCAAAGATAAGAAAGTCAACCCATGAAAGTTAATAAAGTAAACCCAGGAATGTTAAGAAAGCCAACCCATGTAAGTAAAGAAAGCCAACTATGAAAGTTAAGAAGCCAACCCTCCACAAAAGTTAAGGAAGACAACCCAGGAATGTTAAGAAAGACAACCACCAAGGCTAAGAAAGCCAACCCAGGAAAATTAAGACAGCCAACCCACCAAAGTTAAGAAAGACAACCACGAAAGTAAAGGAAGCCAACCCCCTAAAGTTGAGAAAGCCAACCCTAGAAAGCTAAGAAAGACAACCACCAAAGTTAAGAAAACCAACCCACCAAAGTTAAGAAAGCCAACCCACCAAAGTTAAGAAAGCCAACCCACCAAAGTTAAGAAAGCCAACCCACCAAAGTTAAGAAAGCCAACCCACCAAAGTTAAGAAAGCCAACCCACCAAAGTTAAGAAAACCAACCCACCAAAGTTAAGAAAGCCAACCCACCAAAGTTAAGAAAGCCAACCCACCAAAGTTAAGGAAGACAACCACGAAAGTAAAGGAAGCTGACCCTAAAACTTCAGGAAGCCAACCCAGGAATGTTAAGAAAGCCAACCCACAAAAGTTAAGAAAGCCAACACATGAAAGTTCAGGAAGCCAACCCTAAGAATTAAAGAAAGCTGACCCTAGAAAGTTAAGCAAGCCAATCCAGGAAAGTTAAGCAAGCCAACCCACGAAAGTTAAGGAAGCCAGCAGGTGAAAGTTAAGGAAGCCAACCCTAAAAATGATAGAAAGCTGACCACGATAGTTAAGAAAGCCAACCAGAAAGTAACGAAAGCCAACTCCCATGAAGGTTACAGAAGTCAACCCTAGAAAATAAGGAAAGCCAACCCACAAAAGTTAAGAAAGCTAACACGTGAAAGTTAAGAAAGACAACCACAGAAGTTAAGACAGCCAACCCAGGAATGTTAAGAAAGCCAACACATGAAAGTTAAGGAAGCCAACCTTAGAAATTATAAAAAGCCGACCCTAAAAAGTTAAGAAAGCCAACCAGAAAGTAAAGAAAGCCAACCCACGAAGGTTAAAGAAAGCCAACTCTATAAAATAAGGAAAGCCAACCAACAAAGGCTAATGAAAGCCAACCCACGAAAGTACAGATCGCCAACTCATAAAAGTTAAGAAAGCCAACCCAAAAAGTTAAGAAAGCTAACCTATGAAAGTTAAGGAAGCCAACCCAAGAAAGTGACGAACACAATAAGGCAATACAGGTGAAATTTATCTGTTATTTGAGTGCATTGATTTTCACAAATAGCACTGACCAAGAAGAATTAACCACAAACACTGAACAGCTGTGTGTTTTCACTGTAATAGAATAAACTCTTGTTTCTGGAGAGGGTACTTGTCTCTGTCATACAGACTGCCATCAGTAGCGTAGCGTTTACATGATAACAGAACTTCAAACTGTGATATGGTACTTGTAAAGTTATGTAAAAGGACAATTATAAAAGTTCAATACCACTGCCAAAAATGTCCTGTGAATACTGGGAACCTTCTTGTTTCCTTGGTTTTACTACTGAAACATTGATGTTATGGTTTAGACAGTGTAAAGAAGTTCATCTGCAATTTTGACTTGCTTCTCTCCGACATAGCTTTATCTAATGAGATGGAGGTGTTTTATTGAAGCTTCAGCACTTTTGGATGACATCATTCATTGAAATAATGGAGAATGTTTCATTTTAAAAACCTGATACTTTAAAGTGTCAGGTTTTCACAACTTCCCAGTAGCCCTTGAAGGACAAACATAAGACCAGCTCTAAGAGGTCCTTCTCCATTTTTATAAAGCTTGACAGATGTTGCAGAGATGCTTAAAAAGGGGCATGACAGGATTTCCATCTTCATTCTGTTCTCTGCTGCATGCTACATGTACAATGTCATTTACGTTATCATATGTCAGCTTGTGAAATCACGCTGGTAAGAGGTGCTCCAGGCTGCTGAGAGGTCTTTCTAGCTGCCTTGTAAAGCCCTGAGGCTATCACTTAGAGCTTTTTAACATCTCCCTTGATGGAAAGGTATTGATGCAGCAGGAGTATGTGGAAACTTGGCGTGTATGTGAGTAAAATGTCTACAGGGACAAGCACAACATCACCTTCAGGACTAAGAGCTGACAGCTGCTGGTCAGATACTGAGAGCGCCGAGGAGGACAGCAGTCTACCTCTATGAAGGAAGGTGAGTCAGCCAAAGCACACAGACTTTGTTTCTACTATAACACAGGCAGAGCTAGACAGTAACAGCTCATTCACAATCACAATCCCCTCTACAGCTGAATGAAAACAGCCAAAAAAAAGTATAAAAATGCCATTTGTTGCTGTTCTTAAAGGAAGTGCACACTGCTGTTCTTGCTTCATATTTTCATATTTGGCCTGCTTCCAGGCGATTAAGCTGAAATGTCCGAGGGGAGAACAAACAGGAAGCTACCGTACATCACCCGGCATGAATAGAGCGGTTTCCATGACAACCGCAGACCCAGTTCCACCAGCAGCACTTGTTAGGAAGTATGAGAAAGTATGAAAACCATGTTTGCTATGGTTACATTTTCCTGTAAATTTATTTTCTATTGACTAAAGGTTAACGGAGACAAAATATAAGCACCAACACGGCAAAAAAACATGCATTTTAAGTTTTATTATAATACTGTTTTAACTTACACCGAACACAGCCCAGCATACAGAACCATTGATGCATCTTATCACAAATCAAAGTTTGATTTAGTGAGGGAAAAAAGCTTTGGTGAAAAAAGTATTTGATACAAAAAAATTTCAACTTTCATTCCTAAAATCCTATTATTGATCAAATGCATGCATGCATAAAATTAAACAAAATAAACCACCTGAACTAAAGTACTGTATTTAATACACTTGAATATCCTCCTCAGAGATATATTTACAACTTTATAGTGAACCAGTGATTAAGAACAAAGTATGGAAGTATTAATTGCACTACTGTAGCATTGATATAACACGTACTGGCCATATTGCTTTTAGAGTGCAGAAGACGGCAATCTTTATAATGGTTAATTTTATAATCTTACATGCCAGAAAGATTGTTCCATATACCCACTGCATAGGATATATTTCACATCCATCTGGGCGACATCAAGTGCTCTAAAGGTGATTGGATGATTTGATTATGAGCCAATCAAAGGGGAACACTAGGAAGTGAACTACATAGAGAAGTAGTCACTATCATTGTTCTCACCATGCATTATGCTGCTAGTTACATGGCTACTGAGTTAGGAAGTAAACTGAAACAACTTAAAATGTAAAGAGTCTGTTGACATTTTCTTCTCTAGTCATCAGTCTATAAACACCACAGTTTCCCATAGCATCTTCTGTTGTGTGTTAACTTCTACCATCTGTTCCATCTGGAGTTTTTTTTAAGAGCCTGTAGCAGGCCCACCCAAGGAATCAGCTGGTCCCTGAAAAGCTCAGAATTGGACCTCCCCAGCTGTGTATGATATGTGTGTTGGAACCATAGACTGTAGAAAGAATTGGACAAAGCCTGCGTGACATAAGCCGACTGCTTACAATAGGCGGACTCAAACAGCTTTTACAGCCAATCCACGGCAGCTTCCATGTTGAAATTGCTGTCTTAACTGAACTTTTGATCAACCTAACAGCCCACCCACTAAGTCTGACTTCCTGTCAGCTAGCTAGCATTCTGGTTGACAGAAACGTAGCTTCTGCCTGTAGCTATCTGTCAATTAAACTAGTCAGTCCGCAGTGAGGTTTTTCTTCAATATAATGGAAATGATTGTGGTACAAAAAAATTCACCCCTGATACAGTGAGAGCACATGAAGACATTAGCTAATGAGACATGCTTGGTTTTTTTGAACCAGGCTGTAAACCAGTTTATTTCTTGTGTAAAAAACATCTTTTTAAAAGGTGTTCAGTCAAGACTTCCAGTGTTTCTGCAGCCAGCCTCAAGTGAACACTGCTGTGTTACAATTTTTTGCACTTCCGCATTGGCTTCATTCATTGGCTAGCATCCTGGTTAACAGTTTCCTCATTTTAGAGCAGAAAAGTGTGTCAATCTGTGATTGGGTTCTGATGTAAGTATGTATTCATGCAACTTTTTAACCAATTTTACCACTTTTCTGCCCATTTTTGCCACTTCATGTTGCCACTTTTAACCCATTTTGCTGCTCTTTGCCCTTTTTGGTCACATTTAACCAATTTTTTGCCACTATTTTGCCACCTTTGCCTCTTTCAGTCAATTTTTGGCACATTTACTCCTCTTTTGCTACTTTGAACCCACTTTTGCCACTTTTCCCCCATTTTTTGCCTATATTTGTGTGTAATTAATTTCTATTAAAGTTGTCTCAGTTTCATCTGCTTTATTTTCTGGCATCCTGACATTTGTGCAGCTCATGGATTAGCCATGAAGTCTGAAGATAACTCCCTAATGGTTTAGTTCAGTTTACCCATCCACACTGTTACCAAAAAAAAGGTAATTGTGTTTGAAGAAAAGAGGTTTACAGTTTGAAAAAGGTTATATACTACAATACAAATAAAAAACATTATCTGTTGCTTTGATAAGGGGGTTATTATTCAGGTCAAAAATAAAATATAGTTTTACAGCTTTTATAGCTCAACAACCATTTGCCAACCTCTGTGGGCCCCCAGTTTGGCAGGGCCCCAGAGAGCTCTCCTCTTTATCCCCTGTATGGGCAGCCTTGGCCTGTAGTTTATTATCTATATCTACTTTCCAGCTTGTTCTTCATAATGGGAATCTATCGGGAGATAAAAAACTATTCTCTGAATGATTGGCCAATTAGAGGCAAATATTTAAACAGCTATTTAAAAATGTAATATTGACCGTAAAACAATGATGCTAATTATAATTATTAGACATTGCATACTGGGACAGAAAAAGTTGGCAACTACCCTGTAAATTTAGTGTATTTTTTTAAGATTATGTTTTGGGCTTTTCCTCTTTATTAGACAAGACAGCTGAAGAGAGAGACAATACGAGGGGAGTTAGTAGGGGAAGACATGCACCAAGTAGCACTATGACTGAGATTTGGACCTGAACTAGTGCATCAAGGACTGCAGTCTTGGTATATTGGGGCTTGTTCTATAAAATAAGCTAAGCCGGTGTCCATAGTGGAGCTTTTAAAGCTGCAGAGACACATTCTCTTCAGTAGTTCGTTCAGCAACCACGAAAAAAAAAAAAAAAACATTTATTAGCTAACAAGTTTTCCATTAGCTCACAATGGATTATAGCTTTTAGGTTATACATATGTTGTTTAAAAGTCGACTTATTTCTCCCGATCAAAACTAATCAAAGCAAAAAAAAAATAAAAAATAAAAATATATATCTTGAGCTCTCCATTTGATTGAATGTTTCTTTCTGTGAGTCAAACTCAACACATTTCAGACACAGGCTTTCCCAGCTAGCTGCTAGCATGCCTTGGTTTTTAATGTTTAGGATATAGGCCTTTCTGCACAATGTAAACAAAATATGTTCTCCAAATGTGACCAAATGTTTGTATATCTCAAAAGAAAATCTGCAGACACTCAATGGGAGTCATATGAGAGGATCTAACAGCAATCTCAGTGAAGTTTGGCAAATATTGCGAAGAAGAAAGGTTTCACTTCTCCAAATCCTTAAAAACACAACTGTAATATAAGCAAAGATTTTCAACCAGATTCACAGAATACATGACGGATTCCCAATTATATCCCCACTTTGTGCTGTTAATCAGACGTAGCCTGTCATGTGCCGTGTAGAGCCAACAGTCTGCAGGTTTTTTTATTCCACCTCAGCAGGTGCTGACAAGCTCTCTCTGTCTGCCTGAAACAGCACTAATCAGTGGGTCCAGATTTAAGTTTGAAAGAACCTGCAGATATGTGGCTCCTTATAGCAGACAATGAGCCACCTGAGCTTTAAGATGAATGAAATTTGACAGCTATGGGTTAATCTATGGGTTGTCAACGGGGAGTATCTTTACCATAAAACCTCAGGTGCTGTGTTCTAGTGCACACATGTGGCAAAAGCAATGCCACTGATAGCTCAGCTGTGACCAGCAAGAGCTCAGATTTAGCACTGTCATCAACACGTTTCATCCTGATTTTTAAGGAGCAGAGCTAGATGGAGGCGTATGCTTACTGACCAACTAGCACCATCTTCTCCTCAAGATCTGGTGTCATTGTGATCAATATTTAGCACACAAATCAGGTAAATGTGCCTCATCAATTCTTAAATGTCTATAAAACGCCAAATTAAGTGAGTGTACTCCAGTTTCAGAGCATCTCTGTTCGCCTTGGCATAGGCTTTGTGCTGGAATGAATCAACTCAGCTGTCTAGAATGTATAGCAGCAACCTGCACCTCCATTAAACATCTTAAACAACTGTTTAAAGGAGTGAAAAGGTGTGTTTAACTGATGACTCACTTGTTTCAAGTCAAAGAAGATTAAAAGGAGCAGGCTGTGGCGCTTGTCTTGAAGCAGCTGCAAACACTATAGCTCTGTACACTAACCACTATCAAAGCTAAAGTGAAGGCCAATAATGATAAAGACATTTCTAGCAAGTTCTTCACAATATGATTCCCCACTTGTTATGTTGTCTCGATGATTTTATTGTGAAACAGACATATCAGGAAAATTTGTTTTTGGTGGCAGCTTAAAACAACTCAGCAGAAAACAAAAAAAACTTGAAGTAAATCTGGTGTATAACTCACACTTTGATACCTGTTTTTTTTCACCTCAAAAGTTTGCTGCGGCTTATAAACCAGGACAACTTTACACAACCAGTATAAAATGCAAACAGGAAGTAGTGTGTGCAGCTGTCACCATCACACACTGCATGGGACCTAATATACTTGAAAATTCATCCCTTATCACCGTGAACTGCAAGCGACTGCTTCAGCTTCACTGCTCAGAACACGCAGGAATATGTAACGACACAAACTAAACCAGCAGAGATTGGTGAAACATTTAAACCACTTTTACCCGTCATCACATGTCATAACTGTGTATTTAAGGAAAACAAGGGACTGAGAATGCTCCTCAGAAAGACAACAGGTGACAGGAGGCAGACAGTGTGACTCTTTCTTATCAGTGTAGGCTGAGAGCTCAACTACCATATGATACCTAATAGATGCACAGACTCCATACTGCAAAAACCGGAGGGGTCTGGCTGCAGACCGTACATCTCTAGTGGCCACTCTCAAAGACCATTCAATCCAGACGCTGTAAATCTTAGAATGGAAATACATGTTAACACTTTCAATATAAAATCAGACTGAACTCCTCTTTATGATTAGGCTAAGGGTCAATGGAATGGTTAGGAAATCAAAAGTTAAGGGTTAAAATCCTGACCTGCAAAAACCGATTATAAACCATTCAATAAAGTAGCCACATAGATAACGAAGGCAAATAGCTCATGTAGCTGATTTGTGAGCTTAGTCTAAACTATGTTAGCTATGTTAGCAATGATGCTTCGTTATTTACAGCTATGTGAGCTTTAGCAAACATAGCTAAAACTAACAACTACATAGATATGTAGCTTACATAGCTGCTTTATGAGCTTAGCTTTAGGTACATTAGCTTTGATGCTGCTGAGTTAGTTTAAAAATTTCGCAGTGCTAAAGCTAACTTAGCTACATTTGCTCATGTGGTAACACTAATTACATAGGTAGGGTAGCTATGTAACAACGCAGAGTGTCACCGTTTGTGTAACTACTTCGCAAACGGGTCTAAACATAGTTGAATCCTAACCTTGCAAAGCAGATGGATACGCCTGTTTCCTTGTTTCTAACCAGTGAATTCATCTTGCCAAGCTCCTGTCTTGTCGTTTAGGTTCAGTTAGAAAGTGACAGGACCAATCAGCGATGAGGGGCAGTACTTTCAGGCGCGACAGAGTAGTGACGTACGCAAGCAGCAACAAGCAGCCTGCATAATTATGGTAGAAGAAATTAGCGCGGGGCGCAGGTGGCAGAATGGATAAGGCACGCACCCCATGCACGCGGGCAGCCCGGGCTCGAATCTGGCCCGAGGCCCCTCCCCACATGCCTCTCCCCGCTGTCCTCCCTGTTTCCAACTCTATCCACTGTCCTCTCCTCTATCAAATAAAGGCACAAAATGCCCAAAAATAAACCTTTAAAAAAAAAGGAAGAGATAAGCGCCAGTTTTATCAGAACTTGACGACGTTTCTTACGTTAAAAGAAGAACAAAGAACAGCAGTGAGTTGGTTTCTTTTCAAAAACGACAAAAATCATGTACTGACATGTCTATAGTCGCCATGGTTCGCATTCTTCCTTGGTAGCTGCACACGTGCACCTCGGTCGCGGCTACATCATGTGTTGTGTTGCTCTGATTGGCCAGTAAAGATGTGACAGACAGAACGTTCATCCAATCACACTCTGAGTTTTTTTCAAATCCTCTGACCTTTCCCAAACGCTTAGTATTGAGGGTTTTCCAGATCCATCTGGCATGTCAGGTTAGTTGAATCCTGGATTATTAGACCTTTGACCTTTTTCTCTATCTTATTTATGAAATGTTGCTTAGTCTGTAATGTGTGCAGGGTAGTTATTGCATGAATGTAACAGCCAGACTTTGTTTATGAATAAGGTCAAATCTGAAAAAAAAAAAAAAAAAAAAAATCTAAAACTGGAAATACATTGTACCTGGAAATTATAGCACCATTATTCACCGTCTGTGAGGGTGGCCATTAGAGATGATTGGTCTGCAGCTACTAAAAAAGCAGCACAGCTGCAAAGAAACGGCACCTAGAAGAACAAAATTTTAATAGTCACACACGAGAACAGTTTAAACCCACTCCCTCATTAGGAGAGCTCAAAAACAGACTGCAGCTTACAAACTGGGGTCACATATATATATCCCATGTAACGGTAAACCACAAATATCATTTCAAACTACAAATGCTGAGAAATGAACTCAGAGATTTAGAAAGCATCTTTCTGATATCTACATATGTGAGTTTAACATGCCATCATAGGCTTGTTTTAGGAGGAAAATGGAGATTGAAGTGCCTGAACATGTATTTAAATGTGTTTTTCCTTTTAATTTTGTAATACCCTGATTAAATAACACATTCATGATATCATAAGTCTTGAGAATTTGACAACCTTGATCTGTTCTTGTGAGAAATACTGCATGAGAGCACTGATGGTTCACAGCAAACCTGCACTCTTTATATTTGATAAAAAAAAAAAAAACAAGCAAACAAAAAAACCCATCTTTGATTCTGGCTCAAACTGAGTTGAAAGTCAATAAAGTCATGGGAATGTAAAAAAAATCAACCCATAGCATGGTGCATAATGTGTTTTTAAAAAAGTAAAAGCCTTTTTGTCATTGAACCATAAAAATCTACCTTTTGATGCTGTTTCTCAAAACAAACACTTCAGTGCTTTTCATTTCACATTGCTTTGATTTGCAAAGTTTATTTTTATTATTAAGGTCAAAATTTATAATTTTTAACTGTTACCTGTTGAGGGACAAATTTTAATGATATTGGCTATACTTAGGAAAAAATGTTTTATTCAAAGCTAGAGCTGATTTTAAAACAGAAATATATTTCAGAGCTGCAACCTACTTGAACTGCATTACATTGTATTAAGTGATCGTTAACAAATACTGTTTTCAGTGTTGTTCATCCGTTTTGTGACATAACTGTGCAAATATTACTTCTTCATTGGCAGATTGGTGTAGTTGCACTGTTTGCAGGCCCACATTTGTCTGGACAGCAGCTCTCACTGATAAATGAGCAGAGAGATATTTATGAACATGTGATCAATCAGCTCATTAGGCTGCTCTGATAACATGAGTCCTCATAAACACGAGGACACACACAGACACAGATGACATGTCATGGACTTCCCAGCAATCTGCTCTTAGATCAGTCTCGGTTCGTTTGTTTCAGTCTCATTTAATACCCAGTTTACACACTGAACACAAACAAACACACTATACCATTATCTTCTCCCCCCTCCTGGGTGAGTGTGTCTGTGTGTGTGTGTGTGTGTGTGTGTGTGTGTGTGTGTGTGTTAGTGTGAGTCAGGGAAGAGAGAAAAAAGCAGAGCGAGTCTGAGAGGGAAAAAGGGCATAGCTCATGTTCCTATGGCTGCAGATACAAAAAATGTTTAGGATTTATATTTATATTTCTGGGCCAGAGTCAGACCTCTGTTAAAGCTCATATATTTTTCACTTTGTTTTCATATGCAGCATTGCAGAAGCTATTAAATATTACTATCCAGCTGGATTTCCAGTAATACATTATTTCAACATATGCATTTACTATGCTGTGAAATTTAAGCAAAATAAATCAATTTTCTATAACCTTCCAGGAAAAGACAGGGATGGGCATACACTCAGCCCACAGTCTGATACATATTACATTATTTGTTTCAAACTTTGCACAAACATTTATCCAGACTCAAGAACTCATGAACTGATTACATTATGGAGGTCATAGGTCAAAGGTCAGAGTCACAGGGCTTGTGAATATCCCTTGCTCATCAAATGCCATATCTCAAGAGTGCTTTCAAGGATTTTCTTTCAACTCTGCACAGAGATTCATCCTGATTTGGCAAGACAGTCTGGCTGCAAACCGTTCATATCTGACAGCCACTCTCACAGACCGTTCATCTGAGACGCCTTATATCTCAGAAAGGAAATGCACGCCAAAACTTTAAAAACAGACATGGATTGAACTTCCATTTAGAGATAGGAAAAGGGTTATGGTAACAGTTAGGATACCAAAAATTTAGAGCAAAACCTAATCAAAAAACGGTCAATAAAGCAAAGTAAACAGTCAGCATAGCTTACATAGCTTGATGAGCTGTGTAAGCTGCGTAGATAACTGAGCTACATGATTACCGTAGCTAAAACTAAGCTCACAAAGCAGCTACGTAAACTATATATCATGTAGCTAAGTTAGTTTTAGCTATGTTTGCTAAAGCTTACGTAGCTATAGATAACTGAGCATCATTGCTAATGTAGCTAACATAGCTAACGTAGCTCAGGCTAGGCTCCCAAAGCAGCTATGTGAGCTATGTATCTTCATTATCTATGTGGCTAAGTTAGCTTTAGCAATGTTTGCTAAAGCTTATGTAGCTACAGATAATGGAGCATCATAGCTAATGTAGCTAAAGCTAAGCTCATAAAGCAGCTATGTAAGCTACATTTCTATGTAGCTAAGTTAGTTTTAGTTATGCTTTTTAAAGATCACTTAGCTATAGATAATTGAGCATCTGTCTTGATGTAGCTAAAATAGCTTTGCCTTAGCTTGCAAAGCAGCTCAAGGGCTATGAATCTTTGTTATCTATGTATCTAATTTAGCTTCAGCAATGTTTACTAAAGCTTACGTAGCTACAGATAATGTAGCATCATTGCTAATGTAGCTAAAGCAAAGCTCACAAAGCAGCTATGTAAGCTATGCGGATACTTCTCTATGTAGCTAAGTTAGCTATAGTTACGTTTGCTAAAGATTACATTGCCAAATGTAACCTAGCTACATTTGCTTCAAGGCAAACATTTATTATGTAGCTAATGTAGCTTTGTTAGCTTTACCCAAAGTTTGCTAAACTAGAGTGAGGCACTATTCCTGTAATTACTTCTAAAACAGGTCATAATGTAACCTCAGATTCGACCTCTGACCTTTTTCTCGGTTTTATATATTTATTTTTGTATGAATAAAGTTGAATTTTTTTAATCTAAAACTGGAAATACGTTCTGCCAGCAAATCACAGCACTTCCTTTCTGAAGTAAACGGTGTCTCAGTTGGACGGTCTATGAGAGTGACCGACATATCCCCCCCCGCTTTTTTTTTGAACCATCATTGTGCCAACAATGACAAATTTTGTGGAGGTAGCAGCCAAGCTTTTTTGGAAAATGAACATAAAATATCTGACAAAGAGATATTTTGGGGTTATTACTTAAAATAAAGGATATTATGAAAAAAATCTCAGACCAAATAAATATATAGAAAACACAACTAAGGAGGACCTCTTCAAATTAATAGCCTTATTTTCTGGAATTCTCAGCACTGTGTCACCTTAAAGCTAGTTTCCTTTCACAGTCTTAAAAAGTGGGATCATTGAAACTGCAGATAATAACTTGAATAATATATAGTATATTGACCCTAACATGTTCTTTACCAGCCTATATCTTTCAAATTAAGCCACATATAAAGTACAGTCATCTCTTTGGATCTTGCACCTGTTAATGCAAGCAAAGCTCTCAAATCAGCTTTCTACATCATGAATGTTTTGACTTCCCATTTAGCGTGCTGCTTCATGTTAGCTGTGATAGCTGTGTGGTTCATCAGACACTGTCAATATTTTCTTACTGTTTCTTCTTGTCTTATTTCTGCTGACCTTGCATCAGCACCCCTGCTGAGAGACACTCTAAACCTCAAAGTCTTCACTTAATTCTGCCAAGTCTGTACGTCTCTATTCTTCAGCTACTGACTAACAAGAAAAGCTAAAAGCAGATAGAAGATAACCTCTGCTGGCAAAAAAAAAGGTCACTGATCAGTTTTTAAAATTGTATTTTGAGCTAATGATAAAACATAAACATTTTAGCAGGGTTTATAGCACAGAGACAAAGAGGGAGAGGGAAGATATCCAATAGGCCACAACAATGAACAGATGCTATGTCCAGGATCATTCCTGAAAACTCCTGAATAAAATACTCAAGCAGCCCTTCAAATATTCCAGGGAAATTTGTGAAATTATCTGTTTTGATGGAACTGTCAGTTGTCAATTTGTCAATTAGAACTCCCTGAATATTTTAATTGAAATATCTCCCAAATTCCTACTGAAGTTTCCAAAAATGTTTCTAAGACAGGTGTCCGAAGTTGCTGGTAAAATACCAGATAAGGACTTTTCTACGAAAATTTGTGGTTATTATGATTTTCCGTGGTGCCTTTTTTAAATTCATGGTTGTCTTTATTGTTAGACACCTGTTCCGAGACAAGGGCTTCTCTATCCCCCCCACTCATTTTCTTGAGGTTAAAGCTAAAATCAGCAGAAAGTTGCGATTGTGATGTATGAGGCTGCTCATAAGGGAGGATAAAGGGGAGAGTTCTGGGGCCCTGCTGAATGGGGGGGCCCATGGGGGTCAACAAAATCATTAATCATTGAATTATAGTGGCAAAAATAGGTTAAAAGTGGTGAAAGAGGGGCTAAAATGGGTCAACAGTGGCAAGATGGTATTGTAAAAGGCAGGAAAGTAGGGAAAATGGGTCAACAGTGGCAATAAGTTTTTTTACAAGGCAAGAAAGTGGGGAAGAGAGTTTAAAAGTGGCAAAATTGGGTTCAATTTGGCAAAAACAGTAGTGAAAATAAGTTACAAGGGAAAAAAATTATTCAAAATTGGAAAAAAAATCTGAAGAAAAATGAGTTACAAGGGTCAAAAATGGTCAAAGGTGGAAAAAAACTGATGAAAATGAGTTACAGAGGGCAAAATGGGTTAAAAGTTGCAAAAGAGAGGCTAAAATGGGTCAACAGTGGCAACAAGTTTTTATGAGGCACGAAAGTTGGGAAGAGTAGTAGAAAGTGACAAAACTGGGTTAAATTTTGCAAAAATTGTGGTGAAAATGAGTTACAAGGGGCAAACATGGATTAAAGGTTGAAAAATGTGGTGAAAATGAATAACGGGGGAAAAAATTGGTTAACAGTGGCAAAAATGTGGTAAAAGTTAGTTATAAGTGGTAAAAATGGGTTAAATGTGGCAAAAGAGTTGTGAAATTGGGTCAACAGTGGCAAGAAGGTGTTATGAGAGGCAAGAAAGTGGGGAAAAATGGGTTGACAGTGGCAAAAAATGTGGTAAAAATGAGGTACAGAGGGCAAAAATGGGTTAAAAGTGGCAAAAGACTGACTAAAATGGGTCAACAGTGGCAAGAAAGTGGAAAAGAGTGGTTAAAAGTGACAAAATTTGACAAAAAATGTGGCAAAAATGAGTTACAAGGGGCGAAAATGGTTAAATGTGCCAAAAGAGTGGCTAAAGTGGGTCAACAGTCGTAAGATGGTATTATAAGAGACAAGAAAGTGGGGAAATTTTGTTAAAAGTGGAAAAAAATGTGGTGAAAGTAAGTCACAAGGGTCAAAAATGGGTATAAAGGGGTAAAAAACAGTCACAAATAGGCATGAAAAAACAATTTGAACATCAGACCCAATTATAGCTTGACACTTTTCAGCTCCCAAATGGTTTTACTGTTAGCCAGGATGCTAACAGTCCAGCACACATGCATTGACATGGTTAATAAATCACAACAGGGGAGAGCCCATTCTCTGGGTTTTTCAGGGGTCCAGCTAATTCTGTGAGCAGCCCTGGTGACATACAGTCAGGTTAAATGAAATAATCATGAGCTTTTCCATTTTGTGTTTTTATAAAATAAAGATTTAATCAGGCTTTAATAGAATAATAGGCTTTTCTATAAATTAATTATCCAAGCAGCTTTATATTTTTATCTGTAGCCACTCTAGGACTACCTGCTTGTATTGTTTTAGAAAATGATGACTCTTTCAGTGCTGAGATACACAAACAAATACACAGAGATGCTCACAAACACAACTCACCCCATCGCACACAGGTGCTCCACCCGGTGACTGATTCAATTTACGGCCGCCTAAGCCCGGTGAGCAGAGCCCAGAGAGCATCCATGCCGTGTGTTTAGAGGCCCCGCAGGACTATTAAATCAGCCTAGAGTGGATCAGGAAGTGATTGCCATAGTGACGGGGAAAAGAAGGGGCCTGATTTACAGAGGCTCAACCACAGGCTGTAAACACATCCTACAATCATGATCAATCTCACACACACTACCAGCACACACACTAAGACACGCAGGCAGGTCTTCTTCACCTAACACATTTAACCTTGGAGTTGTGGGTATAAATCTGGGTGCTGATCCTTAAGGCAGATCCTTTAATAGTGGTCAGGCGCAGGTCAGTGTTCAGTAAGTGAGGAGAACCGGACTCAGACACAGGATCAGGCTAAGATCTTGTGCTCCAGAGAAGGCTGAACAATGGTACTGATTTCATGGTTTAAGTGGGGCTGTAAGGGTCAAGGCCGTGTCTAAGGTTTATCCTGTTGAACAAAAGAAGGTGGTGCACTTATTTGATTTTATGGGCCTTTTCTACTACAAGAACTTAACGATCTGGAACTTGACAGGAAGCCATGACCACAGGTTCTGCCTGTGGTTCCAAATTACTCTCTAGCCTTCGGGATTGATCCTTGGAGCCACAAACTAAGCTCCTTTCAGGAGGCGACACTTATACTAAATCCAAGTTAGAGGTACTGTAAAGCTTCAAGAATACAGTCTTTCAACAGAAACAACCAATAACAACAACATTTCTCACACCTACGGTCAATTTAGAGTCTCTAATTAACCTAACGAGCGTGTCTTTGGTGATGGGAGGAAGCCGGAGAAAACCCATGCATGCACGGGGAGAACATGCAAACTCCACACAGAAAGGCCCAAAACGCTGTGAGGCAACAGCGCTAACCCCTGGGCCACCATGCAGCCCCAGGTGGTATAATTCAATTCAAAATTACACACTGTGTTCATCCAACTATCCATGAAATCAACCACTTATCCCAGGAAGGGTCTCGGGGGCCTGGAACCGATCACTGGGTGAGAGGTGGGATACACACTAGTCAATTACAAGCATGCCTTTGGACTGTGGGAGGAAGCCAGAGTACACAAAGGGAACTCATAAATGCATGTAAACGACACAGAAAGGCTTTGTCTGAGGGTATTTGAACCTTCTCACTGTGAGGTGACAGCACTAACCACTACTCCACCATGTAGCCTATCCTGACAGAAGTAAGCGCAGCTCCACTGAGCAGCCTGCACTATCTCCACTAATGGGCAATTTTTTTTTCTACCAAGAAGAGAGCCAGCATGGACAAATGCTGTATCACTTCACTTGTTTTTTTCTTCCTTTGATTAAAAAAACCTCTCCTCTGGTACAGCAGATAATAAAGCAGCCCAGTTGCTTAATGATATGAAGCAGCCAACCAGCCCCAAGGGACACTTAGTACTGGAGAGCTGGTCAGAGCTGTGGGACCGAGTTCAGCCAGTTGCCTCATTCTGTTGACAGAACTGGCGCTGTGATTCATGTGATGCCACAAATAATAGTTATACATATATTTATCTAAAAGAAATAAGGTCTTTTAATCTTGTTATTAAAAACTGAACGCTTAAGAACATAATCAGTTTTAAGCCTGTTTAAGTAGTAACATTATTATTTAATGCTTCACTTCCACTACTCTTCATGAACAGTGAGAACATCTCAGCATTTGATCATATTTTAATGATTAGAATCTTACTGTTGATTGCAGCAGTTGAAGTATATGATATATTTAAGTTTTAAGGGGCAGGACATCCATTAATCTGCATTTTTATGGTCATCCTTGGCTTAATTTAATGCATTCTGAAGGCACCTCTGATGACCAGTGTTAATTTTGGCAGCTTTTTTAAACTTTAGTCTTAGTTTTAGTCTTTAAATGAAATGCATTTTAATTTTAGTCAATTTCATTTCTATCCTTTTTAGTTTAAGTCTAGTTTTAGTTGATGAAAACCCCCCAAAAATGTAGTCTAGTTTTAGTCCATTAAAAGTCCTCACATTTTAGTTCTTACTTTTAGACCAAGCATTTACTCTCTTGCCTAAATCTGGTACCAAGTCATGGTAGTGTGTTCTATCCACTAGACCAGACCAGGGGTCCCTGCTTTCTACAGCTGAGAGGCAGAATAGATACAGCTGCATTGTTTTTTGACAGATTTACCCACAGTGGAGAAATATCACGGATTTTGAATGTCCGACGAAAACTACATGACATTTTAAACCAATGACTCCCACATAAGTCAGATTTGGGCCAATAAACACTCAGATCTGACTGTGACATATCACATGGATCTATCCCTCTTCACATATCAGCCACTTTGCTCAGGACACATTTGGTGTGCAGGTCCAGCTAGCAACAACGGATAAATGTTTAAGCTCATCCACTTCATTAAGTGATTCTAGGCCCAAACAGCTAAACTGAGAAAAACTGATGACAGCTATCTCCAGTTTATTTTTATTGAGAACAGTGACGGAAGACGGAAATTTGTTGTGTGTCTTCATGTGCAAACATGAAGCCGGCCAGGCTAAAGTGTCATCTGATAACAAAGCACGCAGAGTTTAAGGACAAAACAAAAGATTTTTTCTGACGAAAGGGTGAGGACCACATCCACCAGAAAACACGAATGGTGAACCTGACCACAACCTCAGAAAAAGCACAGAAGGATTCTTAATTAGCTGCTCAGAGAATCGCAAAAAGTAAGAAGCTACACTCAATTGGACAAGAGCTTGAATGTAGGTTGAAGAGTGTAAAATACAGCATCTAGGAGTACAAATGGCAGTTAACACATGTTTAATCAGTGTGAGGGTTATGTGGGGGTCCCTGGACAATTTTTCTGCCCTGTAAGGGGTCCCTAGCCCACAAAAGTTTGAGAACCCCTGCCCTAGAGGACACTTTGTCATGTATTGCCAACTGGAGTGGCACCCTAGAGTGTGACTTATCACATATCGCCCACTTGGAGGGCATCCTTGAGAGCTTTTATCACATGATACCCATGGTAACGGCACTCCAGAAGTCACTTAGTCATTTTTTATGCACCATAAGGGCGTTCAAAGGGGCACTTTTGTGGCAATTTCAAACATGGGAAACGATCACCGCCCCCCTTTTAGGTGCAGAAGTCTTTGGACTGCATCTTGCCACATCAGGACATTTCCAAAAGTAGAAATACCATACGAATACTTGCACATTTAACCACAAAAAAAAAATCTTGTAACAAATTCAATAAGCTTCAAAATCTAATCAGATCCGTACATCACTGCTGATCTTATGTACATTTGTAGATGTTATTAATTCCTATCTAGCCAGGGAACCATTTACTTGGTCCTCCAGGGGCCCTTCCATGTCTTTGGGGAGGCTTAACTATGTATCTGTCAACTTCACAACAGTCACCACAGGCTGAGAGCTCAGCTAACATATTATAGCTAGCAGAGGTGCAAACTCCCAGTGGCTAAAACAGATGGTTCTAAAAGAGCTACACAGCTGCACAGAAACACTGTGGACTTTGCTGAATGCAACAAAAAATCAACATTCAGGAAAAGAAATAATGCAGTTTCTATACCGGTGCGATTTATAATCTGAATTTTGTGGTAGCTCACTTGCTCTAGCCAATTTTGTCACCAATTAAACCAGGACAATCAAGAGGATTACAACTTTTAACCAAAGCAGCATATATTTTCACAGATATTTTGCTTTATTAAGCAGATTACAATGTCAAAGGGCCAGGTTCAGAGACAGTTTGGTAAAGTTTCATATCTGCAGTGAAGATGTTTTATCTCCCTGCAGTGGATAGCGGTAGATTTCAGATCTGTTGCTTTAGCAGGTGGATTATCAGCCTTCATTTGCCCTTAAGTCAGCACACACCTGAGCACACGTGCAGGAAACCCTGTTTACCAAGAGAGAGGGAGAGACAGAGGGACACAGAGGAGGAGGGGGGGAGGACTCCACAGCTCTCACTCTGTAGGACAGGAGGAGATGTGAAGTTGGAGGTGAGAAATAACTGGTGCAATGCAGGTGAGTGTAGAAGAGGTATAGCAGGGGGGGTTGAGGGGGAGCGGGAGTCAGGCCTCTGCAGTACTTTGCTGTGTGAGAACATCAATCCAGAGCCCACTTAGCTGCCATCTCTGTCTCCAGACTCCAACGGGACCCCGTGTTCGAAGAACAGGAAGGACACAAGACAACCCTGCGCCACTAACTGCGCCATGCTGAAACATTATTCATTGATATTATTAAGCCCATGTGTGCAATGCAGTAAATACAGTCTAGTATTCACTGTTAATCACCCTTCAGTTTTTATGTAAGCATTATTAAACCTACTGTACTGTGACAAGGGTAAAAGGAGGTGATGAAGCACTGTTTTCTATCAATATGTCACCATGCAGTTTTTAAATAAAGCCTGGGGACTCTATTTATTCATAAAGCGCTTTCTGCTGTAATGACCCTCAAATCCTGCTCTCGTCCTGCAACCATTCTGCAGCATTTATAATCACATTACAATTGATACAGCCTCTTAACACTGGAGCAATAATGCTGAAATGTGAAACAAGGAAGAGTCCACTGCAGCATCACACACACACAACGTTCCACTGTGTAACACACTGGCCCTGGTATGCATTTATCTCTGTGTAGCTCTTGTATATTCCCTCTGTGTTGTTTGGTTTGCCTCCCATTAGTGTGTTGACAGACAGTGGATGCTCCATGCTGAGGAGATGCAGAGAGTGTGGGAGTTGATGGCCAGGATTATGGCACACAGCGCGGTGCATGCTTGTTTCCTCGCATTTAACCATAATCAGGAATGTGTCTAAAAGGATCTGTGTGAAGCAAAATGTCATTTTAACCAACGCTTTGTATCAGAGTAAACATCCAAGGTGTTGTTGTATCATCTATTGGGTGTATATGACATTAACTTGAATGCTACACTGAGTTTAAGAAAACAAAGTCAACAGTAAGACAGGGTTGATTTTAATGCTGTTTATTTAAAGCTCCTGTCAGGAACTGTCAATTTGTAATAACTTGGTACCCCTGTGGACAAGCAGTATTTTCATCTCTTTGCTCATCTTGTTCTGTACATGTGCAAGATTTGTATGATAAGAATCCTACCCTGCTTTCTTTCAGACAACAGATTCATCCATTTTCATCAGATGATGCATGACTACATATTTTTCAAATAGCTTAATTTGGTTTTGTTTATATTCTATATTATCTTAAAAATTACATAGTAGTTATATGTATACTGTGTATATACATATACAGTATATATATGTTTATATAGACAATATGTTTGTGCTAAGATTTTATGCACTTTATATTCAGTGCTTCAGCTCAGTCTGTGCCAAATTCTGTAAAAGTGACACTAAATTCCATCCATCCATCCATTTTCTATACTGCTTATCCAGTTAGGGGTCGCAGGGGGCTGGAGCCTATCCCAGCTGTCATTGGGGAGAGGCAGGGTACACCCTGCAGGGCTGACATGTACAGACAGACAACCAGGCACATTCACATTCACACCTATGGCCAGTTTCACAGTCACCAATTAACCTAACAAGCATGTTTTTGGTGGTGGGAGGAAGTCGGAGTACCCGGAGAGAACCCATGCATGCACAGGAAGAACATCAAACTCCGCACAGAAAGACCCTGACCGGGAAACAAACCAGGGGCCTTCTTGCTGTGAGGCAACAGCACTAACCCCTGCACCGCCGTACAGCCTAATTGTAATGAATAAATGGAGAAATCCTGCACTTGACCATTTTACACCTATTTTGTGTTCTCTAGTTAGACATATTTTGTGATGTATCCTTATGCAATTTTCTTGCAATATAACAATCTTCGTGTTATCGCTGTATCGTGATAATATCGGAATCGTGGACAGAAAAACAAACGTGGATGTCTGTCGATTTATTCTCTTGCTGTCCCTCCACAACAGGCTGTCCTGGCATAACAGGTGCAGCAAAAATAAAAACAAGGGAAAGACTCAGGATGAAAATCCTGGCTGGAATGAAGCTACAGTTGTGTTTATGGTTATGAGTGGTGAAATTATGTACGATCTGGCTGGCGATGCTGCCCCGTCTGCTCGCTCTCATTGGTTGTTGTGGGTTCTACGTCAGAGAGTCAGAAAATCGTGAATATCAAGCGTGTTTGATATTTTATAATCGCAAGTCTTGGAGGATACGACGTGATTTTGAGCAGTAAAATAATCCTGTTGTCACCACACACATGCAGATTATGAGGAAAAAATAATTATTTGTGACAGGCGCCACTCGGGATACGCCCCCACAATCGTCGGGGGAGGCAAATCTTGCCTCAAATTGGGCTTAAAATCCTGTAGTGTGTGGCCGACCTTAGAGAGGAATGGGTACATGTGAAAAGAAATATGAGTCATGTATGAGTCATGCCTGAGCTGCTGACTGACACGCAAGTAACTGAAACAAGCATAATCCCATCAGCGTGACCACAGAGCTGAAAACAACAAACCCAGGAGAAGTTTGATTTCACTCTTTTTAGGAAATTCATGACCCAACAACACATTTAGTTATAGTGTATCTGATATTTGCTAAATGGATGCCTAAAATGTCGCATATTAACCTACGATCATTCACATGATAGTTGCCACATCTCCTAACCCCATGTATAACTAAAAGCTAATATTTCTCTAGCAGAACTTCAGTGCTAATGCCTCGCTCAGTTCAGCCTTACATACAGAACATCTCCTGTTTCTCTTTATCGCCTTCTCTGCAGATTAACTGAAGCTGTTCTTTCTCATAACCTGTCTCTTTCTTTCCTGATTACTCCAGAAAAACACTTTTTTTATTTAATCAGATTTTCTCAAAAGGCACTCGGAATATCTACAATATCAAACTGTCAATTTACATGTATGTTTCTTTATCAAAGAGCTGCCGAACTGAAAATGGAAGGCCTTAAGTAATGCACTCTCTTGGACTGTCACGTAGGATTAAACCTGTAATGCTAGACGTGGAATCTGTGATTCTGCTGGTTTAATCTGCATGTCTGGAATTCAAACACTCTCACAGAAGGCAAGAACACAACAAACCCTGTGTGCATGCATTAGAGTCCCTGATGTCAAAGCATGTTTTTTAGTTCAGCATGACCTCTAAAACTGCTAGACTGCTCATCTCACTATGTCACTTAGAGTAACGAATAAAGAAGAGGAGGTGATAATGAATATAAACATGAGAAAGCGCAGGTGAAAGAGTATCTTAAGACTCAAATGTTCAAACATGACAGAACTGTATGCTGCAGGGACAGCTGTAGCTTAGTCTTCCTGCATGACAGCAGCATTAACCTGCAGCAGGTGAATGAGGAGAAGCTGTCGGCCACCGAAACAGCACTTGAAATTTTAAAAAGGATAAACGGGGGGGAAATAATGGAGTTGTATTTGTCTTGTGTTGGTAGTATGAACAGCAACCAGGTCTCGGAGGAGGAGGGTTAACTGTGTTTGTCATGTCACGATCACAGTGATTCAGAATGATTCATTCAGTTAATGACGACGATAACAAGCTAACATAATTGTTATCATGAGATAACACCATCAAATACTGAAGGTAATCACCAAGTAGACATCTCTGGTGTTTGAAAATGATGCCAATGCAGAGGTGTGAAAAACTGCAGTTCAGTGAGGGTTCACTGGAGACTGGCCCCAAATGACAAGGAATCCCCATTAGGTCCTACATTAGAATGTCCATTTTACAGAAAACATAAACATGTTAATAGCCAGGTAAAAATATAAAGCTTAGCTTATTTCCTATAGGTAAAACATGTATGCATAACCATAATTCACTATTTTACATTCTGATTAGACTGAGGCTATGAGTTTTCAATAATTCTGGCATAATGATGGGTTAACCTGGTCGGCTGTATTTCCAATATGTTGACGGACAACCTCAACTTCACCTCTTTGCCTGCTTTAAGAGGTTGTTCATCAAGGATCAGCAAAGAAGCAGCGTTAATGTTGACGGCTATTTTACATTTTAGTCACATTTTAGTCATTTCTACCCTTTTTAGTTTTAGTCTAGTCAATGAAAACTCAAAAACATTTGTGTCTAGTTTTAGCCCATAAAAAGTCCTCACAATTTAGTCTTTACTTTTAAGCCTTCATTATCTTGCCTAAATCTGGTGCTAAATCATGGTAGTGTGTTCTATTCACCCTGCCAAACCTGGGGTCCCTGCTTTCTACATCTGAGCGGCAGAATAGATACAGATGCATCGTTTATTTACCCACAGTGAAGAAATATCATGGACTTTGAATTTCCAAGGAAAACCAGTTACATTTTAGTCTAGTTTTAGTGATCTTGATGAAAACAAAACTTAGTTTTTGTCAGTTTTGGTCATGAAGTATTTATTTTTGTTAGTCTTAGTCTAGTTTTCGTCATGGAAAAAAAGACAGTCAACAAACTTTTTTAGTCAGAGTTTTGGTTGACAAAATCAACACTACAATGAAGCTTAGCATTAGTTCATGGAGAACAGTGAAGTCATACACCCAGACATGGTCAGCTCCAGCTTTAGTAACACCAGTGCTGGATCCAACGACCCAAACAGGTAGTGCTCAGGACCACCACGGTCCACCACCACTCCACAGCCTGCTTCAGGGGACTCTGGAGGGGAAGGTCCTCCGCCTCTAAAGATCACTCTGAGGCAGCAGTGCTGCGGGACTCTGTGTCACTTTCTGGCAAGGGGGTGTCACTGTCACTCCCGCTTCATCTGGAAAGCCCCATCCTTTCCCCCTCCCTCCTCTCAGGGTGGTGGGCGGAGTTAGCTCTGAGCTGAGGGTTTACTTACACTTTAAATATGACATACTTCTCACTCTAAACACACAGCCTTTAATGTCCTTCTCACTAATCCCCACTTGCCTCAATGCTGATGCACCACATTGCATTTGAAAACCAAGAGATTGCACACAAAGTTTGGGTTTCACTTTACAGAGACTTTAATGTTTAGCAGCATTATAAGTATGCAAATGCTGACGGCAAATCAAAGTAAGTCAAGATAAAGAATTCACATCGACAGAAGAAGGTTTCAGTTAGCACTTTATGATGCTAACAGAACCGTTCTGTTTTTAGATTGAAAACTTTAAAGACAATCCAAGTGAGGAGTGATTGTTTGATTAGTCTAAATAACATCTGATTTAAAGAAACAGCACTGTAAATACTTTAAGGAGGCTGAAACGAATCATGGTAAAGCCACTGTGAGCATGGATGTGGTAATGGACCAAATGGGTCCATATGGAGGTAGGCACTTAATGGGCCTATGATCAATATGCAGCTGTTTGTTATACTAAGTGTGAAATAAAGAAATATAAGAGTATCAGTGATAATTTAATTTTAACTTTGGTGTTACAGGAGTAAAAATCTGTAGCAACACCTGTTTGGATATCATGGCAACAAAAAAAAGACATAGACTCACAACAGATTTCTTTTAACCTACCATTGTGCAAGTTTGCCAGGACATATTCTTATATTTTTACATACTGTAGTGCAATTTTTGGGAGTATTTTTATTTGCTTTGCATCAATATAACCCTTAAATCCCAAGTTTTAATAATATGTATTGACTTATGTCTTAACTACTACAATAAATTGCTTAAAAGTGCAAAAAACCTAAAAAAAAAAAAAAAAAAAAAAAAGAACATATATTTCAAAATACAGAAATTGCACAGCTGTATCCCTCAAAGTTGCAAATGCAAAAAAAGTTGCACAATATCATTTGTAACCACAGGATATTTATTTGAAGTCTGTACATAACTTGTTTTTTGAGACATAGTCAATTTTGTAACCTGTAAAAAAAAAAAAAAAAACGAGCCAGATGAGTAGTCGGACTCTTCATCTGACGCTGTAATTAGTTTGAAAGCTTTGCACCAGCTGTAAAACCGTTTGGCGTAACCAGGTTTTTGCGGCTCCATAGCTACATATGTATGGAAGTGTGTCAAAGGTGTGTGTGATGGAGGTCTGGTGTTGTGGGTTGCGTGTTGCGAGTGTTTTTGTAAAAAAGTAGGGGTGAAATGAGAGCAAGGGTGCAGGCTAGGTTCTTTGGTGTATTCCACAGAAAAAAACTACAACTCCTGGGAAAATATGCCATTTTCTGTTGTTGGGGTGGGGAGCCTATCAGGTAGGGATATGTAAGAATCATGTGACAGGTCATGCCCACAATGTGAT
The DNA here is from genome assembly GCF_018320785.1 of Cheilinus undulatus. NCBI lineage: Eukaryota > Metazoa > Chordata > Actinopteri > Labriformes > Labridae > Cheilinus > Cheilinus undulatus. Next base: position 38,301,829 of record NC_054879.1, on the reverse strand, counting down.
GACGTTTATTTTAACGTAGGAAGTGCTGCAAATACCTGTGGTCTCATTTATAAAGATTTTTGTTATGTGCGCTTTATTGTGTATTTTTACAAACCCATCACTGCCACAAAAAAGTGCTCTGAAACATGGTGAATGTGTGAAATACTAGTGTAACTCTCCAGATCTTATATGCAAAAAGAATGATCGATCTATCTTATCTGGTTTTAAATCTACCGCCAATCAAACATGAATATGCTAATCGTAGCGCCAGCGCTACGCTGGGTTCTATCGGGTTAAAAAGCAAGAAAATGTGACCAAACTTCTGCACACTGTCTAAACTACACAAAGGCACATTTTCCATTGTCACGCAAAGTTTTTGGTACCAAGAAAATGTGACTGCACAAATACTAACAGCACCAAAGCTGAGTTAAATCGAAAATAAAAGTCGGACTGATTGTGAGACAATAGTTCAGTTTTCTGAAGGTTTTTTCATTTTACTTTTTTGTACTGGAGCACATAAAAGAAAATGAACAAAGACACAATTTTCTTGACTGATCGACATCAGAGAAAATCTTCTCTCCACATTTTAAAACTATTTTGTTAAGCATTTGACTGGTGTTCATTCAGGATGTTCGATCTCCCTCTGTTTATCCAACCTGGGCAGAATCAGACTTGAAATCTTCAAAGTCAGAAACTGAAGGAGGGTTATTCCCTGGTTTTCTTTAATATGTAGCACAAACATTGCTTTTATCAGACAGTGTTGCTACTTGCTTTCTATCCTTCCTACATCAGCAGTGTTGTACTGAGATAGCTCATCTGACTGATGCCATCTTCTCCTCATTGCCAAAACCCGGGCAGTTTTCCTTCCCCTAACTGGATTATCAGTAATCAATAGTGATTATGGGCTGGAGCTGCCCTGGCCTGTAGCTGCGCTGTGTGTCTGAGTGTGTGTGCCAAGAGTCAGGAGTCAGTAATCAGCACAGCGGAGGGTTGAAAAGGGCTGCAGTCTTTTCTCAGCCAAAAAACACTAGTGCCAGGTCATCACTACCTACTCCAACAGCACACATCATCCCAGTTACACCTACGGCACACACGCACACACTGAAGACCATGATATACTCATTTAAAGGGGACAGAAAAGTCGGCCTTCTGGAGCAAATCCAGCTTTTAGACACATGTAGTGATGTAACGAGTACAAAATCTGCCTTTGTGGATGAGTAGAAGATTCAAATAGAATTAAATACATGCAATGCAATTACCCATGTTGTTTGTTTTTCTGTGAAAGTTGTTTTTTCTTATCCTGAGCGACGTGTTACATCACGCTGTCACATAATCCCTACAAGCTTTCAGTGATACCATTGGAAAGGCATCATAAAGAAGAACATTTCAGTAGTAGTACTAAATTAGGAAGAAACTTTTTTTATGTAGCTCACTTTAGGATGGTTAAAGTGATTTTTGGGATGGCTTAGAGACATGTCAAAAAAAGTTAGTCTTGAGCCCTGATTTCACAATACACCTGGAAGCAACAGACTGATTTAAAAAAAAGTAGGAACGTGAGTTATCTCTCAGGGTTATTTTCTGATCCCCTCAAGGGCTCCTTCATGCCATAAAGTCAATTAGTAGTCCTGAGTCATCACAGGCTCGAACCAGGAGTGTAGGAGTGAAAGCTGCTAAAAACAGCAGCAACAACACCCTGATGTGACACCGAAAGCCACTGTAGCATGCTAATTCAGCTAAGTGAAACATAGCAGCTGCAGACTGCAAACCTGCCAGCCTAGACTGAAGTGGAAATTCATTTGAAGAGCAAAGGGGGGGCTGAACTCGTACAGCTGTGACTGCTCGTACAGTTAAATGTGTGATTCACATGAAAGTGTTGCCTCAGATACTGTAACAGCACAGTGGCTGTGATGCATAATACTCTCTTAATTTTTTATCTGAGCACAGCTACGCTTTAGGCTCAATTCAAATGCATGAAAATCTATAGAACAAACCCAGAAAAGTCCCAAAGAGTGGTCAGCCACTCAAGCTGCATAAAAGGTTGCATTTTGTTGAAACAGGAAATACTTAAAGCTCCTATGAGCAGTTTAATATGCTGAATTTAAAAGTCACATATTGTACCACTTTAAGAGAAGTTTATATTGGTCTCAAAGGTCCCCAAAACATGCCTGTAAAATTTGTAGCTGAAAAAACACTCCAGTATTGGATTTTTGCATGTCTATACACCTCATTTGTTTCCGAGCTGTTTCTATGTCTGTGGCTTTAAACCAAAATCAGCTTCTGACTCCGCCTCTGACTCCACCCCTCTCAGGAAATGGATGTGGCTTAATGGATGTGGCTCTCCTGATTCTCCTCTCAGATGCTTAGAGGATGATCAGGAGAGGTGGGCGGAACTTTCTTCCAAGCAGGGAGGGCCAACCAAACCTGGGGGCAGTGCCAGCTTCCCACATGACATCATGTTGGGAAAATCTGAGAACGGCTTGTTTCAGCACACGTTATCTGAAAGGTGGAGAAAGAAAAGGTAGGAGGGAATGGATTTTTCTGATTCTTTTAATGTCAGGTGGGTGCCAGACAAGACAATTTACACTACACTGCAGAAAAAAAGCCCTTGTTTACATTATCTAAAGCAAAGATTCACAGTGAGAGAACACTTTGACTGTTAAGAAAGCACAGTGAGATATTTTTTCTCAAAACACAATCTGGAAAAGACATGCAGAGAGATTTGGAAGTACTAACTGGTCTGCAGGTGGCGCCGCAATCAACACAACAAGATGTAGTTTTACAAAACTATGTTTCAAATCAGACTCTTTTTAAAGAATATACCAGTAAAATAAAAGGTTTTTTAACCTCTTTTATTGTAGAATGAGGGCTTGGAAACTGACTTTTATGTTCATGGTTTCAACTGGACTGATGGGTCAAATTCCATGAATTTTATCAGGCAGATGCATCCTGCAAAGCTTCAATCTTAAATGTTGCCCGGTTGGAGAAATGACGGACCATTTAGCGTCATTTGAGGGGAACGAGGTAGTAGTTACAGATGTGGTTAAAGCATGCCACACACAAAGTTTACTGAAATGTGGGGAGGACCTGATTACAGGGCTTTTCATGTGCCCCAGCCACTTCTATGGACAGGCCTTCTGACCTGGGATCGCCCAGGAGTTGGAAGATGTTGCTGGGGAAAGGGATGTAAGGGTTGACTTGCTTAGCCTGCTGCCACTGTGACACAGCCACCCGGCTTAAATGGAAGAAAGTGGATGGACAGATGGACATTATAAAAACAGAAAGATCAGATTTTATTGTCAGAAAGCACCAAGAGAAAAGATGTTGCATTGTGTCCACAGGGGGGCATCAGAATGGGCACAACTGGAGAGTTCCTCCCTGGAGCTTTAAGTATTCTGAAATCGACTATCAAAAGTGGTTCTACTGGCGGGATTTCTTGGTGCTCATTTCCTTATTTTCCTTTGGATAAAACCAAAGCTATTAGTATCAAACAAGTGAACTACTTTCCACACTGTTGTCTTGACAATTTTATGAGACAATACATCCATAACGATGTATTACCAGGAGTTCTTTGGAAGCTGTAACAAGTAAGTTCTTTTATCAAGAGGCCTTTGATTTTGAAGAATGACATCCTTGGGCTTCAAGCCTCTAATTCATGTAATATTGGTGCTAATTATTGAGTACATACTCATGCACACACACAATGCACTTGGGTTTATCTTCTACACTTGTAATTAACATGCAGACGTTGGTCCCCCTCTCTTCTTTTTCCTCTGGTCTTTGGTGAGAAGAGATGAGTTGGAGAATGAGTTTTTTCTGTTCTCCTCTGGGTTTGATAAGCTCAATAAACCATCAATCAGAGCTCATGTACATCACTCTCTCTCTGCTCAGCTCTCAAAGGAAAACTTTATTCATGGACTGACAGGACATTACTGCACAGGAGAAAACAAGACAAAGCTTTTCCTGTACTGTTACTCAGATCCTCTCAAACCTTTATTTAAGCCTGGAGAATAAATGAAGTTTGCCTTATTTATAGAGGGATATGTGTGCGTGGTATAATTATCAGTTTGCAGGATGTTTTCCTCCACCCCTCCACAAAGAGACAAGGTCAGGATTACACACACACCAGCAAGCTATTTATTCCAGCAGCACACACTCTTTCTATTCTAATATCTGTGAGTCATCACTGTGACATCTGGATCTTTTTTTTGCTCTTAGAGTGACATTCTGACATCACAACTTGTTAGAAAGAGAAGACACGTTCTCACCTCTGACAACAACATCATGCCTGAAATAGCAATGAGACTTTGAGGAACTTTTTCACTGTCCTTTACAGGGGAAATGTGTCAAAAGCTAAATATCTGTTTTTATAAGGTCTCACTAGTTCAAAATACATAACATTTTTCTCTGTATTCTCTTACTGAAGCCACCTATTGCTTCTTTAATAGTGCCCTTCTGCCCTTGAATGTCCTTCCCTGATGTCCTAACTTCCCCTCCTCTCTGGGTTTTAAGGCTACATTTTGAGCTGATGCATTAGGAAACTGCAGCATAGACACATAATAGTGTATAAACCTCAGCCTTATCTCTGAAAATATACTTGAAACAACCCTAAGGAACAGCTGCAGTAATGGAGGTTAAAGGGGGTGTAGGCAGTCCAGTGGAGTATTTGTTCTTGTTGTAATATAGAACTGTGTTTTTTTACTGTGAGCCTCGAGAGAAAGAGAAAGTAGTTCTTGGTTTATATTTAAAGAAATCTATAGACATCTAAAACTCAGCAGCACAACTTTGAGTGTAACGGTACTTGTACTCACCCCTAACCAGCACAGTTTGGACATCACAATTCTGTGCACTCAGCCACATGGCAAATACAGTTAAATGCAAACACACAAGACCTCCACACCCAGACTGCTAGTCTAACCCACAACTAACGAAGAAGAAGCAGGGACAAAAAAACACACAAAGACAAAAAGTTACATGCAAGTAGCAACAAGCAAGAAAGTGCGGTGGAGCTGCAAGACCTGTCAGTGTTTTCTCTCCTGGATGTGAAAACAGAGAGGGTCAAAGACAAAAGTGATGCTAAAACATCGCATGGTTTTGATATTCAAAAAAAAGGCAGAAGTTAAGATCATGGCCTTTAACAGTTAAAGAAATTAAAAAAAAATCAAATCATGAATTTAAAAGGTCAAATATGAGATAAAATTCAAAATTATGAGTTTTAAATGTCAAACTATGAGATAAATTTCAAAACCATGGGTTTAAAAGGTTAAAAGATGAGATTTAAAAAAGTAAATTTTGAATCAAAAAGGTCAATATTTGGGATTAAAAGTTACATTTAAGAGTTGAAAATGTCAAGATATGAGAAAACAATTTCAAGAGAGGAAATCAAGAGTTTTCAGTGTCAAAATATGAGGAAAAAAAATAAAAATATTGAGTTATAAAAGTCCAAAGATGAGCTAAAAGTGTAAGATTTTAAATAGAAAAGGTTAAAAATTGTGATTAAATTTCAAAGTTAGGAGTTGAAAATGTCAAAATGTAATGTAAGATAAAATTCAATTTAATGAGTTTAAAATGTCAAAATATGACTCGAAAATTAAAAATGTAAATCTAAATGGGTAGAATTTTAGATAAAAGTCAAAATTATGATTCACTCAGAATAAAGTAATGATTCAGAACAAAGTAAATCTGGAATTTCACTTGGAAAATCAGAGTCTGAAGAAGATCAGGGAATCCAAGGCACATGACATCCAGTGTGAAGTTTTCCCAGCTAGGGATTTGGTATCAGTATTAGCTCAAATTTGTTTGGAGACATTGGTTATATTGGATCGCAGCAAAGATCCAGTACCATGCATCCCTACTTAAGCGTGATTTAAGTGTGTTATTATACAGCATATTGCTGATGAAAACCGTCAATAGAGATGAATAAAAACATTAAATACATAATGAGCCAGGGCCAAATGGCCATCCTTCTGCTCAATTGAAGTGTAGTTCTATACGAAACACTATCCCTTCTTCAAACTTGTGTAGGACCTCGCTAAAATTCCAAACTTTCTGCTGCATAAGGAGGTTTCTTTCAGAAAAGCTTTTGCTACATCACGGTGCTGCTTCACTTCTTTTAAAGGGGCTGGTGTGATTGATAACAGACTGTAATAACCCTCCACATTGCCTCTGACAATGTTCAATAATGGATCACATCATATTTAACTCTGCTCCAGTTTACCTGGCTGCACAGATTACCTCCGGCCACAAAGACGGCAAACCACCTCAGTCAACTCCTCTACAGTGTGCAGAGCGTTTGTTCATTCCTGACGGTATATTCCTGTGTGATGCATCCTGCCTCTGACACTGTTACCCTCCTGTAGCCACAGAAGAACCGCCATAGTGCTGCTACTGTATTTGATGCAAAGTGGAGGCCATCGGAAGTGGTACAGTAAGTGATGACTGTGCTGGCCACAATGACACCCAGGAGCCTAGAGCTACAGCACACTCGCTCAGAACGAGGCACAGACTCTAATTAACTAATGAAATATTAACCACCTCTTCATTCTCCTTCCATTCTGTCTGCCTCCTTATAGACGCTTTTTTCTCAGTGTTTCTCATTACCCATCCTCTTTACCCTCATTTTTCATGGATTTTTCATCATATTATAAAGTGTATAGATGAAGCCAAGCCTTAGTTAAGAGTATGCACATGAGTATGCCCTTACTAGTTTTCCCTGGTGATGATTTATCACCTTAATTTCAATGTTTAGATGGAATAAATAATGATATTAAAATACAAAGCTGCTGTATAGAGAAAAAAAAACAATCAATGACTGCGTGGTCTGTGCAGAACAATCCCTTTTAAGGCTTCATGTCAATAAAAGAGCTTCTATAAAAAGATGGAAAACAAAACCAAAAAGAGCCACAGTACAGACAAACACACACACACAAACACATGCTAAACAACAGCTAATAGGTCCATGTGCTGCTGTGATATTGGCAGATTGGCCCTGTGCCTATCAATACAGCTCTAGAACAGGCTAGAGGGCCAGGAACTCATGCTGCTCTCCCAGGTGCCTGATCTATATTAAGGTGGGTTGAGCGAGCGGGGGGTGCGCAACAAGGGGAGATAAGGCGGCCTGAACAGTAGTTGGCTACCTCCTGCTAGGAGCACTTATTATCAGCCCGCACGGCCCGAGCCTGGGCGACCATATTCAGAGCCAAAGTCAAGAATGTGTTTGATGCGTTAACCCAAGAAAGGGAGGCCTGAACCAAAACCAGAATCAAAGAGGAAGAAGACTGCCATTGAGTTAAGATGTATTACAGCTGGAAGGGTAAGTGTAATGGAACTTTTCCTCATAAAACCTTTGTAGATAAATTTTGTGGTGTTGCAAAAGAGGAACCAGCAGTCTGGAAGCTCATATTAGGCCCTCTACCATCTTCAGCATAGTGAGAAAGAGGGATTGGGCACTTTCTGCCAGTCCTAGAGTGTGGTCATGCTTCCTTCTATGTTCTGGACTCTAGCTTAGTACCAGCATCATCCAAAGTCGATCTAGGTCAGACATTGAAAGACTTGACAAGCTTTCCTGTTGTTGGTACCAACCCCTGCAGAGCTGTGGCTGTCATTCTTTAAGTTCTGTCAAAACCTGGCACACACTTAAAGGTTTAAAAACCTTCATTGATTTCTACAATGTGAGACTGTACACATGATGTCAAATAATGACAGATTAAACCGGTTTGTTCTGATAGCACACTGATTCAAGGTAATTGTGCACAGTATTAGATAACTGAAAACTTTACTTTTAATTAAAGAAATTAAATTCATTTTAGTGTGTCTGATTTAGTAGACAAAATTCGAAAATTTGATGGGTGAAAGAGTCATATTTGGAGAACATGTTTACTTAAAAATCTGCTCCTGTGGGTTTTCAGCGATGATATTTAGAAAAAAATGCATCATTTTCACTTTTTTCATCTGTAATATTAACAATATCAAGCTAATCTTTTCAAATAAATCAGTTATTATTGCATATGGATTAGCTGTTTTTACTATTAAGAAATAATGGGAAGAAATAAAATGAGGATAATGCATTGTTTGGATTGTGGCTCTTGCAAAAGTATTTTTATAACAATTTGGCTCTTTGGTTGAGCTGGGGTGAGTAACACTGTCTGAGCTAATTGGTACATGCTACTGATGCAGTAGCAATTTCGCTTCCAGTTCCTCTTTTTTTTCACTTCTAATGCAGTAATTTTCTACAGGGCATACTATATAAAAACTCGTATTGTTGCAACAAATCCACACCTTTTATGTCCATATGCATTTATTCTTTGCATATTCTATTGTCGCCATGGCTGTGTTTGTTGTGCTTCCTCCTTCAATCAGCCTGCTTCCCGATTGGCTATTTTTCCATTCCAAGTAAAAATCAACAAAGTCAACTTTGACTATCCTTCATGCCCCCCCCCCCCCACACACACACACATAACAGTATGTCTGATTGCAAATACATAATATTTATGAATTCAAAACAGGATGGCCCCACTTCTGAGAAAAAAAAGAAGAGTAAAGTCACTATTTCAAACACACTTTATTCCACAGGAAAACCTGGTGAGATAATCTTTATAACCATCAGATAATGGAGCCTTTGCTGACTTTGGTCACAAGGTGGAATCAGGCCAAAAATCAGCCTGATTTCCCTGTAGCGTGTACCTCAACTTAAACTATGGTGCAAAATTCACCCTACATTTTATATTGAAATTAGCAGATTTCTAAGTAAACTGTGAAATTGCAGTAAATATAACCTACACTCCTTATGATCAATGACAGCATAACATGATTTAATAGTACTCTACTATTGGACTGTAGGAGAAAACGCATGAGTACAAAACAAAGTCATTAAACATATTCAAGGGATGTTATCCATAACGGAGGACACAGTGCCAATGCACCACAACAGGTTAAACCCCCTGCTCATCATCATCCTGTAAAGTTACCCCATTTTTCAAAACAAGACACCATAACATTTTTACAGAGGACTTTACACCAGCTGGGAGCTAGCTTCTGGATTTATGTTGCAACTCTTGTCACTCTTGAACTACATCAGCCAGTAAACACCTGAAATGATAGTAAAGTGTCAACTGTTTTATTTGGAAATTACAATCAAACTAGGCTACAGTTTGACCTGTATAGTGGGTGCAACTAAGTGCTTATGCTTGGCTTGTAGCCAAACCAATTTAGAGTACTCCTGCCCAGTAAATGGGCTGACTCAGCAGTAATTAGGAGGGGAGGGGGGCTGTGCTGATATGAGGTTCAGGTCTTGATTACTTTAGTACCCATGGGTAGCTCTGCACTCCAGCTACCGAGACAGACACAAACATTACAAAAACATGAACCAACACATGGGTAAAGGAAACTTAAACATGGTTAAAAATACAAGTTTGAAGTGTTCAAGGTTCCACCAAGCTGTTCACTACAACGCTGTTCTTCACATTGGGAATAAAACCTCTACCCAAAGGGTAAGAAGCTGCAAGTTACCGTGCAAAGTGCCAGAGAGCCAAGATACCTAAAAAGTTAAGAAAAACTTAACAACATAGGATTTTGTCCAGACACATCAGCGCTCAGACCTGCATACGAGTTCTCTGGAGTTTTATTTAGATTTTGTCCTCAGCTCAGAACAAATGTGACTGTTGAATGTCTTCTACAGAAAATCTATGACAGTGTGAACGGCTTGTGAGTAAGGATTTATGCCCTAACCTCTCAGACCTCCATCCTTCACAGTGGAATCAAAAATGTTGGCCCTCTGATCTGTGGGCCCATTCCCAATGTCCAAGGACATCAAGCAGGCGCCGATCCACCTCCAAATGTCTCAGCCAATGCCAATCCACCTTCCACTTCCAAGTCACTCTGGTCAGGCCTTTCAGGGAAAACCCTCTGCCATTTCCACTCATTCCTTGCCAGACTGTCTGAAGTGCTTGGGCTTTGCTTTTATGCCTTTTTTCATCATCCTACAAATCATGCAGTATCCAGCCTGACCCTGTTTTAGATCAGTTTGACTGCTTGGGCCTTCCTCACTGATTTTGAAGTGGCCTCTTAAAGAGTTATTAACCACCAGAGCAATTTCACTAATGAAGAACATCTACAAGTGTATAAAATTAAGTTTTGAAATAATGAAAATTCAGTTATATCAGGATGCTGCTGGTGTATCTGCTGAAAGAAAGACGATCCTCTCTCAAACCAGCTCTATGTTTGAGCCACCAGAGCCACAGTCACATTCACTCAACTCTCAATCCTCAAGTGCAACATTAAACCCTGGCCCAAAAATACCTTGCCAAAAAGTGGTGACAAGCTTTCTAACTGACTAAGTCCAAAATTCAGCCACACATAGCTTTCTTTTCACATTTACAGCAACTTTATTCCAATTTTTGTCCAGAAAAGACAAACTTTATTCACTTGCAACAACCCACCCTGCTTGTTTCAGTGTTCCTAACTAATCTTGTTCCAGATATCAACAGATGTCAAGAGAAATCAATGACTTTAAGGCTGATACAGATCAGTCAGTTCTCCAGTGTGAAGCAGATCAATGTGTTGCTGCTTCCCTTAAAGAAATTAACAAATGACAGTTTCAAACCCATCACTATAGATAGTGTGTGATGTAACTTTTTCAAAGAAGCTTTTACTTGTGTTTCCTTTCCATGTAACATTTTCAAACCTGCCTGCCTCTCTTCCGTGTCTCCCTGCTGTTTTATCCTCAGATAACCTCCATGTTTGTGCTTTCCCTGCACATCTTGCTGCATCCCTGTTGGCTTTGAACACTACCCTGTACACCAGGGAACAACACAATACAAAGGCTGTCTGCTGCCTTTCAGGACACCGAGTGTATGTTACGTCGTAACAGGCTGAGAGAAGGATCATGGTTTTTAAAGTAAGTGGTATTTCACAACTCCATTCATTGCAGTAAGTTGTTCTTATCCAGCCTCAATGAACTTCAACAACTGCAGCAGAGATATTTCTAAATGAAAAGCCCTTCAGCCGCCATGTTTTTTTGCTGCTATCAGGTTTGCTTTGTCGACTGAACATGACAAACACATTTTCGAACATGTTTTTAAAGAAAGGAACAAAACCATGGAGATCTGCAGCATTGAGTCAACACATTTATCTTGCAAGTCCTAAATGTTGTACCCATAAAGATAGGATTTTAAACACAAAGAGCCTTTGCAGCTGTACTGTAACAACAACTATAACGCTCTAATAAAGCCATTTAATTGCCATGTTGTGCTTGATTGAGTATTTCCATCTATTTCCATTGGATTGCTTACCTCACATATATGTCTCCCCTCCCCTTGCATTCACACAGCAGTATTATCAGATGTTTTCCCCTTGTGACAGCTTTATCTTTCTCTGGAATGATGCTTTCAAGTAACAAGGCTGTGTCACAGTAGGTTTATTGTCACCTGATATAAACTCAGTGTCCCCAAATGTGGCACACAGTCTTTGTATTGTGTTGTTTTCTAGTCTGACCATGAGTAAAGGACTGGGTGGGTGGCAGAAAGGGGAAAAAGGACGCACTCATGCAGGTTTTCTAAGGATAAAAATGAAGAGAGAGACGTTAAAGAGGATGAATCATTTGAGGATAAGGAGATGACACACTGTAGGTTTGGTTCTTCTCTGTTTGAATGGATTGATTCTGTGATATTTGATGTTAAAAGTCATTTTCTGCAGCTTTTATTCCAGGTTGATTTTCAGCTAACAGAAATGCTTCCAGCATGCTTCATTGCTCAGCAAGGCTGACAACTTTAGAGCAATAATGTTTTTTCTGGTAGATTTGTTTGGCTGTAGCATAAACATGGTAACACCTAAATTCTAAAACCGTCCCATTAAGAGTTAAACACACAGCATCTTAATTCTACAAAGAAATGCCCCCCCCCCTTCCATTGCTTACTTCCTGTTTTGAATTGAGAACTTTATTCAATAAAATGCTTTATGAGTAGCTGGCAATCTGAACCAGGAAGGCTCCTTTTAACCATTTTTCTCCCTCATTATGTGAAATTCATCCATGAAACAAAACCAGTGGTTTCTGTTTCATAAATACACCCTATGAAGCGCTATTCATATAGAAAAGAGTCCTTACCTCAAAGACAAGTAAACAACAGGGGTGGGTGTAGAAAAAGAGGCGTATCTGGTCTCTAGTGGAAATGTCTAGCAAGGCCACACCACTATGTTGGTTGGGATGAGGTTTCAGGGGATGGAGATCTGTGTTGTGAGTGGCACTTAGATGATAGAACTCACTGCCAACAGCAGGGAATAACTGTGGTCCAACATAAAACATGAATGAAATAGAGCTATAGAACATCAGCCTCCAGTGTCACTTCCCTGTATAGCAGTTTTTGAAGTAACATCCAGAGTTTCCACACCAACAACACACATTCTCTGTCTTTGTAAATGTCTGAAAATACCTGAGGTAATGTAAGTGCTCCATGAGAAAAAGTAACAGGTTAAAGGCAGGCCCCAGTCAGGTCAGATATGGGACCATATGCCGGTTTGGAACTTCCCTGCATCAACCCATGACCACAGTTTGACAAGACCAGCATGCCAGAAATGTTTTTTGCATCTTGTTTAGTTTCACACACTTACCTGACGTTAAGGATATGTATTCTGACACCTACCAAGAAGACAGCGTTTGCTCCTTATCTATGTATCATTATTTACCAGAGTGAGTTCCTATTTTTCTCCCTCCAGGGATCTTACGTGTACATACAGTGGAACTGTATGTGTGAGCTAGGCTAATTGGGCTAATCCTCTTTATGTTATCACAGTCATATATCAAGTTTTATCTAAAGAATATCTGGGACGAGTCCATAAATGTTATTCATGACCCATAACGTAAACAATAATCCTTTCGCCTCATTTTCTTCTTTTCTGAGCACTTCTGTTGTAGCTATGATTAACACTGTTTGACCCGCCTCCCTGATGACCTGTGAACTCTCACACAAGTGAGATTCAGTGGTGATGTCAGCATGTGATGAGCAGTGAGGATCCCCCTTGTAGTGGGGCAGGCTGTCAGCAAAGATGGGACAAAATTTTAACTGCATGGTCTGACTAAGTGTTCTGACCGAAAAGATAGTTTGGTCTGACCCAACCTTAAATCCTTTTAAGTTATTTGTAGAGATTTCAGAGCAGATATTCTACATACTGCACCTCTTATTGTATCACCTGTGATGCACTTTCAGTTCAGATTTTGATGATGCCTTTAGCTTTTGCTGATGTTTTCCATATTTATTTATCTATTTTAACAAAATTCCAATCCTCCTGTTTTGTAATAAATAAATAAAATCACTCATTAAGAGCTTTTGCTGTGGAAAATGTATAAAACATTGCTATTTCTGCAACAAACCGTTACTTACATCTTAAACTACCCTGGGGCAGCTCTTTCAGGCATCAAAATTTTACAGAAGTAATCAGTCTTTGCAGTTTTAACTATAATTTTATTTGTATGTTTGTTTATTTACTTATTTTCTTCTGTATGTCATAAAGTGGCATCATTTTTATTTTAATCAGTTTACTTACCAGTTAAAAACTCCTCATAGCGGCTTTAATATTTAAACTACCTTGACTCCTGCAAAGAATCAAAATTATCGCCATGATGATTCTAAAACTGCCTATAACCAGCTCCTTTTCCTTTAGTTTATTTAACCTCATTTTCTCCTGTTTCCGTCAGTTAGGGAGTAGAGTTCACTGATTGATATCTTTTGTTTCAAACATGTAAATACAAATTCACTATTTTCAAGTTTATTTGACTGCTAAACAGTGTTAATTTTGGCAGCTGTTTTTAATTTTAGTCTTAGTTTTAATCTTTAAATGAAATGCATTTTCGTTTTAGCCACATTTTAGCCATTTCTGTCCTTTTTAGTTTTAGTCTAGTTTTAGTCAACGAAAACTATATTACATTTTAGTCTAGTTTTAATCATTTTGATGAAAACTAAACTTAGTTGTTGTCAGTTTTAGTCATCACAGATCTATATCTGTTAGTCTTAGTCTAGTTTTTGTCATGGAAGAAAAGGTTGTCAACGAACATTTTAAGTCATGGTTTTAGTCGACAAAATTAACACTGCTTCCAAGGTTAGTTTGGTAATCAATCCCATAGATTTAGTTTGTTTTTCATGCTGACCTTGTTCACCCTGAGGGAAAAATATTATTATTCCTATTTTAATGTAGCTGATATAGTTTTGCAAATAAACAGGGATATGAGCTGTTATCATGCTGTGTGTGGCCACCCCTAGACAGGGCACTACAGCAGAAATATACACAGCAGAAACTGGAGAGTTGATATTTCAGCATTAAAGTTAAAGACTTATTTTTCAGTGTCAGCCCAGGAGAGTCCATTGAGCTAAGCTCCACCCACTTCCCTTTCAATTCTGGGGGGATTTGTGGGAAGTTTTCCCACCACGCCCTGGGTATTGTGTTCATTCAGATCTGTTTTAGTTGTGTTTTTATGTGTTAATATATGTTTGGATGTTGCCTGTTGTACAGTGTACACTGTTGGGAGTATTTTGCTCATGTTTATGGTGGATTGTTATTGAGTGGGCACAGGTCAGCAATGGTGAGATAATCACTGTTAAAGGGCCGTTCTTAAACCAGTCAAAATGCTCTACATTATCCTTGATGCAGAATAATTCACCTTGCAACAGATGTTCATATTGATGCGGCAAATGTAGTGCAGTATGAATGCTGTAATGCAACGTGTCACTAATAGATACTGTAAATGAATCACACTGGAGTCCAAAGTGAAAGGGGATTTCACACAGTTGGGTTAAAGAAATACTTTGATGTGTAATACAGGAACACTGTGAGTGGTTAAATTAACACTTAATATTAAAACTTTACAAAGTGGAAGTTTAACTCAGAATCTGCAAGAATAACATACATTTGGTTAAAGTGTAAAATTTAACACTATAGGGGTTCAATAAACTGATGATTTTACGCTGTAGTGCGTTTGTTTAACCTTGCATAACGCCAGTTTCTCACTGGTGAATCCATCTGGCAAAACTCCCATCTGAACAGATTGGGGCCTGTAAGAAAGTTGCAGGACCAATCAGGCGTAAGAGACAGTGCTCCCAGGTGTGGCGCAAGCAAGTAGTGACAAGAGCCTGGTGCAACTATGGCGGAAGACGTTAGCGTGGATGCTGCTATAGCGTCAGTTTTATCATAACTTGACGACATTTCTTCATTAAAAGAAGAACAAAGAACAGCATTGAGTTCTTTGCTTTGCGGAAATGATGTTTTTGCTCTTCTCCCGACTGGCGAGAGTCTAACTGTCACGTGTTTTGTTGCTCTGACTGGCCCGTAAAGATGTGGCGGACAGAACATTCATCCAATCATCCTCCGATTTTTTTTTTTCTTTTCAAGGCTCTGCCCTTTCCCAAACGCTGCCTATGAGTGGTTTACCAGATCCATCTGGCGTGTCAGGTTAGCGTTTCTTTACATTTTCTGTATTGTCTACATGTTGCTAATAAGGCAGCAACTATACACCCCACTATATGAATCATGAGGAGAAATAGTTATAAAATTCCAAAAGTTAGAGAGAGTACTATTTAGCTAATTAAGCCTACATTACTGATTCTTCAGGCACAAGGTGCTTCATTATCACAGAGACTGTTCAAAGCTCCTGCTCCTGTCAGAGATTATACAAAAGGTTGATAATAAATCCAAAGGGATTTAAGATTTTATTCAGACCCGTGCCTGGACTCCAAACTTACTTCAGATTAGCATGAAATAGTTTAATAAAAAGCCATTCAGGAGTGTTCAGCAACAACCGTGGAGGGCTTGCAGGAACCTCTTTCTCCCTCTCCTCCTACTCCTCCTCCTCCTTTCTTCCTCTTCCAGGGACACCTGGAGAGGACAAAATCTACCTTTCATCACCAGAGGTTGATAACATCAGGTTTCAGAGGGGCCACGCTGACACAGGACACAGCACACACAGGTGCACAGCTGACACAGACTCTCTCTTGCCTTCATTGTCTGTGAGTGTGTAAAACTACACAAACACACACTCACAGGCAGCTACACGGGCACACCTCTGACAGCTAAGGGGGGAAACCTAACACCAGCTGCAGGTTTGATATGAAACCACAGCTGCTCTTGAATTATCCTTCACATAAATCTCTGCATGCGTTGTAGGGCGGTATGACCTTTTATCTAATAACAGTGGTGTTACTCTCATATTGTTTAGCCTGAAATATTCTCAGTGACACTTTTATGTGACAAGAGATGCTGAAGTCAAAACCCCAATATACCCTGATAAGGGCGCTGTAATTGGATAAATAGAAAACAGAATCATTCTTCAATAAATCCTTGACTTATTACCATAAAATAGGGATGTAGACACGAGTTTGAAGTTCCCCACTGTCATGAAAGTCTCCTGTTTGATAACTGTGGGTTTCCCAGTGAAATACAACAATGGACAAAGACGACTGGGCAAGACAAAAGGGTTGCATGGGCATTATTCAGTGGGAGTCGTTGCTGACAACACGTCTGGCTTATTAATGCATTTGGAACGGCACCACACGAATGTGAATATCATGGAGATTGGGAAAACGACACCATAGAGCAGTGGTTCTCAAGGACCAGAGGACCCAAAGTGAGTCACGGTGCTGTTGTCAGTTGGTCGTCATTGGTGCCTAGGAAAAAAACAAAATTCAAGGCAAACATTTTTCCATTTATTTTATTTTACTCTTTTACTAACCAAAGAATAACTCCAGGTTGTTCTCTTGAGATTTTGGGTCTTTGTTATCATTGCAAAACTCAAAGAACTCTTTCTTCAGTCATACGGTTTTCTTAATCCAAGCCCAATTTTTTTCAAAAATGAATTTTAGTGGTTGAAATGTAAGAAATGTGGGTCATGTTTCATACTGAGAAAGAGGTGCTGGATCCTGTACGGCTAGATCAGTTAAGAACCACTGCCATAAAGCAAACCTGCATTTCTGAGCGTTTCCTTTGGGTTAGGATGAGAGGGTGGCCTTTTGTCTTCACAAAACTAAAAATCATAGCCTTCCATAAAATATTTCAGATACTTTTTCTAAATCTAAGGAACCAAACAAGAAAATGTGTGTGCCATTACATCCCTATCATGAAATCCTATTGTTTTGAAAATGCTAAACTCTCATTGGCGGTCCTGCATCACATACATCTGAATAAGCCATGTTAATGTCTTTATTCCATCCTTCCTAAGAAAAAAAAACTACATAATGATGAGAATCAAATCAGATACCCAATCACCATTTGGGTCAAATAATTTAGAGTTCCTTGCAAGTTAATAGTCTTCGGAATCCCAAATTGAACCAAAGTGATGATTAAAACAAAGAGATGTATTGGTTTGACAAGCCTGCATACAAATGAGGTTGTGGAGGGTTCACTCCAGTTAATGCAAATTGAGGTGAAAAACAGTTCGCGTGAGTCGAAAATGATTCAACACAAAGTGATAATTGTTTTCTGAGACTCACATCGTGAAATATGAAGACGAGGATATAAAAAGGAGGAGAGGGTCTGGGGGGATATAAGAGACAGAATTGCTTCTCATACAAAGACAGATTATGCACAAAGCAAGTTAACCTCTGTTCCTTCATTGTAGTCTACTGCCAGGAAGAGATACTGAAAATAGAAATAAAATGTATTAGTCGAATGACTGCCTTAAAATAGCAGAGCTTTTACCTGTCCTGCCCCTCAGTGAAGTTTGATTGAGCTGCTCCCTGATGAAAGTCAAGACAAATTCTTAATATTTCTTGAAAACCTCAGTTCGATTAATATGTATTTAAAAACATGCAATAACAAAAAAAAAAAGCATTTGAATTAACTTTCCTGGTGATCAGATTTTAAAGCTGATGTAAATTTATGAACCAGTCAACAACCTTGATGGTTAGGACAGTCTGAAAGTGTCTAATTGAAATATATATATGAACAGTATGTCTGTACAGATGTCAAATCATATCCCCCATGAAGTACACGTATGGGCAAAAGTATTTCCATAAGATTTTGGGGTGTTTCTGTGGGAATTTGTGCCCATTAATTCTGTAGAGCATTTATGAGGTCAGACGATGTTAGATGAGAAGGCTTGGCTAGCAAACCCCATTCTAGTTCATTTCAAAGGTGCTTGATGGGGTCGGGGTCAGGGCTTTGTGCAGGCCAGTCAACATGTTCCACACTGAACTCATCAAACCATGTCTTTATAGTCCTTGCTTTGTGCACTGGAGCACAGTCATGTTAGAATAGAAAAGGGCCTTCCCCAAACTGTTGCCACAGAGTTGGGAGCAAGCATTGTCCAAAATGTCTTTGTATGTTGAAACGTTAAGATTGGTCTTTACTGAAGATAAGGGGCTTAGCTCAAACCCTGAAAACCAGCCCCATGCCATTATCCCTCCTCTACCAAATTTCACAGTTGGCACAATGCAGTCAGTAAGATAACATTCTCCTGGCATCTGCCAAAACCAGACTCACCCATCTAACTGTGTCCACTGCTCCACAGTCTACTGCCAGTGTGCTTTAAACCAGTGGTTCTCAACTGGTCCAGCCAAAGGACCCACCACCTACTGTAATGTGAAGTAGGGAGACAAATTTCTCATTTTTATTAAATTAATTGAACAAAAAATGCTGAAATTTGGATCTTGGAACACAACAAAAGGCTGAACAAAGTGAGTGGGTTGAGACATGCGTGCAAACATTTAATGTTGCTATATTTTACCATTCTAACACATTTTAGATGTTTTATTGAAAGGTGACAAGACATTTACAAAGCATCATATGAAAATTAACATTCTTGAAAATATTTCCATTCAAAACAGCAGGATAAATAGGTGAAGATCTCAAGAAACAATCAGAATTTACCAATTTTCCTGCACATAAAGTCTATGGATAGATGTCTGCCTATGGCTTGCGACCCACTGAAAACAGCCCACTTTTGGCTCCAGACCCACCAGTTGAGAACCACTGCTTTAAACCACTCCATGTAAACACAATCCATAAAAGGTGTTTGCATTAAGGCCAGGTGCAGCTTGAAACTCATCAGCTATGGAAACAGCCCCGCTTTGTGATTTTACATGGTCTTCTGTTTCATGGCTGAGTTGCTGTTGTTCCTAAACGCTTCCTCTTTCTAATATCACTTACTGTTGACTGTGTAAGCAGGAATGAAACTTCACTAACTTATTGCAAAGGTTGCATCCCATCACAGAACAACATTTGAAGTCACTGAGCTCTTCAGAACAACACATTTTTTATCCCAAATGTTTTCAGATAGAGACTGCATGGCTAGGTGTTTGATTTTACACACCTGTGGAAACGGGTCTTATTGCAACACCTGAATTCAACAATCAAAATGATGCAGTCTGTTATCTTTTTTAAAGATATATTTTTTCGAGCTTTTATGCCTTTATTTAAAGAGGACAGTGAAAACAGTTGGAGACAAGGACAAGAGAGTGGAGGGGTGAGACATGTGGAGAAGAGGCCACAGGCCGGACTTGAACCCAGGCCGCCCGCATACATGGAGCACGGCCTAACCGTTAGGCCATCTTAATGATTAATGACTCTGAACAATTCCAAAAGCTTTCAAAAACCCCACCTATATTGAGGAGGGTGCATAGGGAAAGAGTAGATCCATCAGAAAATTGCAGACAATCTCCTGAATATTATCTATGCACAAAAACATCTGCAGTGTTTCTATAAGTAAATGCTGCCAATGGTGAGACTGCTCACAGTTGTTGGTTACCAAAAAGAAGAAATGACCCATTACTGTGTGCCTGGGACTTGTGTTTTTGTGGTAATGATCATTTGATTTTCTCTGGTATCATGTCAAAATTTAATATAGTTGTCATTACAGCTCTAGAGTATACAGGCCTTTGTCAATAGCTGCTCTTTATTTGCTGATTTTCAAAACAAAATCAATGAAGTCAAGTGTTTTGAGCATCAAAAACACACTCAGCACCAGCTGTTTTTTTTTTGTTGCTCTTGATGCTCTCAGTTAAAACAGATCAGCTTTTAGAAAAACAGAGGAGAAACTAATCTGACTCTGCTGGCATAAAAAGTGAAGGCTGTGGCTGGAGTACTTGCTTTGGTTCATGTTCCATTACCAGACAATAGCACTAAAAACTGGACTTGAAAAGAGTAATTTTAAAAAATATTAACATAATCTCAGATGTCCACACACATAAAACAGATCTAGAGAGGCAAAGACAGGATAAGCTTAGTCATAAAACCACTGTACATTCTTTTAAAGGCCCTGTAAAGTGAAAATAAATCTGTTTTTAGGTTTGTTGTATGATAAGCCACTGTGTCATGAACCCTCAGGTCAAATTTTAGTCAAATAAAACATATCTAAGTTTATAAAATTAAGCTTCAGAATCATGAATAATGAGGCAGTAAAATCTGATCCAAGGTGGTGTGGGTGTGTCTGTTGAATAAGCTGAAGCCACGCCCACTCAGGAGAAATTCAATCCTCTCAAATTTTAAAAAAGCCACAATCTGAATGGTGGAAAGCATTCTCACAATTAGCCTGCCTCTTGACTTTGTGTTGACCTTGTGATCAGAGCACAGCTGCCAGGCTCTGTGCCTAAAGTCCTTTTTCTGGCACAGATCTCTGTTATGGTGTTTTAAATGATCTATAGGCCACTGTGGCTGATAAATTTAGCAAATTTACCTCACAATGAACCAAAACAACATTTACCTGTGAACTTTCAATAAAGGCAGTGACATCAGCTAACAACAGACTGTACTGAGATGAACAGCTCTGTGATTTTATACTGTAGTGTTAGAGGGGCGGGGTCATTCCTCACATATTTTCCCCACCTAGATTAAACCCAGCCAGGAAAGAGATGAGAAACTCTCAAGTGCTCTAAATCCAAAATTCAGTCACATGTAGATCTCAGTGTTTTCACATTTTTACAACTGTATTCCAACATTTCTACTGTGTTACAACACAAATTTTGGATTTCACTTTACAGTCTTTAACCCCTCAAACATGGCACGTCTGTATGTCTCCTCACTGAGGCCTTTTTTCCAGTGGGATTGTGAGTTAGTGTTGAGCCTTACCGTTGCTACAGTCATCAGACTCTTGCAGACTGTTTAGTTTGAGTGCAACTCTGTTTTGTAGTCTTAGGGGTGAGGAACTGTTACTTTAAACGGGAAATGTTTACAATGTTGCCTGGCTACAACTGGTAAAAACACAAGGTTTGTGGTTAAATTATATTTGTTAGTGTTGGATCAGAGAAAATGGTGTGATCATCTGTCACATTTTCTCTGCATGAACATGGTGGCGGAACACGAACAAAACACTTACTCTCTTTGAAGAGAAGATTTGGCGAAGGCCCAGCAAGACCATTTAAAGTTTGACTTCATCTTCCACATTAAATATTGAAGAAACTGATATCAAACATACTGAAAGTGAATGTTCAACCAAATGCCCTTGCATTGCAGGATTAAGTGTTCCATCTTGAATGTATTAACCTTTATTAATTAAGCAAAAGTTTTCCATTTATAGAAACGCTCTGACTGCTTCAGCTTATAGATGGCCAGTTTTAATTTTTAAAAGGCAGAGAGAAGCCATACATTTCATGAACTTGGCCCATACTTCATGTAAAACATTCTCCTTTATATGATTGTGAAACAGCTTATTTCCTTCTCATACCTATGTGTGAGTTACCATCGCATGAACAAAGACAATGCCTGCTTTTAAATCCGTTTTTCTAGGTTGACCCAGTTGCATTAGACCACTGTCTCTCCCATTTCTCTCTCATTTATCTCAAGCCTCATAACCCCAAAACCCTGACTTCAACTTTCTATGAATGAATAAGCTTCACTGAAAAGCTGTAAAATTCATAAATGTACCAAAAACAAAGATATTTAAGCAAGTCAGACAATCATTTTTGGGCTCACTGATTCCTTAGTTACTGACTACCAGAGTGACATGGGTGTTACATATAAGCCACTGAAAGACACCTTTTCAGATGAAAATCTTCTTTCCTTAAAGTCCTTTTCACATCAGTGAGCAATCTTCAAGTCTGTAGCCTGAAAGGCCGATGATGTAACTTCAATCCCTTCATCGTCAACAGCTTTTGTTGCTTTTTTTTTTTGCAGAAGTGGTCACTTTTACTGCAAGCACTCACATAGAGCTGTTCTAAAGCAACTAATTTCAAAGCTGGTTAAGTAAAACTTAAGTTCAGACTATAGCCAGCATAAAGCTGAAGCAAATTTGAGAAATCATACAGAAAATAGTCAAAGTTTCTCCACCGATTAACGGTGACAAACTGGTTTGCCAAGCATAGTCTCCTTGCAGGTTATTCACGCCACATTCACACACTGATTGGGGAGTATTAACTAATCCCATTGATTTGCATCCATTCACATTAACACACTGCCGATGCAGCAGTGGGAACAAATTGGGGTAAAGCGCCCAAGAGCACATCACAATCTGACTACAGGAGCCAGGGATTGAACCGATTCTGACTGTGAGATGACTGACTCTACCTACTGATCCACAGTTACCAATATAAACTTGTTTAACCTCATATATAATACATGCAAGTTTATCCCCATTTCTCCATCACAACACCGTCCAAATGCTCTGTGCTACCAGAAGTCATATCCCCATATTATCGGTCATTAACTGGGGCAACAGAGGCAGGTGACAATGTTACAACTTAGACACAACATTTGACCAGTACAGCAGCCCTCAGCTGATAGAATTATTACAAGGAGTAAATCTGATCCTGACAAGTGAGGGTGATTAAGTTTAATTGTTTAATCAAACGATTACAACACCCATTTTCGCCTTGACTCACTCACGCTTTCAAATGCTCCCTGCTTTGCTGTGATTGTGAAAATTGTGGCATTCGCCCTTTTCCTGATTTCTTATCAGTGTCTCAGTGAGCAAATTAATAAGAGCACATTCTGTGAAAGAATTATAACTTTCTTGTATTTACATTTCTGCAGGTAAGCCAAAGCAAACCAGAAAGTGTTCTTAAGGTCAATGCAGTCATTCCATGAGAACAAAGGCATTTAAATTGTTTTAAGAAAGTGCTAGAGCAGTTGTTCTCAACAGCTTCTACAGCTGCAGGGCCCACCATTGTCAATGACAGATCCTGAACCAAAGGTCATGATTTGAATATATATATATATATATATATATATATATATATATATATATATATAATTTTTTTTTCTTTTCACAAAAATTTTTGCAGTTTGGGTCATTGATGGATCAAAATGAATGACTGAAAAAAAGGGACAGGACAAAACAAGCACATCTTACACCCCCTCTCCCCAAATGTCATTAGCTATTTACCTATTTTCCAAAGACCTTGTAGAATTACCTGTTACCATTAATGGGAAAAGCAACTTTGATATTCCAAGAAAATGAGATAAATTAATTGAAATATTTAGGGACAAAAATGAATGTATCTATTTTCTCTATTAAACAGAGGAAATTAAAATGCATGGATGTATTTCTGCTAATGGCCTTTGAACTTCATAGACTTTTGCCACCCTTTTTCTCCCAAGCACAATGTTGCAACTCCATGAGCCACTCTTGGGTCCCGACCCACCAGCTGAGAAACACTGCTTTAGAGGTTTATCTCATTAACTCTATATCTACATAAATCCCTCAGCAGTCATGTACAATGATGTTTTTATCAATACAGATTTTTCAAATCTTCCAAGCTTGCTTTGACAGAAGAAATGTTGAAAACCGCTGGTTTATAGGATTACAAAGTGTTATTCTACCTTCTTCCTGTAATAGACAATACGATTGGTTCAGCCATGCTTTTGAAAGAACTACAGTGTTACACAGAGAAGACTGGAAGACAATGGGTAAAACAAAACAAAAGTTGTATGTTTAAAGATTTGAGGAAGTAGGAACCACTAGCTGATTGGTTAGCTCCATGTATTTCATTTATACAGGCTTTTGCCATCAGGCTTCTGCATGTCATTCCCCACTCTCACTCTCTCTCCATGTTTCACTACTCTGTCTTTTACACAAAGGCATAAAGAGCCCAGAATAAATCTTTAAAAAAATATTCAGAAGTTAACTTTCATAGATACAACCCCAATTCCAAAAAGGCAGGGCACCATGTAAAATGTAAATAATAAGAGTGTATCAATTTGCAATTCTCATAAAGCCCTATTTTTTCACAATTGGCATCAATGGTTTCCAAAAACAAATTTCAAATTTTGATTCATCTGACCACAGAACAGTTTTCCAGTTTGCCTCAGTCCATTTTAAATGAGCCTTGGCCCAGAGAGAACAGCATGGTTTCTGTATCCTGTACACATATGTCTTCTTCTTTGCATGATAAAGCTTTAACTTGTATTCATGAATGACACAGTGAACTGTGTTGACAGACAACCATTTCTGTTCCTGAGCCCATGTAGCGATTTCTAGATTCATTCCTTTTTTTTAATGCAGTCCTGCCTGAAGATCACGAGCATCCAATAACGCCCCCCAGCCGTGTACATTGTGATCAGAGACTTCTCCAGGTTCCCTATAATGTTGAAGATATTATGTACTATAGATAGTGGGGTATTCAAAGTCTTAACAACTCTATGTTGAGGAACATTTTTCTGAAATTGTTCAACAATTATAAAACAGTTAGATTAGTGAAACTCTGCCTATCTTTGCTTCTAAGAGCTTCTGCCTCTCTTAAATACTCCTTTTATAGCCACTCATGTTACTGAGAGGTTGCCAGTAAATGTATTTAGTAGAAAAATTCTCCACCAGCTGTTTCTCATTAGTACCACCTACTGTTCTAGCCTTTTCTTACCCCACCCCTAGTTTTTTGGAGATGTGTTGCTGCCATCAGATTCAAAATGAGATCATGTTTTCCATGACATGGTACAATGTCGCAGGTTAAATATATGATATACTGTTTATGTTCTACTGTGAATGAAATATGGGTTTATGGGATTTGCAATTTATTTTCTAAACAGTGCCCCAACTTTTTTGGAATTTGTGTTCTACAGTCACCTAAAAAAACTTTTTGTAACCTTTTGTGGTTCATAATCTTTTTAAAACTATACTACTGGTATCAGTGTCAGAAATTATGATCCCAGGGCACAGATGGCCTGGAGAACAGGTGTCAAAGTCAAGGCCCGGGGGATCAGTTAAATCCGGCCCACAAGATGATCTCATATTTCTGTTATAACTGGCCCATCTGTACGAGGTCTGCAGATTTCCTCAAGTATAAAAATATGAACTTATCCTTGATGATTTAAGATATCCTTGTTGAGTCATAAAATCTGAAAAAAAGAGTAAAAATATTTAGATAAGAAGTCAGGAATGCGGGAAAAGAAATTTGTGTTTTAATTTCACATTTTCAATTTAACATTTCACAGTTAGGACACAAATTCAGGGTCTGACTTTTAATTTCATACTTTGAGCATTTCAACTCATAATTTTGAGTTCTCATGTAATATTTTGAGTTTTAGGATTCATAATTCAAATTTTTAAGTGATATTTTGACCGTTTTAACCAATTGTTTTGTATTTTACCTCATATTTTAAACTCCTAACTTTGACCTCATAATCCAATTGTTTGACCCTTTAGACTCACAACTGAAATTTCTGAATCATATCTATTAATTTCATGATTACAATTTTTATTTCATATTTTGACCTTTTAAACTCATGAGTTTGACTTTCTTTCTAATATATTTGCCTTTAAAAACCATTATTTTTCAATTTCAATTTCATGTCTCGACCTTTTGACCTGTGAGTTTAGTTTAGTTTGGTTTATTTAGTTTATTTGTTTCAGGGACAATGTACAAAATTACATTTGTGTCAAAAGAGAAAAGATGCTTTGTACCAGCTTGCTAGCTAATTTCCATCCGTAGTCCCTGGGCAGGTAAACAATGACAATGAAATACAGAATCAATCAATCATAATCACACAAGCATGCACGCACACATCTGCTTTCATTCAGCCACAATACATTTCAAGGTAAAAGAGATCAAATTACATAAATTAAAATCTGAATATGATATGCTTCATAACTATAAAACAGTGATTTTGAAGATTAATGCTGACAAGACTGATTCCTTAAAATCCACCTTTTCACCTCGGGAGAGAAAATGCGGAAGTCTGTGCAAAGTTTGAGATTGGTTGGGAGATTATTCCATGCTTTGATAGCCTTAAAGGAAAAAGCAGACTGTGCAAAGGCTGAGCCACGCTTAGGGATACTACAGTCTCCACTGGAGGCAGACCTTGAAGATCTGCTTATATGCTCAGAACGAAGTTTAACAAAGCTCTTCAGTGGTGGAGGAGCCACATTACTGATTATTTTGTACACTAATCGAACATCTGAATAGAGGATTAAATTATCAAAGCTGAGCATTTTATTTTTATCCAATATATCACAGTGATGATACTGCTGTAATTTTCTGTCTAGAATTTTAAGGGCTTGTTTGTGGAGTGATCTGATGGGTTTTAAGACTGTCCTGTTTGCCTGAGACCAACACGACATACAATAATGACAGTAAGATAAAATCATAGCATTTAGATATGTTTTAGAGGCTTCCACTGTCAAAGAGTTCCTAATGTGTCTTAAGTTTGCTATATTATACTTTAATGTTTGACACATCTTTTTAATGTGACTTTTGAAAGTGAGAGTGGTATCCAGTGTCACACCCAGGTATTTTGAACTCATTAACATTTTTTATCATTTGTCCATTGACATATACAGTTGGGAAAAGCTTATTTCTTTGTTGTTTAAAAAATACATTGTGACACTTTTGTTTGTGTTGAGAGTGAGATGAGAGTCCTTGAGCCAAATTGTAACTTTTTCCATTGCCAATGACAACTTTGCAGGTACTTGTTCAGGATCATTACCGCAGGTGAACAGGACCATATCGCCCGCATACATCAAGGTCTCCACTCCTTCACCTTGAGCCTTTAAACTTCTCTTTTTAACCTTTTAAATGTCAAAATCGTTTATCATCAGTGGTACCTTTTTTTTTTTCCTTCTTCTTTTCATATGTTATTAATGTTGAAGCAAGGTTGACAGTTTATGGTTAGAAAGGTGACCCTGTAAGGTCCTCAGGTTAGTCCTGAATCCAGAATCCGGTCCCTGCTGTGATTGAGTTTGACACCCCTGCCCTATAGGTTTTGGGCGCGCCCCATGCACACGGGTGGCCTGGGTTCGAATCCAGCCTGTGGAAATTTCCCACATGTCTCTCTCCAACTCTCTCATCCCTGTTTCTGATTCTATCCACTGTCCAACTCTATCATTACAGGCACTAAAAGCCCAAAAATAAATCTTAAAAAAAATATGACCCCTGTTCTGGTTAACCTTCATGTGCGATAGACACTGTAATATTGTGTGGTTCCAACCTCTCTTTGGATAGCTCTATCGGAGTTATTCTGCAGTGAGCCCGTTCATTTTTCATGGTATCCTGTATGCAATAAAAATGATAAGGCAAATGCATGAAATTCAATTAAATATCAATACTACAAACAGATGAATGGGAAACTGTTGTCAGTGCAATGAGCATCTGAATGCTTAAGTGAGGGTGTATAGAAAGCTGAAGTGGTAAATGCTGCTGTAACAAAAGCAGCACTCAGCAGGTGAGCGTAGTAAAAACACTCTGGTTGTCATCAAGCTAACATGGCTATGACTAAGTGAACCGGCTTGCTCCCTCATTTACCTCTACAACAGCTGAATAATGTGATTTCATCTGGCTGTGAGTAAGAGCTCTCTATTTTGAATTCATAAAAGGGGGCAACTGAGCCTTATGAGCCCACATTTTAAAAGCAGAGGAAATCTGTTGATAAAGCTCATGTTGCCACAATCTCATTCACAGCATTCATTCTTCAGCCACTGGCTTTTCCTCTCTCCCTTACACACATGCACATACACACAACAAAAAATAACCCAAAGGCTGGTAAGAAATCAACTGGTTTTAACAAAGAGAGAAGCTCAGCTGCTGGAGAAAAAAAAGCTTTTACTTGTCAAATTTTGCAGCAGAGATGGCATTGCAGCCTGGATGCTGCATAATGCAAATCAGAGACTCTTTTTTCCTTGTGCAAAAAGGCGCTACTGTAGTATACTAGTCCCACTGCAGGTGCTGAATGTTCACTCACTAAGCTTCAGTGTTTGTCTCAACCCTCCCTGACCCTCAAAATGTACTCTCCTTCTCTCTGTCTCTCTCTTTTTCGCTCCCTCTCTGTTGTTTCTGCTGCAGAAAAGCTGCAGATCTGCGTCACCAAGGACACAGGAGACGATTCTGACGGATCTGCTATCACCCTCTCCACTCTATTTCTTGCCTTTCTCTAAGAGTCGGCCTATTTCAAGGAAAAAAAAAAACGTATTCATTCAGGGAAAACCATTCTGAGCCCAAAAATACAGTCTTTTTTATATCAAAGCTGCAGCTGAAAACAGAGAAAGCTAGCTGCACGCTAACCTAAACCAGCTGTGAACACATCTCCCATTCTTACATGCAGCAGCAGGATGTCATTTCAGTGTACAACCAACAGGATTAGCCCTATGTTAGTGTTTTCCTCCCTACTATGGAGCAACTATGAGAGCAGCTAGCTTATGCATTAGCAATTCTAGACGTAGCCGAGATTCTAAGTGTAAGAGGCTGATTAGCCGGGATGTGTGAAATCAGACAAAACCGGCCTGAGCGCAGACGCCTATATCCTCCTCTGACCCACTTCCCTCACTCACTCGCTCTGGTTCTTTTGACTTAATATGCTTGGTGCAAACAGCCCAGACTAACTTGGTGCAGGGCGCTTGTAGCCATGCTAATTCTCAGAGCGGGGTCACAGGATGGGGAGAGAAGGAGAGAAGAGAAAAAGGCAGAGTATGCCACTGCACAGCTAGCATCTTTAGTTATGATGTGAGTCTTAGACCTTGCATTGTTGTGGCTTTTCTCTTTCACAGAGTGATACAGTCTGCACCACATCCTTCATTCAAATCCAGCCTGTTTTCTGTTACCATGGCTACCCATCTAGCTCTTCTTTCTAACTATTCCTTCTTTCCATCCCTTCTTTCTCATTCATCCTCCCTGACTAACGTGAAAGCCACACCAAACATCAAGAGAACTTCTGAGCTGTTTAATGACAATGTGGTGCAGCAAACATTAATTCAGTTGAACTTCTTAACTTTTCAAGAGTGTGTGCAATTAAATGACTCATTAGTGTAATGTTTAATCTAAATTCTCCACCATAATTTATGAAATCGACAGCAAACTGGAAAATATTAAGAGGAGAAAATGAGGGTTAAAAATATTGAAACTCTTTGCTTAAGAAGCTTTAGCTCTCTTACACATACAGACATGGTGGGTAGATTTTTGCTGCAGTAGATGTGTCGTTGGTGTCTTCACAGTGACACTGGTGCAGAGTTACAGTGCTAATGAGAACTTTAATGTCACCCACACACAGACTCCTGGCAGACAGATTAGAGCTGTGATTACACTGAGCCCCAAGAGCACACAGGAACACGACCATACACAATGGCACACATCGCAGACATGCCCCCACACATGTTGCACGCGAATCGGAAAACCAACATAAATGAGGTGAACGTTTGGAAAACACTTCTTAAAGCTCACTCTGCTGTTTTCTAGCGTCTTGTCTTTTTATGGTATTGCGGGGGTTTCCCTGCTGTCTGGAGGATCCCGTGATCCTTTGTAGCATTGTCACTTGGTAGTTACCAGAGGTGTGGACTTGAGTCCCAAATCTGATGACTGTGAATTCAACTTGACAATAACATTAAGGACTTAAGACTTTTTAGACGTCAGCACCAATAACTAGAACATTTTTGAGATTTAAAACGGTGTATGTTTTTAAAAAGTGCCACAAATCAGTTCACCAAAAATGTTAAGTTGCACAAATAACAGAGGCTGACACTAATATTTGTTGCAAACAGCTAGCTGAAGTTGCCTTGCATTCTTGCTGACTGAATCTGAATGGTTGAACAGTGCTGAAGTTAAATTAGTTAGCAATGTGGGGAAATGTAGCAATAGCACTTTTGGAGAATGGTGGTAATGACTTATTAAGATCCTGAAATTCAAAATTGAGACTACCCTTTCTTTACCTGGGCCTTAACTCAGGAAGTTCCTGCCTTTACTTGGGACTTGACTCAGAATTCCTCTTTCTTTACTTGTAAGTTAGCTCAGGACTTGTCTGTATTTAAATTGGACTTGCATGTCACTACTTGGGACTTGGCTCAGGACTCCTCTGTCTTCACTTGGGACTTGACTCAGGACGTTCCTGCATTTACTTTAACTTAACTTAGGAGTTACCTGCATTATTAGGGACTTTCATGTCTTGAATTGACTTGAGACTGCTTTTATTTACATAGAAGTTGAAACAGGACTCCCCCATCACTACTGGGACTTAACTTGAGACTTGCCTGTCTTTATTTAGAACATGACTCAGGACTCCTCTGTCTTTACTTGGGACTTGACTCAGGAGTTTTCTGCGTTTACTTGTTACTTAATTCAGGACTTACCTGTCATTGTTTGGGACTTTCATGTCTTTACTTGGGACTTGGTACAGGACCTGTCTGTCTACCTAGGACTTTACAAGGGACCTGTCATCCCTTGGGACTTGACTGTCTTTACATGGGACTTGACTTGAGACTGCTTTCGTTTACAAAGAAGTTGAAACAGGACTCCCCCGTCATTACCGGGACTTAACTCAAGACTTGCCTGTCTTTATTTGGGACGTGCTCAGGACTCCTCTGTCTTTACTTGGGACTTGACTCAGGAGTACCCTGCATTTACTTGTTACTTAATTCAGGACTTACCTGTCTTTATTTGGGACTAGTTGGGACTTGGTTCAGGACCTGTCAGTCTACCTAGGACTTTACAAGGGACCTGTTTGTCTCTACTTGGGACTTGTCAGTTAATGTTAACACTTCGGACTTGCCTGCGGACATTTCTCTCTCTACTTGGGTGGTGGCTCAAGGCTCACCTGTCTTTATTTGGGACTTAACTCAGGACTTGCCTGTCTTTATTTGGGACTTGTCTGTCTCAACTTGGGACTTAGTCAGGTTTTTTGGCATTACCAGAGACTAACTCAAAAAATTCCTGTCTTTGCCTGGGACCTGACTCAGGACTCCCCTGTCTTCACCTGGGACCTGACTCAGGACTCCCCTGTCTTTGCCTGGGACCTGACTCAGGACTCCCCTGTCTTTACCTGGGACCTGACTCAGGACTCCCCCTGTCTTTGCCTGGGACCTGACTCAGGACTCCCCTGTCTTTGCCTGGGACCTGACTCAGGACTCCCCTGTCTTTGCCTGTTTTATTTTTGCAGAAAATCCCTGCTTTGGCTGCAAAGTTTTCATGACCATAATGTCCTAGAACCTATAATCTGCAACTGTGCTTTAAAAATTGATCAAGTACATAGAAACATACAATTAACATCTGACCTTGAGACTGGCTTTGTTAGACATATGAGCCCCATTAAAAAGACTCTTGAATGTATAATACAGGATGAATGTTGAACCGTGGAATGAGTGCCTGCTGTTCATGCAGCAACAAGAGTGAGAGACTGACAGAGAGACAACAGAAACAGAGAAGGACTGATAGAAGGTGAGAAAATGGAGCTGCATCAGTTCAACTGTTGGACTTTTGCACCCATACTGACCTGAAAATAGTTTGTCATTTCACCATGATTCAACCACAGCGGTAAGCTATCCTTTATAAGGTCAGACAGCCTTTTTGCCAAGGCTGTACAATGCAATTAAGTTTAAGGGCAGAGGTAACATTCCTTGAAAAACTGGACGTTTTTGCAATGACTGTAGTAGTTCAGTTACTTTCCAAAGATACAGTCTGAATATTTTTTTCTTTGGACGTTGTTTTCAATGAGACTTACAAACATCATGTTTTAGCTACTACAGGTGAAAGCACTGCTGGAGAAGCCACATTTTTCAATGTTTTGATTTAGGTAAAACATAAATGGAGCCCTGCACAGGTGAAGTGGTTTGGTGGAGAGATGTAAAAGCTGTAATTATGTCATTACACTGAGGGAAGCCTTTTCTGTGTGGACACAGAACACACTGAGTGCAGCTCCAGGCATTGCTCAACAGCAAGGTACGTGTGTGTTTAGGCAAGAAAGTCAGGGTGCTTTATATACTACCTTTCCAGAAACTATAAACACAAGTACAGAGACTGTTTACCTGCACCTGCATTGTAAAATTCAAATCAGACCATGAATAAAACTGTCACTCTTCACTGTAATTTAAACCCATCTACACATTTGAAATTACTGAGTATAGATACTACACTACTGTACTTTTTTTATTTTTAAAGGTTTATTTTTGTGCCTTTATTTGATAGAGAAAGATAGTGAATAGAGTCGGAAACAGGGACAAGAGCGGGGGAGAGACATGCGGTGAAGGGCCTCAGGCCATATTCGAACCTGGGCTGTCCACGTACATGGTGCGTGGACAGCCACTAGGCCACCTGCGCCCCCACTACTGTACTTTTGAAAAGTTCAGTTTGTTGTTTTCAAAAATGCAAAAACATCTGAAAACACATTTTCATGGTGTTTTACGACAGTTAGTTTAGTAGAGGTATGGTGTTTGGATTGGTGTCTCTTGGATTATAATTACATTTCCTGTCAGTGGACAAAGTTTTTCTTCCTCTGCATGGACTACAACACACCACTGTATTCTTGTCCTTTACTTCAAGAAATGAAAATAATGATAAATGCAGCAGTATTTCTGAAAATGTGCCACAACGAGCAACACTGGATATCTGTTGCAATCATGTCATGCAGAAAGGCATGGACCATCAGGGCTGACAGCGAGAGCACCATCTCCCATAGCTGGGTGTTCATGCTTTGGGCATCCTATCTAGTAAGCTGCTAATCTTGCAAAGCAGATGGATTCATAGTTTTCTTCTTCTACGTCTTTTAAAAGCAAGTTATCAATAGACATTAGGTGATTAGAATCAAAATTTGACGGATGTAACTTGTGTTTATCATGATTAATCACAGCATTTTTTAAAATGGTTTAAGTATATTTTTATGTTGTTAGATTTTTAAAGGTTGTTATTGTCAAGTGTTTTATTTTTATTCTTTTAACTGTCTGAACCCTGAGCCTATTTTTAGGTTTCTGCTTGAAAATTGCATACCCATGATAAAACGGGTATATCTCTGCAACCACAAGGTCCATTTGAATAATTTTGGTGTCATGGTAAAGGAGAATTTTTTTTTTGTTTGTTTGTTTTTTTTTTAGAAAAAGAGAAATTTTACAACTATAGTTTGGAAAAGCGATTTCTGTTTTTGAGATTCTTTGGCCTCTATCTCTCTGATATTTTAGTGTAGATTGCTTTGGTATATATCATTGGACTCTGTGGAGTTTCTGCTTTCATTTGAGGTGTTGATCGAAATATGGCAAGTGGGTTGACACTGTACGGAGTTTGATATGTCCTAATTCATTTAGTTGTTATATTAGTTGTGTTTGGGGCATGTAAAAAAGGTTTCTTTGATGTGCAACATCACTATATTCTCTCGTGACTAGTGCATTATTTTACACTGTGCTTGCCAATGCCTCTCAAAGTCCCCTCCGGGTTCAAGAAGTTAATTCTATGTACAGCACATTGAAAGTGCTGATCTGAGTCCTTATTGATACCACTATCAATTCTTTCTACAGTTCAGTGGAAAGACAAAATAAGAGCAAATATTTAAAGTACAAGTGGTCTTAGCTGAGTAGTGCTTGAGTTAAAAAGCTATGATTCAGTCTGTCACATCTATTGTATATACCTCAAATAAAAACACATGTTCACAACTGTATTAGGTCCTTGTCAAAAACTAAATTTTACCATTTTTATGTGATGTTTAAACACATCATAGCATAGAATACAGTTGTCTAATTTACTGAGGTTACCTGAATGCACCATGTTTTCTGTCTTCAGCTTATAAAGATCGATAATTAACTTCAATTTTGCCATTTCCACCACGGATTTCTACACTGGGTTATTATTGTTAACAAACAATAATACCATAATAATAGTACAATAACTTTATTTATCCCCGAAGGGAAATTCATTTGTCTGGGTCTCATCTGTTTATGGTAGAATTATATAGTCTTATTGCTGATGGTATGAAAGATCTTCTATATCTTTCTGTCCTGCAGCAAAGAGAGAGGAGCCATCCACCACTGTTGTTTCTTTGGTCATTAAGGGAGATATGAAGTGGATGATCCATGTTCCTCAGAATGGCCTCCACCTTCTTCGTTGTGCATCTCTCCATCTCATCCTCTAGTGAGTTCAACTTGATTCCAACCACAGAGCCAGCTTTTTTCACTGGTTTATTCAGACGCCTTGCATCCTTGTGTTTTACACTGCCTCCCCAGCAGACTGTGGCATAAAACAGAACAATTGCCACCACAGACTGATAAAACATCTGCAGCATCTTACTGCAGATGTCTATTGATCGGAGTCTTCTGAGGCAAAAGAGGTGGCTCTGCCCCTTTTTGTAGATGAAGTCTACATTTTTAGACCAGTCCAACTTATTATCCAGGTGTACACCTAAATATTTATACGATGTCACCACCTAAATGTCCACGCCACAAGTGATCACTGGCTGAAGAGGGGGTTTAGATCGGCGGAAATCTATGATCATTTCCTTTGTCTTTGAGGTGTTGAGTAGGAGGCAGTTTTTGTGACTCCAGGCACTGAAGGCACTTATCAGATCCCTGTATTCGGCTTCTTGTCCATTTCAGATACATGCCACGATAGCAGTGTCATCCGAGTATTTCTGGATGTGGCAGGACTTAGTGCTGTATTTGAAGTCTGATGTATACAGTGTGAACAGGAATGGAGCCAGGACTGTCCCTTGTGGAGCCCCTGTACTGCTCATTAATGTCCCAGAAACACAGTTCCCCCGCCTGACAAACTGTGGCCTTCCTGTCAGGCAATCTGTGATCCAAGAAACACAGGAAGGATCCACTCCCATCTCCGTGAGCTTGTCTTTGAGTATGGTGGGTTGGATGGAGTTGAATGCGTTTGAAAAATCAAAGAACATGATTCTCACATAAACGTCAGGTTCCTCCAGATGAGACAGGGCACGGTGAAGCATGAAGAGGATGGCATCATCCACTACAATGTGTTCTTTGAATGCAAACTGCAGGGGATCAAGTTTGTCTTTGACCTCAAGCCTCAGTAGGCGTAGAATCAGCCGCTCCAGAGTTTTCATGATGTGTGAAGTAAGGGCAACAGGTCTGTAGTCATTTAGTTCAGCGGGACATTTTATTTTTGGTACCGGTACAATACAGGATGTTTTCCACAGAGCAGGCACCTGCCCCAGCTGTAGACTCAGGTTGAAGATCCTGTGGAGAGGTTGACACAGTTGTACAGCACAGTCTTTAAGCAGCCTTGGACACACACCACACAACTGGGACAGCTGCCTTCCCAGAGCAAACAGGACTTGCTCAAAGTTTTGGAGCACTTCTCAGCATTTATCTGAGCAGCTGAAGAGAGGGGTATGATCATGGCTCAGTCCCGTGTTGTTGTTAGCGTCTTTGCTAACATTAGCAAAGAGGTGCTTTGCTCGATGGTGGTACTTCAGACTCGTTGTGCTTTGGTGTAAAGACAGTTCATCACTGCAGCATGTACCAACAATTTTGGTTTTATCTTAACTAACATTCACCAGCTTTTTAAAAAGAAAATGACCGTTAAGCAGACCTGGGTCTGTCTCCTCACTCATCACATGACAACCTTAGTGGTTTCAGTCATAAGTTCACTCCAGTTCCGTGAGAGGTTTATTGTGTTATATTTTGGGTGTAGATATGTCAAAGTCAGCCAGAAAGAGAAAACCTGAGGCAGAGAAAGACAGAGTTAATACATTGTGCAGGAAGGCGGAGATAGCAGCAGTTTGGAGGGTTGGGGGATGTGAAGAGAGGACAGATGGAGACAGAGAGAAGGAGATGAAAGAGAGAAAGAGAGGCAGAGTCATTCTGTCAGTAACAGTCCTGCTGTCCTCTGTACAGGATATGACCCTCATCGTCCCTGATCAATCAATCACAATCATTTCTGACGCCAGCTCGCAGCATCTGTTTGCCTTGACTGAAAAACATCAATCTGAGAGAAGGCTGGGGGATGTAAGGTCAAGCCCTGACACTCCCCCTCTCCCACCAGCCCTTCTCACTGTTTGCCTACATGTAGCATCATCTGTATCATTCTGCTGTCAGTCTCTGAAACCCCTCCTCCCATTCTCAGTTTTATTTTGTCTTTTCCAATCCATCGTATGTCTTCCTTTCTTCTCCTCGACTCCTCCTCCCAATCCCTCCTATCCGAAACCTCAGTCCTGCGTCCAAATAGGAAATCAATAAGTCCGTTTGTGTGTAAGTCGTCCTCGTTCTCTTTCACTCTCCCTTTTTTTTTCGCTTACTCACTCACACAGTCACACACACAAACACAAGCACATACAGTAAAATGCCTTGATTCACATTCCCAACAACACAAATCATTCAGGCCTTTCAAAATTCTCTTCAGTGCCTAATCAGATCGCTGTAAAAGTCACTCAACTGCAGGTGTGAAAGAACTCTCACTGGATTATACTGTGCTGCAAATTATGCTCAGGTGCAGCGATGCATAACGCAATTAAGCAACACCAAGGACGAGAGGACAAGAGGAAGAACGGGGAGTCTGGACATGTGAATTTGAGGGCAGGCACATTTAAACAGGGTTGGGAAAATGAATGGGAGGCCCTCAGAAAAGCTCAGGGAAGGAGATGCACTTTATTTTAAGAGAAGACATTTGTACATATGTCAAAAAAACTAGGTTTTCCTTGCTGTGATTTTACTTTCAAGAGCATGTTTAAAAAAGCTCTCAGATATATCACAGACTGCTGTAGTTTTATCATTACTAGTCCAAACATGATTTGGAGCACAGCATTCCTTTCTATTTAAAGCAAAATTTAATCTTACACTTGCTGCACAAATGTGGGATTTCAACTGTATTGGGATTCTTGTTCAGCAGCATTTTGAGCTTTACAGAAGAAAAGATTTAGGACGAACTGGTCCAATTTGAAAATGTATATAAAGTTTACTTTACCACATTTCCGTTAGTAATGGCATTATTCACACAACTCCATGTACTGTACCAGAGACTAGGATAGGTATGGAGAAAAGGATTCAGCCAAATATGTTAATTATTCAGTTTAGGTGTTTCAATCAGACCTGTTGCCACAGGTGTATTACCCTGCACCTAGGCATGCAGTCTCCTTTTAAAAACATGTGATTCAAAATGTGTCGTTCTGAAGAGCTCAGTGACTAAGTGTGGAAGCGTGATGGATACCACCTTTGCAGTAAGACGGTTCGTGAAATTTCATCCCTGTTGTATATTCCACAGTCAAAAATCCATGATATTTCTCCACTGTGGGTAAATCTGTCAAAACACAATGCTTCTGTATCTCTTTTGCCTCTTAGCTGTAGAAAGCAGGGATCCCAGGTTTTGCAGGGTGTATAGAACACACTAACATGACTTGGTACCAGATTTAGGCAAGACAGTAAATGCTTGGACTAAAAGCAAGGACTAAAACGTGAGGACTTTTTATGGACTAAAACTGAGTTTTCATTGACTAAGACTTAAAGGGTAGAAATGACTAAAATATGATTAAAACTAAAAGACGTCATCAAAAGACCAAGACTAAAATTAAAAATAGCTATCAAAATTAATACTGTGTCATGGAATGGGTTTCCATGGCTGAGTGATGAATCACGCTTTTCTGTTTGGCGATCAGATGGGTGAGTTTTGGTTTTTGTGGATGTTGGCAGAATGTTACCTGCATGACTGCATTATACCAGCTGTGAAGTTTGGTGGAGGAGAAATAATGGCATGGGGCTGTTTATCAGGGTTTGGGCCGGACCCCTTATCTCCTTAATGAAGGCCAGTCTTAATGCTTCAGCATATAAAGCCATTTTGGACAATGCTATGCTTCCAACTCTGTGGCAACAGTTTGGGGAAGGCCCTTTTCTGTTCCAACATGACTGTGCTCCAGTGCACAAAGCAAGGACTATAAAGGCATGGTTTGATGAGTTCAGTGTGGAAGAACTTGACTGGTCTGCACAGAGCCCTGACCTCAACTCCATCAAGCACCTTTGGGATGAACTGGAATGGAGATTACGAGCCAAGCCTTCTCATCTAACATCAGTGCCTGACCTCATAAATGCTCTACAGCATGAATTGGCACAAATTCCCACAGAAACATTCCCAAGTCTTGTGCCAAGCCTCCCAAGAAGAGTGGAGGCTGATATAGCTGCATAAGGGCAAACAGAACATCTTTACTGAATCCTTATTAAAGTAAATGTTTTTGAACACAATGTCATTACAGTCCCTGTAGGTGTAATGGTCAGGTAGCCTAATACTTTTGTCCAGATAGTTTATGTTCCAAGGCAAATACTGCCAAATCTGATTAAACAGAACTTTTAATGGTGTTTGCTAGCAAAGTCTAAAGGAAATAAAACGCTGAAAGCAGTCTGAGAAGAGCACAGTTCTTTGAACACAGGCCCACCGCATCTGTGGACAAATGTTGCTAATATTAGCAGTGCTAGCGCTGCCAGCAATCAGCACATTTCTGTGCTCAATCTAACTTTTTTTTTTTTTTTAACTTAAAACTATTTGTAATGTGCTGTACATGTAGCACAAGCTGGATACGAGTTGAAACTGCTTTGCTGCTGTGATTTCTTTCGTCATTTCACTCCCATGACTGAAAATGTGACAAGATAATAACAGAGTTGCTATCTGATGATCTGTAATGAGAATCTGTTGTGTATATGAACTATTTTTTATATTGTTGTCTGTAGATGTTTTTTCCACAGACATTCAAGGTCCTCTGGGGATTTCCTTCCTCTCTCACTGAATTTTATGCTCCCCAAAGAGCATGGCCCCGAAACAGTGGAAGCGCACATAAGAGTGCTAAAAGGGGGATATGAAAGGGTACTGCTGTAAATCCTGCCATAAAGAGAAAGGATGGGAGACAGCTTTATCCAGCTAAGAGCCTGCACAGGAGGATTAGGGCTCCAGAGAGCAAGATAGGGGGGAGGAGGATGTGACGAACGGGGCCAGAGATTGTGTAATGGGTAAACCACCTTGATAAAAATGGAAAAAGGGATGGAACGGGTGCCAAAATGGGGGGAACGAAGGGGAACGAGAGAGGTGTAAAAGTGAAAGTAGTCTTATTACAGAGGTTGAATTCTGTAGGATTACATTTGGGAGAAGACATCTACGCGAAAATGCTCTCTTTGAACATCCATATGCTTAAATACTGGGAGACTGCTGACTCAGCTGGGCTTTGGAGGATTCTGGATGAACCTCAGTATTATGAAAAGAAAGCTCACAGGAGTAATGCCCATTTAGTCTAGTGGGGTTGGCAACGTATTGTATGTGGTATGTAGTATTAACTAATACATTATCAATTTGGATGAATTCTCCTTCTGTTATTATACCTACTATAGAACCTAAGTTTCCCCTGTCCATGTAGTTAGTTTAATCCTAAAGCTTGCATTATTAGAATGAGGTTTTCTTTAAAGTTTGAGGCCTTATCCACAAGCAGGCAGGTGAAAACTGAGTTTTTTTCTGTGCTTTAGAACACACCAGTGGCATCTTACTCACTATAACACACCATGCTGGAGGAAGATCTTAGGAAACTGTTTCCAGCGTTTATGTGTAGAAAAGCAAAAACAGACTTCTGTCTTGTAACGTCACACTTGTTATCACTTTAGGCAGCAGCAGATGTAATCAAACATTGTTAACTAGACTTTCTCCACACACACATACAGTACAGTGCAGAAGTTTTAGGCATGTTTGGGACGAAATTTGAGGCTGAAGTAAGGTGTGTAATGGCGAGTATTCCCACCTGAGGGCCCCATTGGGTGGGAAGCAGGATTGACACAACCCGGGTCATGCTCTGGATGTCTTTGTACATTACCAGGGTCATGGGAAGATAATCTGATGGAAACAAAACAAACCCCCTGGGTTGCCACAACCCCCTGGTTGTCGTGTGTATGTTCTAAGCACCTGAAAACTGTTGGTGGTTGCTGGGCGTATTACCAGGGATGCAAAGGCCTGGACAAAAGAAATGCTGTTACACTCGACCATGGCTGCTGAGCAACACACGCACATGTCAAATGTGTCAACACTGACTCTGGCCGCCCTCCCTCCTCTCGTCAGCCCGGGGTTGTGGAACATCAGGACCTGTGAAGAACCATTAGCGCTCTACATACCTAAAACTTCTGCACAGTACTGTACACACACAAAGGTGCTCTCCCACTGATAATGCACAGAGATGCCCGAGTAGAGGTCACTGCTGCTTCAGCCCTGCCACCAATGCCAGATCCTTTGGACAACACCTGGTTGGGTTGGTGGGACAACTTTATAAATGAAACGGTCATTGCAGAAGAACAGCAAAATATCTCACAATCATATCTGAGTTCTTATTGGCCCAGTGCTGACTTATGTGGGAGTCACTGGTTTAGTGTGGTATTTTATGATGGTCCCTATATGTATTAACTTTTTAATGACATAGCTTCACTTAAATTATTTATTTTAAATTATTTTGCGGACCCCTGCGCGGAGCTGTGGTTCATGGACCCCCAGGGTTTCCTGCATCCCAGTTTGAGAACCATTGCCTTATGGCACCTATCCACAGTAGAGAAATATCATGGATTATGAATGATCAACAAAATGTATTTACATTTAAAGGGATATGTCGGGATTTTTGAAGTCAGGTCGTATGTGGTGCTTGACTTGTTAAACAAAGTGGATAAAACGTTCCCATCTACAGCCATTATGCCGCAGATCTCTCTCAGCTCGTAATAATCACACATGTTACACAATGCAAAAATGGCATCATTCACCCCATTTTTTTCCACTCTAACTTAGCCCCTCTTGAATTTTGGCTTGCGTGACACCCCTGATAAAGCCTCATCTTCATATTAATATGATTCTGGCTTTCTGTAGAAAAGCTGCTGCCAAATACACAAGCATGGCTCTGTCTAATATGCAGATATTAAAGTGCACTTGCATGCTTCATCTGTACCTTTTGAGCCATACATGCCCTACCGTCTGTCTGTTTCTTACAGGTACAGCAGTGTCACGGGGGTGGGACTGCTCCAGTTCTTCCTCAGTGATTTTGAAAAGTCAATGATTGATGAATAATTTACACAGGATCAGTGAGAGGCTGTCAACAGCATAGTAAAGCAAAACTGCAACAAAGGAGAGAAAGCAGGGCAGGATTAAAGAGGAAGAAGAGTGTGACAGGTGGAGGGAGAGGATGAAGAAAGAGTGGCACAACTGTAGTAAGTTAAGAAAAATGGACAAAAACATTTTAGGAAGAGATGAAAACTCCCCAAGAATCTCCCCGCCATCCATCTACTTCACACACACACACGCACACATACACTACAGGTGAAAAACTATTACGAAGAGGTGCTGATAAGACCCTCATCATCAGGTCAAGCTCCCCGCCATCCCTCCCAATCTTCTTTTTTTTCTTTTCACTGTTCTATCTGTACCCATCAATAACTTCCCCCTTCACTCTGCATCCCTCCCCGCTCCGTCCACAATCAAATTACTGTCAGACCGGAGGATGCTGAGGAGAGGAGGCTACTGTTTTAGCTTCAACCCACTCGCAGAGCCCTCCAAAAGACCACCAAACGGTCTGTAGGTGATCGTGCAATTTGTATCATGAAAGGCTCCTCTAGTGTTGAGGTGGTTGCTAGGTGCTACAGGTGTAATGATCAGAATAATCAGGCTTCATCATGAGGGCTGTGAGGAGGACAACACTCTCATTTGCATCACTTTGAATTGAGGTGTTTTGTGTAATTTGCATAACTGATGTTTTGGAGTGTTTTGTACCACACCTGACAAACAAATTGAGGAAATTAAGGTGACACATAAACAAAATGTGCAAAAACAGGAAGGACTTACAACACCTTTTTCTGTTGTTAGAACAAACATAAACCAATGACATCTATCATAAGTGAAAAAAGATTGTTGGAGGAAAGTCCGGTTTCTTTATTTCTTTCTTACATGCTCCGAACCATGACCCCTGAACCATTACAAATTGGGACGAATACAAATATCAATACACTCCTACTGATTGGCCTTGCTAAAAACAACATTATGTAACTTTTCAATCATTAAAAAGTAGTTTCAAAGTCTATTAAATTGTGTAAAAACCTTAGACACAGAGATTTTAATCGCCCCACTGTCCACAGAGCTCCCTGGTTGCCTGCTTTCAGCACTATGTAACTTTGACAGCAGGCCACTGTTCTTCAGTGAGATGTGTGTACAGTTTTCCGGCACATGTTCACACACCAGCCTTCGGCTTAAAAGAAGCCAGTTAGCCCATCTTAGTACTGTTTGATACAATGCCTTCAATCTCTTAGCCTCCTAGCTGAGGCTAATTGTATAGGCTTGTGCATGTCCATAAGAGCCTTATAAAAGGTGGGCTGCAGGTCTGATGCCAGACTGGCTATGTTTATGTTGGACAGGTCAATAATATGCATGCATGCCACATACAAGCAGTTTGCAAACAACAGGCTGCAGATGCTAACGACCATTTGCAAAGAATCCATGATGTTGTCAGTCAACATAGGTGTTTGGCTTCTCCCAACACCTCTGCTTGATTTAGTAAAGATGTTCTGTTTGGGAGGCCTGTTTCATTCCTTCAACTTATGTTTAATCATTGAGAGCATGCCCTAATGTTCAATGACACTGAGAGTAATATCACTGTGTGTGATTTACAACCATTAGTTGCACTCAGAGACTTTGATAGTCACCAACTCGCAACAAATTGATATCTTGCATGTTACTTTAAAAAAAGGAAAGGATATCCATGCTAGCAGTCTCCAAAGGTTACAAATCCAAAATGGTATTTTGTGTTGTGTGTTCATTTAATCAAAAAAATACAAAATTATATCCCCAGCCATCTCAAAACAAACTACTGTTTCTCCTGTAACTGAGCTAAAGTGATGTCTCCTCAAAGCAGTGCTTTAAGAGGGCCGGTATGCAGCGGTACGCAGTACTAGCACTTCTAAGTTTTGCCCCTTGGCATACCGGGACTTCTTCCAGCTTACCGGCAAGTACCAGTATGCTCTCCTGTCCTCTCCACAGCTGACAGCTTTAATGGATGATTCATGACTGCATCTAAATAGATGCATTCTGTGGCACACGGCGCTCTTCCTGCTGTGGTCCGTGAGGTTTTTATCTGAACACAAATCCAGGTGAGCTCACCTGCCACTTCTAGAGGGAAACCAGAGATTATATCGTTCAACTCTCCTGGACAGTGATGCAGCACGCGAGCGCAGCGCCTCCTCCACAGAGCTTGATGCTCCACTGACACCTGTTCATACTGCCACTGAACGAGACCTCAACAACAATATTCAGTAACAGTATTTAAAATGACAGAGCAGACTGTTGGTCAAAGGATCAAGGGCTGTAGTTTTGCTTAAAGAATAGCTGACTCACTGACAAAGCCAAAAAGTCTGGATATACGGTGACAAAGAGCGCTCACAGATGGAGCAGAGACTCAGGGTGTCAGTGAGAGAAGGGGCTGATTAATCTCTACATTTGGTGACAAAGAACAACTACTAAACTCACTGTATTTGATATTTCTAATTTATTTCATTGAAAGGCCTTTTTACTTTTTATGTACAGTATATAATTTATTTGAGTATATGGTTTTTGCTCCATACCGCCCAAATTAGTTCTGGGGTTGTGTGAGAAGAGAATACTGGCACGTATTTTTTTCCACTTAAAGCACTGCCTCAAAGTGAAGACCTATGTTAATGGACACAGATAAAAGCAGTATCTATATGATCATTAAACCTAACAGAACCAAGACAGTTTGGCTGCAGGCCGCTTCTCTCAGACCCCTGCTCTGCTGACCAATGCCATCAAACACGGCCTTTATCAGAATGGAAATACAAGCGGAGGCGCTAGAGGCGCTAGCACTGCTAACATCTACCACATTTAACCAACTAACCATTGTCATAACAGTGCTGCATTTCCTGCATTTCCCTGAGAAATGTATGCAAAATCTAAACAGCGCAATAAAAAACTGGTGGTGGAAACACCTCAATTTCTAAAATAAAAAAAAAACTCTCAAAGAGACTTTTTATCAACATCATACTTACACCCGTATACTTGGCTTTTGTCATACATACAGACTTTGCCTCTTAACTATCATCTGTTGCCTTCGTCTTTTGTGCAAAATTGTCAAGGCAACCGCTTTAATCATAATCATACCACAATGCAACAAGTTGTGAGCGTCCAGCTTCCTTGCAGCGGAGTCTCGCAAGATGAGGTTTTACCAGAGTTGCGAGGCTCATGCCCAAAACTCCCTTCAGGGGAAACAAATTCAATTTGTACTTAGTCAAAATTTAAGAAATATTGCTTTTTTTGTGAAAAACTGTAATGGAAATGCAGTGATTGTTTTAGCGTTACTGAGTGAAGTTGGTTTGCAGAATGCATGTATTGAACTTTTGACTAGTTGGCTCAAGGCTCTTACAGTTTGCGTTCAATCAGATGGAAAATTATATGCCTATGAACAACACTATAACACTTGTTTTACTTTAAATATGATGTATTCAAAATGCCAGTGGATACGGCAACAACATCCCACCATGCCACGCACTCATGCATGTAAAAACACCCCCTCGTTCCACAAATACACACACGCTCTCACCCATTGACAGGAAGCCTGATTAAAATGGAAAGGATTAAGCTGGACCAGGTGCTCAAATGAATTGTTTGTACAGAACCCTGAGAAAATACAGTATGTCAGGGGATCTGACACGAGCCCTTCATCTCTGGGTTTCCCCCTCTAATCTCACCATTTATTTGTTGTTCTCTCTCTCCACTGTTGTTTTATCTGCTGTCAGCCTTTCTCTCCACCCTGTGTGCTGTTGTCTGTACCACTA
This sequence comes from Cheilinus undulatus, assembly GCF_018320785.1. Taxonomy (NCBI): domain Eukaryota; kingdom Metazoa; phylum Chordata; class Actinopteri; order Labriformes; family Labridae; genus Cheilinus; species Cheilinus undulatus. The sequence goes on along the minus strand of NC_054879.1, from coordinate 38,256,975 downwards.
CAGTACGCTGTGTATGTACAGTATGTGTGGGTTTATAGACTGAATGTTGGTCTGTCTGTCTTCTGTCTCTGTTCTGCTCGCTCTGAATCAGGACGTGCTGTGAGGATGATGATGACTCAGTAATGTGAGAATGTCAGCAGAGTCTGAGAACTGTGACTGCTTTCTGTCTCTCTGCCAGTGATGCTCACACTGTAGCTCTCTCAGAGACATCGCTGTTGATGCTGATCTGCTTTCCAATTGTTAAACACTGAAAAAAAATATTTTTATAAATTAATGAATCGTGTTATTTGAATGTAAAATATGCAACTTAATGCGGTAGATGTCGCACTTTTACAGCTGTCTCTCAAACTAGAACTAACTCCTTCAGCACTGTCTCCTCTCCCTATCTCTTACCCCTCCCTCAGTGTTCCAACCAAATGAAGCCATTTGTAGGACTGATTTTTATCTATTCATATACATTTCTTTAAAGTTCTTTAAACCTTCTTTGGTTTTCATAGTCAGTTGATTCTCCAAAAACTGTACTCTTGCAGCCATTGAGAGTGGCATCCCATCTGTGAACACAGAGCTGATAACAACAAACCAGAGGGAGCCTGACTTAACTCTCTGTTTAGGAAGCCACCTCTCAATAATATATTTACTTAAGACATGTTGACAATTGGAGCTGCAGTGGTTATGGTTGTTGTATGACAGGAAGAAGGTTCCTGGTTCAAATTTCTGTGTTGAGTTTGCATGTTCTCCCTTAGCATACGTGGGCTCTCCAGGTACTCTGGCTTCCCTTCACAGTCAGACACCCTTGTTACATTAACTGGGGACTCTAAATTGCCTGTAGGTGTGAGTGTGAGCATGCATATGTCATCGTCTCTACTAGGGATGCACATGGTTAATTGCTAAAAAGGTTAAATTTGTTGATTAAATTAGCTAGCGTGGGATTAACAAGACAGTTAAATGAATTACCCATCATTTTTATAAATACAGGCTTGAAATCCTAGTCTATAATGTTTTAAACAGTAATGAACCTCCCGCCACGAGAGGCCACTGTAGCTTCAGTTAATGGCTGCTGCTTTCCTGTCTGGCACTTCACAGATGTAAACATGAGAAGCTCAGTGGTAGCTTAATAGTTAGTGTGTGGTAGGAATGGTGCGGTGTCACTGTTTTTGAAAGTAGTAAAAGGAAGTGAAAAGAGGCCACAAATTAATCTGCAAAGAAGAACAAAGGCTGGAGGCGCTAGCTTGTAATGTTAGCCTTACTGTAGAGACTATATCAGGCCAATGTCACACCCGCTGACGATGACCCTGGAAGGAATTTGTCTGTTTTCTAAGGATTTTCTCCTCTTTAGACTAGTCAGTTAAATGAAATTTAAATGAGCATTTAGCTGAATATGGAAATAAACGCTTTGGAAGATCTTTAGTCTCTACGTGTCGGCCCTATTATTGCCTATTGATCAGTCCAGTCTTGCCGAAGGGCAGCTGGAAATGGATGTTGCTATCTGCCATATTGTTTAATATGTTAAATATTACACATTTATACTACCTCCTGCTGGAAGACACTAACAGAAGAGATCTTGGGCAGCGTGTTGCATTTGTTAAAGCATTAGCTTAGTGTGGAAGCTCATAGCTATCCATAAAGTTAAACAGACAAATGCATGGCCTCTCTTAAAAGGACTAGCATGACTAAAATTCTCCACATCATTTCAAACCATCACAGATCAGTGCTTCTCACCCGTAAGATCAACTAGTGATTACATTGATCTAGAATCAGATAGAAGCCACAACAGCTCCCGAATAACTTAATGCATTGTATTCGCTGCCCTGCTTTGTTGCTAGTGCTCTTATTGTGACAGGAACAATGAAGGCTAATTTCAGTGTAATTTTGGTGTCACTTCAGCAGTCATTATTAGAAAGGAAGGGCTTTTTATACTTCAACAGGCAGCCCACTGATGTAGTTACAACAAAGATTCTCTTTGCATTCGGGGAGACATCAGTGTGTTGGTGATTTTGCTTTTTGCATTCTTTGATTTCAAATGGCTATCAGATTTACCAGAGATGTATATAAATGCTAATAGGATCTGTGTTCATCTCAGCTCTGGTTAATGTGACTGCTCTGCTTTGTTGTTCTCACTGGGACTCGAATAAAAACTGTTGTAAAATGCATTTTATGCATCAAGATTTCAAAACTACACACAGTGAGCCTTAGAAATAATTACTATGACCTGCACCTACCCATGCTCAAAGCAGTAAGAGTTTAACCTGTAGGGACTTGGGTTGGAACTGGAGGGTTCAAGGTTCAAGTTCTGGTACAAACCAGAGTATGGAAATTGGTGCTAGTTTACCTCAAGCATTCCAAGGTGACCTTGATGAGGGCACAGCATCCCCATCTGCTCAGTGCTCTTTGATGTCCAGGCGTTCACATAGACATCCCTCATGAGTGCATGTCTATAAGATCATGTTTGTTTATTCCAGCCCTTTGTGTATGAAGAATGTATGTGAGAAACTGAATTTCACCTCAACGATTAAAGCAGAATATGATATTAGTTTATCAAAATTTTGGTTCAGTAACATATTTCTATTGTAATATGTCCCAAATAATGAAGTGAAATTTCCTTGAAAGAAATACATGTCTGATCTATCAGTGTGTCATTTGTATCTCATTTCTTTAAAAAAAGAACTTTTGAGTTCTTTTTAAAATAACCAGTCATGCTTAACTTACATATAGCTGGGTAATCACAGCACACCTGTGAGGAGAATGATGCTTGGCTACAGTCAACTGTCAAATTAGCATCACCTGACTATTAGAATTTGTCTTCTTGTGAGAAAAAGCCACAGAAAAATAATAAAGCTTGCTTGTCAGTAAAAAGTGAATGGAAAAAATAGGCTAATTACAAATGAATCCATCCCTTCCAAGCGACTACAACTGAGGGTTTTGACAATAAAAAACAACATATATGTCAGGTTCCAGCAACCAAACTTGTTCTAAAAAAAATCAGTTTTATCCTACTTACTATGCTTAAAATACTTATTGTTCCTTTAATAGATTAGAGCCATTTTGCAATTCATTAATGTGATTCCTTTTGTCCCTTGATCCCTTAACATCCTTGCATCTTAGCCATGACCAGCAAGGAAAGACAAAGAAAGCGATGGCAAATTTTACAAAGTAACAAATCTTTCTCTTCAGTGTCAGACTGACATGACGTCAGGTACAGACATCATTGAGGTTATGGTTTGGTTCATACCTCAGTTTTGGGCTAAAAGGTCACATATTATTTTTTCTAACAAAAATATGTGCCCCTGGCACATGATCCTCTTCTCAACTGTCAGCTGAGAAGAGGATCAGGAGAGCCACATCCATTTCCTGAAAGGGCCAAGGTCAGGGGCAGAGCCAGACAGCTCATTAACATTTAAAGCCACAGACAGAAATGGTTTGTTCTGAGCAGGGCTGGAACAGAGGGGTTTTTAGACACAAATCCAGTACTGGAGTGTTTTTTCAGCAACAAACTTCACAGGCATGTTTGGACGACCCCTGAGACCAACATAAACTTGTCTTAAAGGGGTAAAATATATGACCTTTAAGGTTTAGTAAGGATTTGGTTCATTGGTTATTTATGAAATTAGGTTTCCCCCTGATTTATTTCCTTTAGTTGTGCAGCTTACAGTTTGATCCATCTAGTGTTGTTTAGAACTACCTGTGATAGTTGGTACCAACCTTGCAAAGCAGACTGATTTGCCAATGTGCCATCAGGTAAATCCATCTTGAAAAGCTCCAGTCCACAATGTTTGTGCTTAAGTAAAAACAGTTCTGATCAATCACAACATTTGAGGAGAACCAGGCGGTAGCTACCAGTGGGGTTAACTCGTAAGCAATAAGCAATGGCTGCCTCCAATGTAGCAGTTAGCTTGGCTGTAGCTACAGTACAGTTATAATTTTATTAAAACTGGACCACATTTCTTTGTTAAATAAAGAGCAAAGAACAGTACTGTCGGCATGAGTTTGCAATCGTTACAGGTGGGGGTTGAGTTGTACTGTAAGCCAGCATATACAATGGCTTGATAAGCTTAGATGTAGCTGTAGAAAAGCAGCGGTTTAATCAGACCTTTTCCACATTTCTTTATTAACGCCTTAGAAAAAAGAGCCACACAACCAGCTTCACTGTTCAAACATTATGGTAGCACTAGCCTGTGTAGTACAGGTTAGCACTGGAGCTGAACATGTCTGCTATCTCATTTTGTCTTGTCCCTCTGATTGGTGACTGACAGGACATACCTCCAATCATCTTTCAAAAGTTTTTTGCAAAGTCCTGCCTTTCCCAAACACTTTGGATGGAAGGTTTCACAGATGAATGTTAAATATATCAATGCAACAGATACATGAATCAGTCTATCTAGCATGTCAGGATTAGCCAGAGCAGCCTGTGTTGTCTTTAACACTAAAAAATAAAAGAGAAAATAAGACCCAAAATAAAAAGAATGAATGGCCTAATGTCCTATTTGAGATGCTAAAATAAAAAACACGAATAGCTGGTACAATGGTGAAAAATCATGACTTGTGTACGTCAGTAATTCCAGACCCAAGACAGGGTGTTGTATTGGAGCCTTAGCAGAGCACTTAAATACATACTTGAAGGCAGTGTTAATTACTTCTGCATATCCACGCTCAAGTAGCTCTGATACTCTTGTAACTAAAGATAACTTTTCTTCTTTGTGTGTTTTGTAATGCCTGCGTCTTCCTCTTCTTTGCTGGTTGTATGTAAGTAAATATCCTATTAAAGAAACAAATGTTCATTTATGGTGTTGTACTGTTAAATTTCATGCAAAATACTACACTAAGAATGAGCTATGTGAAAGAAAAGCAGTGGAGAAATGCCATACCTCCACACCAGTCATGCCACATCTTTAGTTAAAACTTCTGCAGTATTCCCTCTGAGCACCTCTAGCAGCCTCCCCTCCCCTTAAACCTTGTCTCGTCTAGGTGCATGAAAGGAATTGGAAGTTCTTCCATCAAGTCAGAGGGGGAACAATTTCAGGGTCAGTCGAGGAAAGAGAGCGCAAGCATAAAAAATTAATGTAATGAGAAGCACCCCAGAAGGTTAAATAAGTATATTAAAATCAAACATTCCCTTGCAGCATCGTTGGGTATGTCTCAGTCAAAAAAGAGTTAAGAATCACAGTAGCAAAGCCTACACTCCCTGAGATGCAGCCCTAACTGCTTTCAGATCACTCAGGAATTCTTGTGTTATGATAGTAGCCACTAATGTAGCCCCGAGCCGCCAGCCTCAAGCAGACTTGAGGCGCTTATCAGGTTTCAGACAGCTCTCTCTCCGTGGAGTAACAAACGTCTACATATGCAGTAAAACTCCCAATGACCAGTAAACATACTTTAAAAAAACAGTTAGAATCTAAAAATGCATAATGAGAGCATTATAACCTTTGTCTATTTAGGTATTTTGCAGATAGGATTCATGTAAGGACCCTGCTCACCTCAGATTCATTCATAATTCAGATAACTCTACCTCGAGCAGATATTGAACATGAACTGCGATGTGCTGCTTCATCTCACTTTTCGTTCAACATGAACAACACCATTAAAAAGCTTATTAGCATAACCCAGTAAATAGTGCTGGAATAGAACATACTTTCACTCAGTGCTGCTTTAATGAAGTTCTTAATAAACAGATCCACATTTTTGCCAGTGACTCACCGCTTTCAAAGCACACATCTATTTCTGTCCTTAAATGCACAATATGTAAATTCTGCTGCAAAGGGGGCACTTAATCAAAACAATAACAGTAGATGACAAGTAGAGACACACTGCCAAGCTCTGTCCACCTCCACTGCTCACCTCTTGTTTTGAATGAGGACTCTTTTCAATTAAAAAAAAAAACTGCACTCCATTAGGACTATCAAATAAACAGTAAACCACTGTTTCCGTTTCATGGATGAATTTCACGTGATGAGGGGTAAAAGCTTTGAAAATGGGCCCTGTTTTAAAAGTGTTCCCAGAATTCATTGTGAGTAGCTCGAAGTGTGAACCAAGAAGGCCACTTTCAACAGAGGAACAAATTCAAAGCAAGTAAGCCACAGAAGTGAGGGGAGATAGGAGGAACTGCATCTCAGTCTTGTATTATGGGGCAACTATAGGGTGTCAGCATTAAACATAATTTCAAAATAAAAGCTCAAATAATCCTGAAGGCTATGTGGCACTTTGTTTCTGGTCTCACTCGCAAAACTGTTTTTTTTTTGTGCCAGCTGCACTGAAGCAAAACAATGTGACACCAGTTGTGTTGCTTTAGCAGCATAACGTCTTTGGCTATGCCACTTTAGCTTCACAAATTTTCAGTTTTTTTTTAAATTCAGCTTTATTGATATAAACAAAGTGGCCATTGCTTTCATGAAATAACCACACTGTAAACACTGCAGACTTAGCAACATTTCATAAATAAAACAAGAAAAAGTCTAATCTAAGATTAAATTATGTATGTTTAGAATCAGTTATGTGAATGCCGACTAGCTTTAGTTTCATTAGTTTTAGCTGAATCTAACTAGCTACGATTAAACTTTACTATGTAAGCTTATGTATTAGCATAAGCTAAATCTTTAGCAATGTTAGCTATGGCAAATGTAGCTAAAGCTAACATAACTACAAAATCTACATATGTAATGCATCTACATAGCTTGTGTAGTTAAACCTTCTAGGCTATGAGGCTAACGTAGCTACAACAGCTTTAGCAAAGGTAGCACAAGCTTACATAGCTAACACAGCTTTGTTCACTATAGATTTAGCTCTGTTGGCTACATAGCTACATTAGCTATGTAGCTTACATAGCTAATGTAGCTAACATAGCATCATTAGCTTTAGTTTTAGCTATATTAGCTGTGTTTTCTTGTAAGCAGATTGTTTACACAGCTTCCTTAAACATTTTATGGTCAGTTTTTGCAGGTCTGGTTTTTTACTTTTAACTTTTGGTATCCTGACCCTTCCATAAACCCTTGCCTAACCCAAGAGTAATCTGATTTTAATTTGAAAGTTTAAGCATGCATTTCCATCCTGACACACTGACACTGACCACAGAGTAATTCAAGACCCCTGTCTGCAAAACTGGACATAAAAAAATGGGCCTACTCCCATTTATGTTAGTTACAACATCAAGTCAGTCCTCTTTTAAATTTAAAATGTGTCACTCATAATCAGCAGTGTTGGGATTTTGTATAGCATAAATAAACAGCAGTAAAGTGTTACATAAGCCAATGGAAGACTTCTTAGTCATTTGCAGAGCATCAGAAAATTATCCTTATTTGAACACAGGAACATGTGGACATTAGACACTAAGAATTTAATCCAGTTATCATGGATTATTATGGTTGTTACGGATTGTTTAAGACAGCAAAAAAGAACATGTGCATTTCCGTAGTAGGTTTATTTGACGTTTTATTAGATTTCAGAAATCAGTGCAAAATAACTGATCTTTGTGAAATCAAGATTATTTCGCAGATTATAATCATGTCATCAGACTCAATAATTGTTGCATCCCTTGTGGGTAAAGCAGTTTGAGGGCGGGGGGCTTACATGTTTCAGGAGGTGCTTGGGCAATAGGATGCACAGCTAAGGCAGACAGAAATTGCAATCATTACACAGAAGCAGCACAGAACATGTAGAAGTTATGTAACGTAGTATACCCAGCATTTCTACAGCTATGAGAGACATGTCTTTCACAGCGACTCTGTTTAGGCATCTGCCATGACAAGAAAGGTACTGTTACACTATCAGCAAAGCTACAAGCTTTGAAGTCTGTTGGTAATATTTGAGATGTAAGTGCTCCATTAAAATGAATCACGTAGGAGTAGTTATTTTATAATTAATGAAGGAATTTCAGTGTGAAAATCTGACATATTGCACCTTAAAAATTCAGTGTAAAGATCAGTGTCACACTCATGCATGATGACTGAATTACATGTACATAATGACATCAAGCAGCACAGCTGTTACGCCTGCGTTTGTATCTTAAATGGTTCAAATCAGTCCCCAAAAAATGTTTTTTTAATCCCACTGTCATCCCTCTTTTGTTGAAAACTAAACAATACTGCATGAAAACTAAAACGCCTGAATCTTGAAGATGAATCAAGAGCAAAATCTGCTGCATAAAAGCTAACAGGTTTTTCTTCTTAAGTCAGAAAGACGCTGAGCATTTAATGTAGCTGTAGCCCGTCTCTTGTGTTTAATGCATTTTATGTGGAGTCAATAATCAATGGCAGCCTTTTCTCTTCTCTCTAGCCACTTCTCTCTTTTCACTTTGTCACAGAAAATCAAACATAACACATCACCCACTCATCAAACCATTCGACCGAGCACACCAGTGAGACGGAGGAGAGGAGGGACAGAAAGCAAAAAGTGTGCATTTGTAAATGTCATAATATTTATGTCGTAGATCTAACTGAATTTGTTGCATTAAATGTAATGCAACGTTTATGTCATTCTGAGAAAAGCTGCAACGGCCTGTGATACACGGCTGCATGCAGTTTGGTTCTGAACACAGTCACATGCATATCTTTGACTTTTTCAGCTAACCTAAACAGTACCCACGCAGCAGGCAGAGGACAGAACTCCTCCATATTTTTTTTACTGAATGAGAGAGAGGACTTTCTTTCAGAGCAGTAGCCTGCAGGGGAAAAAATGGAGGAAAATATGTAGGGAAAGAAATGGGTGTGGATGTGCTGATTGGAGCCGAGGTCCGGGGGCAGCTAAAGAAGGGAGCCGTACCATCTTATTGTGCCATGCAGACTGGGAATAGAAGGAGACGAGGAGGCGTTTCCATGGGAGTGCTGCTGTGTTCTTCTCCAACAGACACATTCCCTTATCTCCTGCCTGGGGAGAAACAAACACTGGCGGCTCACATGAAGGGGAGTTTCCCTGGATCTATTTGAACTGCATAGAGAAGCAACACAGGCCTAATTGAATTTGAGGGAGAGAGAAAAGTGCAGGGCTGGCAGGAAGGCCGTGCTGTCTGTTGTGTTGATAGCAGAGAAATGTGTGCATTATGTTATGTGTCAAAGCTTACTGTCATTTCATTTCCATAAAAACGCCTGTTTGAATAAATATGTATGCACAACACCCATTTATTTAAAGCAAAATGTAACAGAAACATATGCTGAGTCAGTATGTTTTCTTACTGTGTTACTACCTCTGAATATCCAGTCAGATCCAACTCTCTATATACAACAGACTAAAAACTAAAAAAATTGTGAAGGTAATATCAAAGAAGGGCTCCTATATTAACATGCAACTTGGCCTGTTAAGATGTTTTTGATTGAAATAGCTTTTGATTTCAGTAAAAATGACCCCCTAATGCTGCAAATATGACAAATGATCATTTTCTGTTCTTTACAACCAATATAATGTTCTGAAACTCTACTGTGCATAATAATTTGGAATGTGAGTCTGTCTATGACTGTGTGATTTCAAACATAACCATTTAGTGGGTGGAGCCAAACACCATTATGCTGATTATTTCTTTTTACTGCCAATTTCATCGGTGTAACCTCTGTATAAAGCATCTCACCTGAGGTAGAGATGTTCCACTGAATATCAGCACTGCTTTGATTCAGAGGTAGGCACAAGGCTTCATAAAATCTTACACAATCTGGAAGATTACAGATCACAATTTTGAGCATGATAATGTTTAATTCAAAACTTGTTTATATATTAATACATCTATGGCTGTAATGTGATAGGACTCTGAAATGCTTGATTGTTGTTTATCCATACAAAAATTGGGTTTGCCCAAGGCCAGTTCTCTCAACAAATTTTAGATTTTTTTCATTCGTCCCAATATTTAAGACTCTTAAGAGAACCGTTTGTTGACTTTGTTGATCCCTTTAGTTAGCATCTAGCACCGTTAGCAGGCCAAAACCTTTGACTCAGTGGGAAATGTCTCAAAAATAATTGATGGATATTTGAAAATGTTTGACTAAACCCACCTATCAATTTTTAAGCCATCCAAGGTAAGGAGTCCTTGTTAGAAGTACATAGGCCCTACAATTGGACAATGTTTAACTGCTGAGAAATGATATGTGATAGAACTGAGAGGCTCACAAGAGCTCAGAGTGACCTTGTAGTGTTATTGTTTTTTCCACTGCAGTCTCAAAGATCAATTTCATCACTTAACTGCTATAAAATTTGACACTCTCAAAATGAATCACTGTTACTTTGTTAAAATCATGTTTTTATTTTTCATGACAAAGGAGTGGAAGCACTACAGGGTCTCTGCAGTAATCACACACGGTTGATCTTTGGGCCTGCTATGCTTGATTCATCTTGAGGAGAAGATGAATGGGTAAAAATGAATCCAGTCACAAAATATATAATCAAACAGCAGTTGTCTTTCAAAAGCAAAGAGCAGAATTTGAACAGGATTAAAATCAAGTTGTTTTACATGACTGAACATAGCTGGTGCATGCTACTTTTAGACATTTTTCTAAGACTATTTGCTAATAATCACTGTTTTATGTTCAACATGAATAATGCTGAATGGTTTCTTTTTAAGTCTGCAGCATGGTTGACAATCCTAAGACAGATTTGTCACTTTGTGAGACAGTAAAGTTAATCTTTTTCCACATAAACTGGAATATAAATAATACAATACTGACTTCTAGAAGGTAAATAGGCTTGTTTTTATCAGTCAAGATTTATATTTGTGATAAATGATCCTGTTTGAATCAATAAAGTTTAATCTAATTTTCATCCTAAGCATACTCCATCATGGTTTGTCTCGTTTCTTCTCTATTTTAAAGAGCAAACAATCAGACGATCATCACTGTAAGTTCAAACATAGTACTAGGCAGTATAATTGAATAGACTCTGGATTGAATAGCCTTGAAGAAACATAGAGTGATTGGGGACAGCGTAAACAGAGGAGCACAGAGTCCGGGTGAAGCAGCACAGTTGGCTGAGTGTGGACAAGCCTGTAATTGAAGTGAAGGAAAGAGCCTTAACCTAGATCAGTATCTATCACTCCAGCAAGAAAAGAGAGCTCAACACCCACATATATCAAGACAGGGACAGGAAGAGAGAGAGAAACCAAGGCCCCGGATGGGGAGTGAGTCTGTAAAGAGGAGGGAGTGTGGGGTCGAGGTTGTGTACAGACAGATACTGGACACATGTGTACGTGTGGCGTTGGATCCTCAGAGCCCTGACACAGATGGGAGGAAGACAAAGAGGGAGGATGTGAAAAGAGAGAGAACAAGAGACAATGACAGATAGAGAGAGAGAGAGGAGATCAACATGTTGAGATAGAGCCCTGGAGACAGAGCCACCAGAGAAGCAGAGAATTATGGGAGTGCAAATTAAATTACACCGGAAGGGACAGTCAGGTCTGGACCTGCAGGAAACACTGCACATGGGGCTCTTTGTGAGTATCTGTGTGTGGTTGGACATATGCATGTGTGTGCTGTAAACAGGTACAAAGAGAGATCAAAAGGCAGAAAAAAACGAAAAGAATAAAAAATGCATTGCATCACACTGGATCCTGTCATATTGTACTGTGTTATATGGCATCATTTCACACTGTATCCTTTTGTATAGTATCAAAATGCATTGTTTTGCATAGTACCTAACCTTATAGAATCATAATATATCATATCATGTCATATGCCGTATTGTGTTGTACTGTGTGGTACCATTTTGTACTGTACCATATTATATCATATGGTTTCAATGCATATCAAATAATTTTGTATTGTATTAAATAGGGATGTATGCATTTTTGACCTCGATCCTAATCCCATTTTTTAATATTGACTATCCTCCAGTTCCCAAGTCCCGATAATGATACTCATATTTGCCTAGCTTAAACCTGAAACAACATGAGTTTAAAAAAATGCAAATTCAAATAACCTCAGTTCCACTTTAAAGTGTTGAAACGGCTTCAGTAGTCACAATAAAAAATACATTCAATAAATGAATTTGAAATGTTACAGTCCCCCTTATATTAATAATTAGCTTGACTATTTAAAGGTCACATATTATGCAAAATGCACTTTTTCCAGCTTTTCTAACAATTGTCCACAATCTCCCCCAAGAATCAGAAAAATCTACCCCCCCCCTTCCAGAAAATTTGTGCTGATACCAGACATTCTCAGGTTTTCCCCTCATGATGTCATGTGGGGAGTTAGCCCCGCCCCCAGGTTCGGTTGGCCCTACCAAATTACCAAATTGGAAGAAAGTTGGAAGAAGTTTTTAGACACAAATCCAATGCTGGAGTGTTTTTTTTGGGTTTTTTTTTTTGCAACATACTTCACAGGCATGTTTTGGGGACCTCTGAGACCAAAATAAACTTGTCTTTAAAGGGTAAAATATGTGACCTTTAAGTCACAACAAAAACTGAAGTGAAAACATCCCAGCTCCACTTTAAAGTGGTGCAAACAGATTGACTTGAATTGGCACAGGATCACATTCAAAACAATCCCTGTTAAAATGCAGCAGCTTAATCTGAGGCATTGTGCAATTTCTACTGCTCAACAGTAGCTGCTATAGAACTTTTTACTCCCTCACTCTTAACTTAAAATAAAGTGATGGTTCTTGTTTAGGAAAACCAGCATCTCCATCACCTATTCTGAGATCTTTTTGCCTGGTATTTATCTTTCCTCTTTAAGTCCAGAGTTGCTACAGTGTAGCAGCCTTCTCCTATGTCGCAATAGTGAAGTTATCACATTCCATTGCATACTTTGTCCAGAGATGTTGGACCAAATTGGTAGTATTAAGCGCAGCCTTGCTGCTACCAACTTGCAAAACAGTTGTGTTATAGATGCTATAAGTGGCTGTTTGACTGTTTTCAATCACAAATTTGAAGTATTTCCATACCACTGACATTTTAGCCATAGGACTGCTAATGTGGCTGATGCTTTGTTGTCTTACTTGCGCTTACGGCCTGGTGCAAATTGCACTCACTTTACGACAGCTGATGTAAATGATCAGCTGGGCTGATAGGATCAAATTGCTGATCTCTGAGAAATGCTTAAATCAGCTCCGATGCGATACACGCGATCAGACTCAGGACACACCTGGTATCATATCACACTGTTCATATAGTACCTAAAGTCGATCATATGGTAACAGATCACATTATACTGCACTAATAAACTGCTGTTATCACTGTAAAAACTAAATTTCAGACTCATATTGACTTAGCATTGCCAATTTAGCTGGAAGTTAGAGTAGATATTACGTCTAGATGTGCTGCCGTCTAAGGATATGTGTAGTCGAATCTAATTGGTCAGATTTTGTCAATAGTTGACCAGTTGTTATATGTCTTTTTTTCTCATTTATCTAGTTTGCAGGATGATAGATCAACCACATAGTTAACTCTTAATTCTTCAGATCTAGATCAACAATTTATTCTATAATTGGACTAAATCCATCCTTTTTTGTCACCTGTTAAGTCTGTCTTATGGTGACCTCATAACCATATGCCCATTGTTAGGATAAGAATTTTCTTGTCATGCATTTATCAAATAACCTTTGAGCTTGTATCAGTATATGGACTTTTTAATGAGAAGAGCCATTCTCTGTGTTGATACATGAAAGCTAACATAGCAGCATGGGCTAAAGTTAGGAGGAGTGCACCTGCTGTTCTCAGTCCAGATAAGGAATGCCATCAAGAAAAGTCACATGTTTGGTTTTCTCCTCTGTATGCTATTCTTGAGATGTCTGAAAGTGAAACTCTCTGTTCTATACTAAGGAGATTAATCAAAAGAGCTCTAACTATTTTCAGAACTGCCTTATAAGTATTAATAATTTTACATTTATGCCATGATCAGCTATGAAGGATGGTTTATTGGAGAAACCAGAAATCTCTGTAAAAATAGACATGTAACACCCCCATATAGCTGGAATGGAATAATCCTTTTTTAATTAGCAGGTGTTCCACTGTGAGATTGGCAGTCAAATGAGGCTTTTTCAAACCAATCATCGAATATTCAGCTTTTTGTTTTGGGCTTATGTCATCTCAAAAAATGTCAAGTTTTCCAGTTTACAAAAATAACCCAATTAAAATAAAGAATACACATTAGAGTAAAGTTGATCCAAATATAAATGTTCAATTAGGACGACATTATACAAAATAACTACATGGAGCAGTCCCCTAACATTTAGAATGTACTTCATCATTCAGCACTGAATAAAAAGAAAACACCTTGTAGACAAAACAATTTGGAAATAAAAGTTCAGTTCACTTAAGGAGACAAGGCTGTTTGCCTGTAAAAGCGGTTTTCTATTTATAAAGAATACATATTTATCTCAACTAATCATCTCAGATTCAATCAACTGGAAATCTAAAGGCAGCCCTGACACTAGCTTTAAGCTCACACAATGAGTTTCTTGTGTTTATTCTGATGTCCCAGTTGGCCCAGGACAGTGCCAAGATCCTGATTCTACAGCAGCTAAATGCAATTCAGCGGGTGTTCATTTTGTCATCAGTTCCATCAAATTGCACTGTAGAAAGGTTGTCAGGGTAGCATTATTTTACATTTGGATTTGATTCTTGTCAAATGGATCACTGACAAACAAAAGTGTTAATGCATGTGTTGTTCACAGTATCTCAAGAACCATAAGACAGATCTCTGTGGAGTAATTTGTGATCTGAAGCTTTAATTTTTGCCGATCTTTGGATTGCTGCAGGTGTATATATACCTTCTAGAATATTTTTAATTCAGGTGCAAAGCGTGGTAATTATTCAGAGCTTTGATACCACAAATCCACATTGCTAAATCCATGATAATATGATTTCTTTTTAAATGTTTTCAAAAAAAAAAAAAATCAAACTTCGAGGTCTTACTATCAGTCCTCCCATTTTGCCACTGGAAGTAAAAGATGACAATTTCCTGTTTGCATGTTGGCCAATCACAAAGGTTTCCTCTATGGATAAGAGCAATAACCTTGCAAAGCAGATGGATACGCCTGTTTCCTTGTTTCTCACTGGCGAGCACTGAAAGGGGCAGCACTTTCAGGCGCAGCATAGTCGTGACGTTAACAAGCAGCAGCAAGAGCTGGTGCAGTTATGAGGAAGAGATTAGCGTGGATGCTGCTAAAGCACCAGTTTTATCAGAACTTGACAACATTTCTTTGTTAAAAGAAGAACAAAGAACAGCAGTGAGTTGTTGTTTTTTTTTTCAAAAACGATAAAAGTCGAGTACTTGGATGTCCATAGTCGCCATGTTTCGCATTATTCCTTAGTAGCTGCGCACGCGGAGCTCGATTACTGCTACGTCACGTGTTTTGTTGCTCTTATTGGCCCGTAGAGATGTGACAGACAGAGTGTTCATCCAATCACCCTCCGAGTTTTTTTTCAAATCCTCTGCCTTTTCTCAAACATTTCCTATTGAAGCTTTCCCAGATGGATGTGTGAAACACATCCATCTGGTGTGTCAGGTTATAAGAGCAACCTATCCGGGTACTTTGCCCAACGATGCAGACCCTGCCCCTTTCTGGGGGAAAACATTCCATAAAAATGAACAGCAGCAAATGGGAAATATTGGGTAATTAGGGATTTAAATGCTTAAAATATGAAAACCATGAGGTTAGATGGATATCGGGAGCCAAAATCCAATGGCCAGTGAGATAAACTTAGAATGTAGGACATTTATGTCATAAACAGACATCACATACCTTTTATGTGCAGGATCTGTTTTCTAATCTATGACCATACATTCTGAGGGCTTGGAAAGCAGGAAGGGACATTGCAATGTTTGTATCCATTGTGTTCTTGGTGGTAGCAACCAATCAGAGCCAGCCAAAGATCAACCAAAGACAAGATCTATCACTTCCTCTATGGCCCTAAATAATGAAAAGAGGATGTTGGTGCTCCTAAATTGGGATTAGTGCACTTTTTATGCAGTGGAATACCACATTCAAGTAACATGTGAATGGATTTAACTGAGATAAGTGAAAGTTTCTGTTGTGTACAGACAAGGCCTGTAGGAACAGAATGCAGATGTGAAAAGGCTTGGTCATTGTTGATCTGGTTGTGATTTGTATAAAGTTCTAAGAGAATCAATTTCCGTTTTGCTGTTTACTTGGTCTTTCTAGTCACATAACTTAAAAGTTTCATCAGACAACCTTGCAGCACACATCCTGATTGTTCAGGCTGTCTTGAAAAAATAGATGTTGTTAATTTTCTTGTGCTTCAAACGGTTGAGATCTTACAGGCATATTTGCATAAATGATACAGACAAAAACTGGCTTGGGGTTAAAAGGGTTAAAATTCCAATGCTACTTACAAAGTCAGAATCATGTAACAATGGTAATTTATTGTTTTTAGTTCTGAAACATTGCAAGCACACTTCTACACACCCTCTGGAATGCACAAAAAAAACATTTCTGTATGACAGCTGTCTTGAGAAACGCATGATTTTTTTTAAGTGACAGAAATTTTACCCTTTCAAATACATGTGAAGAAACTATCAGTATCGGTATCAAACAGAACGACACTGTTCACACTAACTATTCAATGATTCCACTCTGCCACATGATGTCATAAATGCCGATCAAAGTCCCTATAGATGTTGCAACTGCTTAGCCCACTATTCCAGAGGAAAGGTGGTTAGACAGACAACCCTAAAAACCCTTTTCCTTACAGAAGTATGAAGGGAAGCTCAGAGGCCAAAAACACTCCAAGCACTGAAAGGTCAATTACAATAGCTCTTTAAGAGCAGGGTAAGAATCAAACACTATCAACGTATGATGTTTTTAAAGATTTTTTTGTGCTTCTATGCCTTTAAGATAGTGGGTAGAAACTGGGAAGAGTGATAGTGTGGGGGTTACACATGGGAAAAGAGCAGGACTTGAACTCAGGCTGCTAACTTTGACTACAGCCTCAGTGCACGGACGATCAGAGCATCCTCTACATGATGTTTGATACTGCTTGAAAATATTATTGGGTAAATTTTTGCTTTCAGTCATCCGAAAACTGTCTAATTGCAAAAATATGCTTGCAACATTTCGGTACCTAAACATTGCAAACATATTTGAAGAACTGAGACAGTGTGGAGTCTACGTGCAGTTTTTGGTGGAAAATTTCTCTCCCATGGACCTTTTTATGAACTAGAAGTATGTTTTTGAAAGCTTTAGCTCTTTTTGATTCTACAGTTCATCAAAAATGACAGAGAATGTATCATCTAAAAACACATGCTATGTAAAAGTATTAAAGAACTGAAGATTTTGACAACCATATTGAAGTTTTAAAAGATCTGATGTGAACAAACTTTGAGTAAGTCAATAGAGCTTTAACTCAAGAAACGACCCCTCTCAAAATGTTTACAGTGAATGCTGCATAACTAAAATATAGCTAGATTCTCTGGCAGTAAAAGCACTCTCCATACACAATTCTGAATATAACTATCACGAAGTTAACCTACCCTCTAGATAGACTATTTCATATATCTATTGCATGGGATGGCATCTCCATTTGTTTTGCAAGGTTAGCTCACAGTTTGCACCCATAAAGATAAGTAGTGTCCTAATGCACATGTGCATGCTTGTGTTGATGTTGTAGGCTGCAAAGTTTTTTCTGAGAATCATCAACCTCATATGTAAGTAGCCCCTTTTTAATCTCACTGCTTGTCTTTTTCCAAATCTAATTCTGGAATATCAGCACACATCTCGAGTTTACCCAAATCACCTCATGATGTCACAGTTTCGATTAATTTAAAACCACTCTAAAGGAAGCTGCATAAAATACGCATGAAGACAACTGAAGAGGAGGGAGAAAAATAGCAATAATTATTATTTCAAGCTGTGTAACGTCTTTTTATTGTCCAGCAGAGTGGTTCTTCAAGGAGCAACGGTTTGCGATGCAAGCCTGGGGTGCTGTGCTTCCACAAAGGTCACACGAACGCTGGAGCAGATTAGCAATTCAGATTGGGCTAAAGGGGCTAAAAGGCTGCAGTAGCCCTGCCTGAGTCTGATTACATTAGCAAAGAGTAGGAGTGCAAATGCAAACCGCTGATTAGACAGCAGGAGAAGGAAGCAGCTAAGATGTTAAAGGACGCAGATTCATGCATGCATACCATTCACTCTCTGAACAACAGGAATAACAATAAGCTATGAGTCACAATAAACAAACACATAAACAGCACATGATTCCATTGTGATGGTTTATCCTCCCACTAACTATCATCCTCACACACACACAAACACATGGATTATCAGCACTCACAGTCCAGCTCCCTGACCATCTGCCCTTGTACAACATCCATCTTGGAGAAATGAGTTATGGCTGCTGGATCATTATGAGGGGCCGTTTTGAAGGAAGATTTCCTGCCTTCCTGTGATGCCTATTCCCTGTCATGTGTGGTGCCTTTATGGTGATGATGCAGCTTTGACAACTGGGAAATGTAAATGTTCAGGAAAATTGCTCAAACTGCTGTGCATTTGCATGAAAATGCAGTTGAAAAGTTATCTGCATGCACAAATCAAGCTTTACCTTGCATGCAACGTGAACATGCATGCACTCCATACAGCAGAGTGACATCCTGTATGTCCTTGTCAGTCTGCCTGCTGCATTTCTTAACCATTCTTTTCCGTACAAGCATTCCTTTGTTCATGTTTAAGCTGGGAAGTCTTGAGCATGCCTTGTTTTGCAAATGCTTAACGGAGATTTTTCTTTGCTTTCTGCACAGAGTGAGGTTTGTTTTTGTCCTTGTGTTGATGAAGTAATGTGCCAAAGCAGACCTCACAGCTAGGCTGAATAAAAGTGTGGATACAATTCCTGCAAAGCGAGAGAAAACAAGTATGTCCTTTGCAGGGCCTTCTGCAGGGCCTTTTCAGCACCACGGACAGCGGCTCAGCACGCCACACAGCTGACAGGGAAACACAGCCTCTGCAACAGGCCAGTGCACAACAAATGAAACAGATTGAAGTGTAATTCCAGCAGTGCATCCCCACCATGTTTCTGTTTACAGGCCAGTTTCTTTCTTTTTTTTTTCTCCAACACAGCCGAGTGGGCCTGGATGCCTGAAGTCACACTAAAGTAAAGCGTGTGGGTGTGTGTAGATGATGTAGACCTGGGTATATGCTGTGCTGTTGACATGCACATGTTGGAGATATGCACTGCTGTGTTAGTGGGGACTGGGAACAATGCAAAGCCTGGATTAGAGGTGCAGGAATCACTCGTGTGCTATTAACATTATTGGAATGAGCATCACTCAACAGCTCTCTTCCCCTGCAGAGCTGTGGTGCAAGCCTGACCCTTACTTGAAATGTCAAAGGTCTCTCTGACATTCACAGATCATGAAGTATTTAAGCAAGAGATGAAGCTAAGAGAGACGGACAAGAGAATGATGAAGACTTCAGGAGTCTGTTGACCTAAAGTAACAAAAAATAAATACCAATATACTGACAGATATGCCCAACGGTTGTCATGACGACAGTGAACCCACCCCCTTAAATGCACTTGTGATTGTGCATGTGCATGTGAGTGAGGCCTCATGGTCCTACCTTGCATTCCTCCATGCACGTCCTGACCGAGTATACATCCGTCTCGTATTTCTGAACCAGCAGCTCAAACTCCCGGTACTTGTCCTCTGCCTCCCGGTCCAGACGCTGATAAGCCCGGATACACTCGCTGCAGCCCTCCCCCGTGGTCATATTCAGGGTGCAATTCAAAGCGTCCAGACTCGTAAACCCGTTAAACAAATCCAAAAGTGAGTAGGAATTACAAAAAGAAAGGTACAAATCGCTCAGCTTCACGTACGCCAGCTGTGTCCCCTTGTCCCCTCCACCGGAGAGGCCCAGGCACACGGTCTGCGCGTCCGTGAAAGTAAAGCAGTCTTTGAACAGGCTGTCAGGGTGACAGGTGTCCATTCGCCACAGAGGTTTGGTAGAATTCCCTAGAAAAATAGCATCTTGCTCTCTGGCGAGGCGGCGGGGGTCGGGTGTTGTTGGGATAGGGTGATGGTGGAGGGACTTTCTGTGCTCGCCCATGTCCGTAGTGACGAGCCCCTCGTCCGGCCGCTTGTCTCGGGTTCGCGTCAGTTTGGCCTCGGCGCAGAACCACAAGTGATCAGAGAGCAGGACGGTGATGAAGAGCAGAGAGGCCAGCGACAGTCGCCATCTCTGGGCCCGCTCCGACTCGGTAAATGGCTTCTCGTTCTCTCGGGGTGCAAACCAGTATTTTAAGCCTTCATCATGCTGCCGACGCATCCAAGCACCCCTGGTCATATTTTAGGAGAGTGCTGCCCTGGCCGACTCCACCGCGGGGGCTGCTCTGCCACAATACTCATTGACTTGGGGGGAGATTGACTCCGGTTGGTTCTCCTCTGTAACGGTGGGGTGCCGTGCCTCCGCCGGTCCAGGGCGCTCCTCTTCTTGCGCCCGCGGCAATCCGTGCTATTCCGATCCAATTAGCGCGCCAGCACAGATTAAGCTTCGCGCTGCCGCATCCCGGCTCTCCATGGCTCTCCAGGGGGAAACGGCGTCCTCTTTGACCGCATGCCCCCCTTCTTCCTTTACCGTCCCTCCCCGGGTTTGTTCTCTCGTCGGGGGCGCGGGGAGACCAGCTGTTGCGAGCCTCTCGGTACTGATGTTGCGCGTCCGCCGCCCCTCGGTTGGCAGATTGACTTAAAGGAGAGCAACGAGCCCTTCCGATGCACGCAGGCTGCTTTCTCTGTCCCGTACCTGGGCGAAAAGTCTAGAATCCTTCCTCCCGGTGGCCATTGTCATCTTTGACCGCGGTTAAGTTGCCGCCATGTTCGTCTTGAAACACTTTTTCGGAGAGCTGGGTCTGTTTGCGTCATCTCCATCGTTGCGATAGCTCCATCGTTGCGCAGTGGCGGAGCTGCTTATTACCTATATGCACACAAACACACAGAGTCACACACTCGCACACACAAGAGGAGAGAGAGAGTGAGGGAGAGAGAGCACAGACACACAGAAAGGTGGTTAGGGTGTTTCTGATCTCCACTCAGCTCTTCATGAGTGAAAGAAATCGTCTTGGCAGCTCTAACGCACACTTTTAGCGACATCTTGCTTTTGGTGCAGGATAGACGCGAGCCTCTTCACAAGAATAACAATGCAGTTAAAACATCACACTCACTCTTTCATACAGTCATTAAAATGCATTGATCCTGCAGCATTAAAACACATAATCATGGCTTTTTCCTGCAGCCTAGAGGAGACAGAGTTGTAATTAAAAGGTGCTGAAAATGAAGCCTTTGACAGCACAACTGTCAGGCTTCAGTGCAAAGCAGCTGAACAAGCAAAACGTCTGCATGTACCTGCTTCCTTTAAGTGTATGTGTGTCCCATCTTATCAGCTGTGTTGTGTTTAGTCAGTGGGTTTAAACAAACAGGACGTACAGTATGGTCCTACAGTAAGGGCACTGAGTGTGGACAGAGAGAGAGGGAAGGAAGGAGCAGACAGGTAGTTTCTCTCAGGGCGCTGAAAGTAAATTACAGTATTTATCCTGCTCCTTAAAGCTACCAATCATTGTCAGTGCTCGTAGCTTGGAGTGTTGCTTAATGTTAATGGGCTGTAATGTTGGGGATAAGACAAGAGATGATTAGCTGATTAATTTGTGCTTAAAGCAAAGCTGGAGGCAGCTTATCTTACTATTTGTTGTAGGAGGAGGGGGAAGTGCTCATCTAATAACAATCCAATTATTTTAAGTACAGAGAGTCCTCCTTGCCAAAGAGTAGAGACGTAAAAACAAACTAGAGGAGGTTCAGTGAAAATGTATACAATGCCATGCAAGCCTTGGAAAGACTGTTTCTAAAGCACTATTTATACGTATGGCAGGTAAAAGTTCAAAACAAGCATAGATGCACAGCCATAAGCTGTCCAGGAAAACCCCAACAGGGGTGCCATGGTGGCAACAATACCCAGTTCCTTAGTTACCTATATACACACTATAATGCCAAAAGTCTTCACTCACCCATCCAAATAATTGAAATCAGGTGTTCCAATCACTTTCATGGCCACAGATGTATAAAATAAAGCGCCTAGGCACGCAGACGGTTTCTACTAGGGATGGGCGTTTGGAAGAAACCTGCCAACTCGAGCATCTATAATGTTAACGATCAATTCATTGATTAATCGTCATGTATGTATAAAAGCATACATACATGGGCATATACAGTGCGAAACAAATTTATTAGACCACCACCCAAAGTCAGGTTTATGCCACAGCTGAGCTAAATCAACAGCATTGGTAATTACCAAAATCATTTTTTATGTTTCTGCAATGGTTAATACACCAATATGTAGAAGCTCTTTAACTCAAATGATATTTTTAATGCTGAAATATAATTATTATTGTTATCCATGAATTTTCAAATTTACTGATTTACAAAAAAAACCTGAAAAAATTGTAAAGCACATTAATATTTCTTGATTAATATGTCAAATTATAGTTATTTACTTGCATTCCTGAACAGAAAAATGAGTTTTAGTGGTTGAAAATTATGCTTGATTAATTTCTGACTTCTCAGAGAAGCCCAGTGAGCCGGCTCAACTTTGGGTGAATTCAGTTTGAAATCCCTCATTCCTGTTCAAAATGGTAAAACATGGAGAGCTCACTGAAAATGAAAGAGTCCGCATTAAAGCACTTCATGATGCTGGATGGTCTCTGAGACAAATATGACAGGTGGTCTAATAAATTTGTTAAGCACTTTATGTATGTATAACATTCCCTATATAACAAAAACAGGTAACTATAGAGTGTGTTTCTCAATGATAAATTTATTTTCACCCTTCGAAAGCCTAGGGCTCTTAAACATAAACAAGGCAGGGTCTATTGTATTACCTATTGTGGGGATGCGCAAAAAAATATGCAAGCATCTCAAAAAACTATTCAAATCCCAAAACAACCACAACAAACAATAGCCTTAGTTGGCTGCCATTTTTTTCCACAAAATAAAGTCAGAAGGAATTCAAAGTCAATAGCCCATCATATAACAGAGAGCGGGCCTCATTAACAAAAACAACAAACAAAAACAAAACCTACTCACAATGTCATGACGGTAGATATTGTTGTGCAGTGCAGAGTAAGACGTGTTTAGTCTCTTTATTAAATGCCAACATCAGATCAACTAAATTCCCCGTGATCGACCAAATTCTTAACGACCAATTAATCAATCATCAATTAATTGTTTCCATTGCTAGTTTCTACAAACATTTGTGAAAGAATGGGTCACTCTCAGGAGCTCAGTGAATTCCAGTGTGGTACTGTGATAGGATGCCACCTGTGCAACAAGTCCAGTCATGAAATTCCCTCGTTCCTAAATATTCCACAGTCAACTGTCAGCGGTATTATAACAAAGCAGAAGCGACTGGGAATGACAGCAACTCAGCCACGAAGTGGTAGGCCAAAATGACGGAGCGGGGTCAGCGGATGCTGAGGCGCATAGTGCACAGAGGGCACCAACTTTCTGCAGAGTCAATCGCTACAGACCTCCAAACTTCACGTGGCCTTCAGATTAACTCAAGAACAGTGCGTAGAGAGCTTCATGGAATGGGTTTCCATGGCCGAGCAGCTGCATCCAAGCCATACATCACCAAGTGCAATGCAAAGCATCGGATGCAGTGTTGTAAAGCATGCCGCCACTGGACTCTAGAGCAGTGGAGACGTGTTCTTTGGAGTGACGAATCACGCTTCTCCATCTGGCAATCTGATGTAGTTCCAGTGAAAGGAAATCTGAATGCTTCATACCAAGAGATTTTGGACAATTCCATGCTCCCAACTTTGTGGGAACAGTTTGGGGATGGCCCCTTCCTGTTCCAACATGACTGTGCAGCAGTACACAAAGCAAGGTCCATAAAGACATGGATGAGAGAGTTTGGTGTGGATGAACTTGACACTGGCCTGCACAGACCTCAATCGGATAGAACACCTTTGGGATGAGTTAGAGCGGTTGCTGAGAGCCAGGCCCTCTCGTCCAACATAAGTGTGTGACCTCACAAATGAGCTTCTGGAAGAATGGTCAAAAATTCCCATAAACACACTCCTAAACCTTGTGGAAAGCCTTCCCAGAAGAGTTGAAGCTGTTATAGCTGGAAAGGGTGGACCGATGTCATATTAAACCCTATGGATTAAGAATGGGATGTTACCTAAGTTCATATGCGAGTTTAGGCAGGTGAGCGAATGCTTTTGGCACAATAGTGTATGTCTAGCTCCTTTTTAATGCACAAAGAGAAACTAAAATCCAATCCAATCCACTTTATTTATATCATACGTTTAAAACATGTGCAGCACTTTGGTAAATATTAGGTTTACCAAAGTACTGCACAGTGATTAAAACATAAATAAAAATACAGAACCACAGTGGACATAAAAACATCAGAAAATAAATGAAAATTTCACAAGAACCTAAAAATATTTTAAAAACATTTTACAACAAAATAACTCTTAACTGCCCCGGAGCCCTCCTGCAGGATTGCCATGGTGGTACCAAGTTATTCCCTATGCCCAGCTTTTTTGTTGCTTTTACATCTGCATAGCTTCCATTCTTGTGCACAGATACACTAAAATTATAGTTACAACCATTTCCATGGGCTGTCTTGGAAACCCCCTGCAGGGGTGCTGTGGTGGTGAAGTCCACCACCAATCTTAAAACCCAAACTCACAAACAATTGTAATTAAGATGCTTGCATTACGGTTCTTCTGTGAGCTCAATACATGACTGCTAAGCCCTCTTGAAACTTTTCATTGTGTTTTCTTGATACTACTGTAAATCATATGGATTTCATGGAAGGGAGCAAAACAAAATAAACCGTTTTAAGAGGGAAATATAACAGTGGATTTAAAGCCTGCAAAATATTTTAATCCCCAACAAAGCCCATGTGCAACAAGTGATGTACATTGCTTTGAGGTCCACATGTGCAACAAGTGTTTTGGGGGCAGTTATTGGTTGAAAAGCATCAAAACAAATTAAATTTGAAAATCAAACATTTCAAATACGTGTGTTTGCAAAGTGGAGAAGAGGAATGGCAGTTAATCTGCATAGCACTGTGGTGTTGGTTTGTTTTCTACTGTTGGGGAACAGCACTGTCTCGATTTCAGCACCATGGATAGCTCATAAGTTCCCTTTCTTCCTGCATGGAAGCTGCTTTTTACTCATTTTCCTGTTGCAGAGGTTTATTCAGTGAAACTACCCTCAAACACAACAAAACAGGCTGTTTATCCCCCCTTGTTGTGCTCATGATGGCACTGCACCTTCAGCTGAGAGCTCTCCGGAGTAGTTTAAGCTTAAAAAAAAAAAAAAAAATCAAAGTGACTGTAAAGTAGGACCAATTTCACAGAAGGAGAATCAATTTGCGTGATGTGTTTGAACCCAAATGTTCTTCAATTTATTTCTGGTTCAAACAGTGACTGGGAGTTCACCACGCAGGGGTTTGTATTTTTGGTGGGAACATTAACCAGATTTTGAAGATAGCTGATGGTGTTTTGGTAAACAGCTGTTGTGACAGCGCTCAGGGTGCCTAGGTGCTCATCATTTATCACTCCTCACTCGCTCTGCATATTATGTCACTGCAGGATGCTGCGATTGTGCCTCACAGGGATGGATGCCCTATTTTGACTGGGGATTGTTTAGTCTGAATTTAAGTTTAGGTGCTTAATTTTATGCTCCTTCTGTGACCCTGACTGGTGTGTGTTTTTGTATGTGTGTTTGAGCGCCTCCAGCTGTTCTGTTGCAGACATATGGGTACACACGCCTGGCCAGAAGTCTCATAATACAATTTCCAGATCTGCAATTTGATTGATTCAAGCAGAGCGCCTGACTTCTGTGAGCTCCTGAGAGGAGGCCAATCAACAACATACGGAGTGTGCGTCTGGCACAGCAGAGGTTTGTCAGCTTCACACTTTCCTACCTGTGTGTTTGTGTGAAGGAGACAGGAGTATTGTGGGGGGAGTAAAGAGAAGAGACAGACGGGGGAGAGAGGGAGACAAACTCCCCGTATGTCTGTGAGATGAATGCAGATTGTTCGCCCGGAAATCTGGAGCCATCACAGTAACAGTAAGGGCTGGCAGACATGACTCATCCACTACCCATGCTGGGGAATGTGTGTGTTTGTGTGCCATTGTATCGATACATGTGCTATTTCTAAATCATCCATCATTTGTGCAGTTTTTTTCCTCATTTTCTACCTGTTGAGCATTTCTGCAAGTTCTAGGAAATCATAATCAGATAATAAATGTGCCATTCGGTATCAAAAGCCATCCTCTGAATCTATTTTTACTTCATTGTCCCTTCTAGTTTCCTAAAGGCACTTGAAAGTACATTAGTGTCATTCAGATTTAGCCGAACCACTTCTGTTCAATATAAAAGTTCCGTTTAAATTTAAAAACAGGTTAAACTAACAGAAAACAACCAGGCAGAGGGTTTTTGCCTTATTCTGGTTCTTTATACATCTTCTGGATTCTGATTTCAGCTCTAAAAAGATTTTTTTAGCACAGGCGGCTTAAGCTGAAGCTGACAACCTTGCTTCTAAAAATAACAAGATTTTTAAGAACATTTTAAGTTTTTGTCAGGACCTTTTGGCACCCTGGTGTTCGCTATCTCATCATTGCAATGTGTTTCCAGCACCTGACAGTATCAGTGATGGAGGGAGACAGGGAGGAGGAGAGAGGTGGTGTTAGAAAGGACCTACTGACAACCACAAGAGGAGAAGGAGGTGAATGAGAAGAGACAGGTGACATCATCCAACTGTGCCATTTGCAGACTTGTGTCAAATCTACAACCTTCACACATCCTACACATTGTGTCAGTTTGGAAATGGACCTCTTTAAGTGAATCTGTCACTTTATCTCTTAGCTTGCATTAAGAATCATGCTCTTCATTCTCTTTTCTACACTCCTCTATGCACTTTTCCCCTCCTTTCATTAATCTGTCAGCATTTTTCTCCCTCTCCTTCTCGCATTCTCTCTCGCTCTCTCTCCCACTCAGCTGACCCTACACGACTCCTCTGATATGACTCTTCCTTAAGCTGTCGCTCACCATTGCGCTGTCTTCCTCTCCCTCTCAGTCGCACTCTCCTTCTCCTGCTTTCATCTGCCTGACGCCAGAGTGTGGAGAGAGACAGGCTTCAGTTCTCTGATTGGTTGGAGAAGACAACACCCTCAGCAGAGGCCTACAGTTCTGAGTGGATGTTAGAAATTGACAAGAGATTTATGAATTAAGGTTCATGCAAAATCAAAGTACAGAGAAAGCATAGTAGGCAAAGATATGTTTACATTTGCTTGATGTAGGGATGCAGAGATGAATTAGTTTAATACTGATATCAGCTGATTTCAGCCCTGCTAACATTGGCCCATCAGGAAATTATTTATCATGGGCTGATGTCATAAGCCAATGTGTATTTGTTTTCATGGTTAAACACGACACAAATGACTGGCATTGTAGGAGTCTACACCAATAAAAGCAATGAAAAACCACTGGTTTCCATAATTGGCTACATTGCTATTCTAAACATTGGTACTGGCCCTGTTTTCACGATCAGTGTGTATCTACTTTGCATAAAGGTGTCCCCTAGTTAGTCTCAGTTTTGTCTTTTGCTCTTATTTGCGCTGAGTATGTGACTCTGTGTTTGCATAGCCAGTGGATTGGCTATATTCAATGTCTGTCATCAGGCAGATCCATTTTGCAAAGCACCAATCTTTAACAGCTGTGCCCAGTCTGAGAACGGACCTGACCAATCAGGATCATTTGAAGAGAATAAGGCGTAGCTATGAGTGGAATTATGTTGTACTGGCAGCTGATGGCTCCCGCTGATGTAGCGATTAGCTCAGACATAGTTCATAGCGGAAAAGACGTTTTTGCTCTTCCCCTGACCTGCTTCGGTATGAGTATGAATAGTTACAGGCAGGGGTCAGATGTATGTAAACCAGTATATACAATGGCTGGTAGTGCAGCACTTAGCTGCAGATGTAGCTTTAGTGACAGTTTTGATCAGATCTGGATAGCATTTCTTTTTTGAAAGCGGAGCAAAAGACCACTCCCAAAACCTACTTGGCAGAGAAGAAGTTTTTGCACTTATACCAATCAGCCTTGGCATGAGTTTTATCCACCAACAAGCTTAACCATTTGTAAACTACGAGTGTTACTTACCGGAGCAGTGCACACCTACAACATTATTTTGTGTTGTTGCTCTGATTGGCCTGCATAAATGTGACAGATTCATCCAGTTACCATTTTTAGAAAAGTCCTGCCCTTTCAAACTAAACGTCTGTGGTTGTCGGAGTTACAACAGATGTTGAAGGGAGAAGTCTGATATCTAATACTGTATATTATTCAAAGGCATTAGACAATTTCTGTCTTCAGTGTAATTGAATTGTAATTGTAATATGACATTTCCCCTTTTAATGTTGTTCATCTATTCACTTCATGTCATTACTGCAATACTGAGCATTAAAATCAAACATCTCACATATTCTCATACTAGGTTTACTTTGTAGCATTTTTTTTATCTAACAGGTATAATTTTATGGTACTTATCAATTTCCCTTTACAGTAAATTTTTTGCATTGCTATTTTCAGTCATTTGCAAACACCTTTAAATTCAGCTCTACTTCACAGCTATAATGTAACCTTAAAAAGTGCAGTCGTTTTTCACTTTGATGGATCATCCAAGCAAAGAAAGACCTGAGAGTCCACCGATTGATTTTGAACCATACAGGAATTATTGGAAATCATTAGATGACAGCCTTGGAGATGAAAAAGAATCCATGTAAAAAAATGACTTTTTAAACATTGGCAGCAGCAATGTAACATGTTTATTTTTTTGCCACAGATATGATTAAGTAAGCTTTATCACTGGTTATGCCTTGATATGTACTGTATGTGAGAGTCTGTTAAATAACACACATTTTTCAGATGGTTCACTCGGTCCCTGGAATGGATGGGGATTAGGCTGATGATGGAGAAGATACCATCATGCAGTTCCACCTCCCACCCCACCCACTCCCACCTCTGCTCCGCCTCAGGGTTTTACTCTACCAATCGATTGGTTCACCTCATTTCCATTCCAGGAATCCCTCAGCGCCTTATCAACTCAGCTCACTTTCCCAAGGACACTGCTTATTCCAGGTCCATGATCTGGGATTTCTAGCCAGTATTCCCACTGTGCAATCTGGATGTCTGAGTTCAACCAGCTTCCAACTTCAAAAGAAAGTCCACAGATAAAACTTTTACTTTGGCAAAGAAAACTCAGCTGGGGCGACGGTATTTACTGTATGTATTATTGTTTGACTAGTAACCCATATCCTCCTGTGATCTACTTAACCTTGTAGTTTCACACCAATAACAATACTTTTAAATAATCTTGTTAAGAACATCAGTCAGCTGTCAGAACACAAGTTCTATAAAACTTGGTTTTATATGTGATAGCTGATAAATTTTGCATTAAGGTGTGTTCTTGTTCTCCCTGTCTTACCCTGGTGTTGCATCACTGAGCCTGAAACTGTATCAAGATGCACTCACGATCTCTTACACAAGGAATGATGGCTCTCTCTGTGGAAGGACAAGTGGGCTGTAGAGATGATAATCACAGTGGGTTTAAACTGCTTTTTTAAATATATTTGATGGTCCTCATAACATCAATGAATTGATGTGTTTTTTCTACTGAGCCACCATGGGGTTGACCTTTGTGGCGGAAGATAAGTATCTTGGATTTCCATGGAATTTTCAACATATTCAACACTTCCTCATGGTAAATAAAATAAAGATAACCTAGCATATATCCACATTTTCTTGGAGACCAGTAGGTGAGAGAATATCGCGTAATCCCTCCCTTTTCTTTGCTTACTCAGAGAACCAGCTTAGAAATTAGAAGAGGAGCTTCTTCAAGAACTTTATCAATTACTTCTACTGCAACATGTTTTCAGCACTATTACAGCTTGACCTGATGGTCACGTGGAATTTTGGGCTCTGGAATCCTGTCATTTCCTTACATGTAGTGTGTCATAGTGAACAGCAATCAAGATCATATCTGAAGAAGCTCACAACCTCCCAACAGAAAGTTTGATTTTTGTCCTGCCCTCAGGATTTGTTCCAAGACGTCACTGCTGCAGACCATTCATCTTTGACGCCCACCCTCACAGAGCGTTCATAGAGATGCCATACATCTCAGAATGGAAACACATACTAAAACTTTCGAAATAGAAAAAAATGTAACTTCTGTTTAGGGCAGTGTTTCCCAACTGTTTTTCCTTGGAGGCCCCCCTACATGTACCTGAGAAAAGCAGAGCCCACCCAGGACTTAAGAGAGAAGAAAAAATGGCACATCGCCATCAAAAATCAACATAAATTTGAATTGTTTCACCAACAAAACTCTAAAAAAGGCTTATGCATGTTTTTCTTATCAAAAGACCTTTGTATAAACTACTTAATAGCTGCTTTATTGTGGTTTTAGTCAATATTTGCAAATCTAATTTGGCAGCTTCAGAGCAGACAAAGCCCACCCCACCCCCCAGGATCATTGGCGCCCGGACCCCAGGTTGGGAATCAGTGCTTTAGGGTAAGGGTTAAGGTAATGGTTAGGATACCAAACGTTAAAAGTTAACATAACTGTAAAACCTACTTATACAATGTTTAATAAAGTCAATTAAACAGTCTACTTACAAGAAAAAAAAGCTTGTCCTCCAAGAAAACATTCTTCTGCAGGGAGTATAGCTTATGTCACTCTGCTAGCTGCTTAAGCTATGTAGCCAACATAGCTATGTAGCTACCTAGCTGACGTAGCTGAAGCTAAGCTCACAAAGCAACTCTGTAGGCTACCTTTTTATGTTATCAACATAGCTAAGCTAGCTTTAGCTACATCAGCAACAGCTCACATTGCTAAAGCTTATTTAAGATAAGTTAGTCCTTTATGTATCCCACAATGGGGAAATATGCTAACAGCAGCAACATCAAGCTGTTGCTCACACATTAGGAAATTAAGCAAAGCTTTCTCTTCATGGGGAATTATTTTTAGAAACCTCCAGGATAGGTAAAAATCAACATCTGGTTTCATTAACACCAGCTGAACTCCCTCTCAGCATTCCTCCTTTACCAGCTGTGGATGTTTTAGTGTCTAAAAGGCTATGCAAAAGGGCAGGACATGATCCAGAGCGCTAATCATAATTAAACATGCAGGGGCCTGGGTGGGTTGCATCCCTGGTGACACAACAAAAGTATTTCAGTCAGGAACACTCTTGCCATACAGTAATCCATTTTGTTGCAAAATGGATATACAGTTTTACTTGGCGGAGAACGCTCTGCTCCAAAGATGCTCCGTGGGTTAGTCGAGCAACATGCTTTGATTTTCCAGGGAACGCATAGCTATCAACCCCCATATGGATGGATACATGAATGACAATGCGTACTGAATACAGAAAAAAGTTCTTAAGCAATTAATACATAGTAGTATCAATCTCAATATGAGGGTGCTACAAGGTTTTTGCTATAAAAGGAGGATGCTGGGGTGGAGGAGGTTAAGCTTTGCCAGAAGCAGCAGCAGCGCAAGCAGGACTGAGAAGTATGTCATGTTTAAATACACCACTGTGTTGAGAGAAGAGTTGTGATAGCTAAGATCACTTGGCTGTCAGCTGCTCACGGCTGGGCGTATACCTACCACGTCCTGCATGAAGTAAGGCTAAGCTCCATTTTTGTAATGTGAGCACATACGTCATCAGCTTTAGGTGTTAAAACGACTGCTTAAGTGTTAGATCAAATCTTGGGCTAAAATACTTATAGTTGTATTGGTGTTTGGTTTCACACTGGACACAAACCATGTTTGTTGGGGGGTAAATGTAATTTACTTAATGTGTAATGAACAATATACCTCATTAGTGTTTAAATCTGCTCTATAAAATTAACAACAGTGATTGGTCATACACAAACAGTTATGAAATCTGTCTGTATGATAGCACTGAATGTCTGGTCCTTAGGGTATGGCAACATTTTTAGTATCTTTATGAATTGGCTAATGGATTAAGCACAACTAGTTAATTTTGCTAAAACAGTTTGATTCAATCCAGAGATGTGTACAAATTTCTGTAGGAATCTTGAATTTAAGTGGTTTGTTCAGCAGCAGTAACATTGGTCTTCCTCCTCCAGATGGAAGGAGCAGGCCCCTGTAACATCAGCTTCAGCCTGTGTGTAAACAGCAGAAGGCAGGATTTACACGAACCCCAGAGCTGAGACTGAGGCTCTGGTCTCCTGCAGAGAGAGCTGTGGCCCATCCCTGAAGGATTTTTGTCATCAAGCATCCCAGCTGTCAATACCAACCTCAGCTGGACCTCCAGTACCTTTTTTATCTGCGTCTGTCCATCATTCTCTATCTTACACTCATCTTTCTCATATTCTTCAAAATAAATACTTCAAAATAGAGATGAAACCGATTTGAAGTAGCTGTTCTTCTGCATTTGCACAGAGCTGTTGGTATCACTTGAACTTAGTATTCTTTGAGTGATTTGAGCTCACATAAAAATTTCATAAGCTGAATTTAATGGGACAACAGATTGAAGACCTCGGATGAACCATTTATTAATGCAAAGCATGGCAAAGGCTCAGTGTGTGAGCAGGGAAAATGAGCCTGGCGTTTCTAAATGCATTTCCCTCTCGCTAATCTGTGCTGTCAGAGAAAAGCACCTCCTGATGAAAGGGATATGTCTGCCCCTGGATCCAACAGGAAAGTGGGGGGGAAAAAAATACGCAGTGAAGCCTTTGAAGAACTGGGAGTGAAGTCAAATCCCAGCAATCATGGAACCCGAGCAGCATCCAGCGCCGAGATTCAGTCACCTCTCATCCTGTAGGAGTGGTGTGTTCACAGGAATAAACATACAGCTACTACCCAGATTGTGCCGGGGTTGAGGCTGGAGGAAGGCCAGGGTAGCTCTGCTCCAATCCCCCAGACTCATCTCTCCTTCTCTTGCCTCCTCCTCTCTTTTGCTTGGATATACTGAGCCTGAGCACATCACCGAGCAGTCGCTAACGCTGTGTTGAATCACGGCTCACAGGGCTAATCAGACCAGCCCGTACGAATGCCTCCTCTTCAGTCTCTCTTACTCATGTCATCACTGTCTTACTGTGAAATTGCAAAAATTAGTTACGGTGCAAACTGCTAAGATCAGATAAAATGCATCAGCAAAAGTGACTTATACAGAAATGAATGTGCAACCATTGCTTTTTAAAGTCTAAATTAGTGCCTCTCACTGGTACTTGAACAGCTTAGCTAGCATTTTTAGCCATGCAAGCTACACTGGTCTTTGACATTTTGAATGAAATGTGTCCACAGCTAAAGAATGGATCATCATGACATTTGGTATGGCCATAACCCTGCCTACTTTGTAACTAGAGGTGTGTGTGATTGGTAGGGATAGGAAGGATTTTGAATATCCAAATAACTGTTATTTATTTCTTCTTTAATCTTAAGGTTTCCCACACAATTACAATCTGTTTTGCATAGTCAAGTCAGATGATCTAATGTTGAGTTAAAAATGTTGTTACCAAAAGACTATTTGTTAGCCTGTTATTGTGACTCTCCATTATGTGTTAGCATAAAGCTAACACATAATGGAACGCAGACAACAAGCCAGCTACACGGTTAAAGTCTGATCCAAGTCCGCACCAAAATTATACACCCCTTAAGTTCACAACCAATTTTTTAATAATTTCATGTCCACAGTGCCAGTCAAATGCTCTGTCTAAACTGTAGTGAAACCGCCACCCACTAGTTACCTGTTGTTTTTCTTAATGACTGCTGCCTTTCTGTCACAATGCACTTTGCGTCAAGTAAACGACTGTTAACTGATAGCAGCAATAGCAACTTGTGGGAACAGTGCGGCTTAGCTCAAGTTGAAGAGCTGAATGATGATATTCAGCACAGGATGTTAACACGAAAAGAGGACTGAAGGCCAACGCTGCCAGCACTGTAGCAACAGCCACACAGTGTGTGTCGACATAGTTCTGTTAGTATACTGTAATGCAGAACCCTTTTTCTTCTTTTTTTAACAGCAAGTTATATTATGTATATATGTATTTATTATTCTCTCAGGAGCATCCGATTAAAGTATATAAACTTAGCACAAAAAGTCAGGAAATTTGTGTTCGGTAGATTATTTCTTTGTTGTAACAATGCTTCTTGGCAATAAATCTTAAACTATTGTAAAGCCTGTTTATTACCCTTTTAAATGATGCCACATTTGAAGGAACATGCATTTGTGGGATGAGTAGCAGAGCTGAGTATGTGGGTTGCACCCATGAAAAATGTGCCAAATCTTCTCTGCCAATGCCAAACAGCTCATTTTGCTGTTGCTATTGACTCTTGTTTTGAGCTTCTGGTATCCCCGTGTGCTGCCAGTCAGGTGCCTGATTGGCAGCCCTTGTGAGCATGGGCCCTGCTACAGTGGTCAGTAGATGTCTGCTCCAAGAATCGGCATGCCACGTTTGACTAATCTGGATAGGGTCCTTGCGATAGGGCAGTTCAAGCTGGTGTTCTACAAAACCAAGTTGTAACACTGTTTGGAGTGAGCTCTTGTACCATCTCCAAACTGAAGGCCAAGTTCTGTATAACGGGGGATGTCAGGGACAGGCCGCCAAGTGGGCGTCCCAAGAAGACGAGACCCTAAGAAGACCGTTTTCTCACTCTGTCAGCACTTAGGTACCGTAGGCTGTCTTCTACAGATTTGCAGTCAAGGTTTGCAGGACGTTATCGCCGACGGCTCTCTGCCCAGACTATCTGGAACAGACTGCAAGCAGCCAACCTCTGGTCTCATAGGGCAGCTATGAGGCCTGTCAGGTAACATGTGGAGGAATGTTATGTTCAGCGATTTGTCCAGATTCTGCCTACAGCAGTTGGATCGTAGAGTCAAAGTGTGGAGAAGACATGGAGAACACTATGCTGATTGCTGCAACGATAGAGTATCATCTTTTGGTGGAGGCAGTGTGATGGTGTGGGGCGGCGTCCCCGTCACTGGAAAAATGAGGCTTGTCATCATTGGAGGTAATCTCAATGCAGAGAAATATCGAGATGATATTCTGCAACCATTGGCATCCCATATCTCCACAGTCAACCCCATTGAACACTTGTGGGATCAGCTTTGGCGTGCTGTTCATGCCAGAGTGACCAACACAACCACGTTGGCTGACTTGCAACAAATGCTGGTTGAAGAATGGGATGCCATCCCACAGCAGTGTGTGACCAGGCTGGTGACCAGCATGAGGAGGAGGTGCCAGGCTGTTGTGGCTGTGTATGGTTCTCCCACACCCTACTGAGGCTCCTGTTTGTTAAATGAATAAATTATTAAATTGCCAATATGTCTTGGTTTTTCAAACTTCAATCATCCATCTAAATTTTAGTTTTCCTATATTGGCTTACTGTTAGTTAAGGAATCTATTTCAAGATTTTAATAATTCTCTTCAAAATACATATGGGTCTGGCTCCAGTAATAGACCCCTGATGAGCTTCACAGACCGGGATCACCAGGTGGGGCCCTTCTGGTAATTCCAGTCATGCTTCTGCCAACAGGGACCCTCGACTCATCCTGACTGAGGAGATTAGGCTCAGAGAATCAGTCGCTTCCTCACAGTCACTTCTTATAATTCACTGTTATTGCTTGATTTTACAAGATGTTTTCGTTTATTGCCTCTTCTGATCCTTTGAAACGTTTGGCCTATCTAGTGTCTTTTTATTCATTCTTGTACTTTATTTGGTGTCATATACTTGTTTATTTCCCTATAATCCTTAAATTCTTTAATTGTCTTTTGGCTTTATATGATTTACTTTCATTGTTTCTTATGTTACTGCTATTGTCTTTTAAAATTACTTCTGTCTTATTCTATTGAGTTCCCTTGCTTCCATTTTTTATTTTACTTCTTTATTTTTATTTCTTTTTGTTTTGTATTTAACACTAAGTTTTTGTTGTTTCAATCTTCTTTATTTCTCCATAACTTTCATTGCCTTTGAACTATTTATCTTGCTTTTATATGGGTTCTTATGTTGCTTGGATCTTTATGATTGGGGTTTTATATCTCTCTTTTGCTGT
This sequence comes from Cheilinus undulatus, assembly GCF_018320785.1. Lineage (NCBI taxonomy): Eukaryota > Metazoa > Chordata > Actinopteri > Labriformes > Labridae > Cheilinus > Cheilinus undulatus. The sequence goes on along the minus strand of NC_054879.1, from coordinate 38,220,977 downwards.
TTGGGATTTATTGTTTTAGTTTGGTAACTTTAATAAAGCGTTCTGATTTTGTTCTATTTTTTTTTATGGTTGGTACATTTCGTCTTTGTTCCTATATATTTATCTCCTTGAATGTTGAATAATTTTGCAGTTTATGCTTGTGAAGAAATTATCTTTATTATCAAAACCTTTTACATCTGCCTTCTTATTAGGGCTGAACGATTGGGGAGAACAATCTACTTGTGATTTTTTCACCCAGTATTACGATTGCAATTTGATATGCGATTATTCCTTGAGTTTATCTTATGTATTTTCCAATAAACATAAGCAATAAATCCTCATGTTTTATAATCAACACAATATTAGATTAGATTAGATAAAACTAGGGCTGAACAATTTGGTAAAAATATCTAACTGTGATGATTTTTGACCATCAGAAAAATTGTACAAAAATGAAGAAAGTAGGATTTTTTGAAGACTTTTCTAAAAATTGAATTATTGAACGATATGTTTCGCATTACATCTCTGCTGCAAAAAAAGTTTTAACCCTTTATGACCTACCATAGAAGGCAAAAACAAATATAAAATTAAATTGTGCTCAATTTGCAAAAAGACTGCATGTTTATAAAAAGTAAACTATTCACAGTGGTGTAATCAAGTCTCTAAATGTGCCATATAGTTTTGAGCATACATGTGTTTGCAGAGAACCATGCCGAAACAAAAACAAGTGCGACTCGTGACCTGCAAGAAAGCAACTCGATAGGTTTCATGTAATCAAAACGTCATCATACATCATCATGTACACGTAAAATAGGAAGTGCTGTGAAAGGCAACGGTCCAGATTACATATATATATATATATATATTTTTTTTTTTTGGTTGTTTTTGTTTTTTGTTTGTTTGTTTTCGCTTTTGATGTGTGCGCTTTTTACTACATTTATGCAAAAGAAGGACGGATATTTTTGGAAGGAAACAGAACTCTGGGACTCATTGAAGGTGTGATATGTTAGTGTTACTCTTCCGGTTTTAAATGCAAAAGGAATTATTGCTCTCTGTCATTTGCTTGCAATCCCCCCCCCCCAGTTAAAAATTATTGGGAAATTATTGGGAGTGCTAGCGCTACTGTTGGTCTTAAAGGGCTACAACGGTATTACAACTGTATCAAATTTCAGGTTAAAGAAATATTGCAACTTCTGCAATTTGAAAATTGTAGCAGGCCATATTCCAATTTAATCTAATTTTTGATTAATTGCCCAGCCTAATTTCTAATTCTTATATATTTCCAAAAACTACTCAGTTTGAAGGGTCTTTTTTCACTGCTTTCCTCACATGAGAAAAGATTTCTACCCAAATGGATGTGACAAAAACACAGACAAAAGACAATCCTTTGCGTATCCATCAGTGAATATGAGGCTAGACAGACGTAACATGATGAAAGAAGAGTTACGGATAAATAGACATGAGAACTAGCTAAACTGAGGAGAACAGGTGTCTATTCAATGAGATTTCCATGCCTGTCAGAGAGAGTTTAAATCTGCATCGATGAAAGTGATCCAGAAAACATAACTGATTATGTCAGAGTGGATTCAAAGCAGCAAGAGTGTCTTCATCTAACTGATTTTTCACACTGAGGCAAAGTTCATGTTCATATTTTTCTGAATTTTTGTGTTTTGATAAAAATGGAATTACTTTGGAGACTTTTACATGCAGTGCTAAACTAAGATAGTAAATGTAGTGAACATTATCCCTACTAATATCAGCATTGTGATTGTGAGCATGTAAGCATGTAGCCTTTTGAATTCAGCCCAAAGCCCCGCTGTGCCCTCACTCACAGAGCTGCTTCCTATTGAACTAGATACTCCCGGTCTAGTTATCATGTAGCTTAGCTCCTCACTAACTCTCTCTGTGTGGCTTTCTTGTTTGCAAATAAAGCCAAGGTTCAATCGTTCCCTCATCTGGCATGCACGGTGGTGTGTTCTCAGTGTGCGAGCCGGGGCCTGTGTTGCACCGTGCCGTACTCTGCCTGAGCCCTCACTCTGCGTCATCTATCTCATCGCACACACTGGCCGACCTCAGATGACTTTGCAGACACACTCTGCAGTCTGGCAGTCACGTGCAGATCTCTGCCTCTCTCCCTGTGGTGGCTTGCTCCACTTCTGATCACATCTGCGCTTCGCCTGGCAATCTCAAATCTTCACCTAAGTGAAACAATCACAGGAGGAGCGCCATCCATTAGTGACTGTTAACAGGGTAAATTCATTTAACCTGGGACCATGTTAAAAGTAAAGATTGTGTCATTGTTAATTTTGTTATCCGCCTGTTAGCGGCTCTGCTAGCTGCTACCTAAAAGCTTCTTTGATGCGAAGGAAGCAGCGGCACACACACACATGCTCATGACCTCCTTCTTTCCTTCCTAAACAACCATTCTCCTTTCTGTCTTGGCGATTATCCTCCTCCCTCCATCAGTCATGCTGCTCTCTGTGAGGCTCTGTAAATATCTACCACAGACTGAGTAAAGTTCAGGAAAAGGTCAAAAGCGATAAATTCTGCAATGGCTCTTGCTACTGAGTATCAGCATGAAAGCAGGGTGTGAAGAAGTACCCAGCGTATCATGGTTTCATCGGCTGAGATTAAAAGACAGCAAAAACATGATCCGCCTTTCTATCAAGCATGTAAACCGTTGCCGCGACCATTAAAGAGATGTTCTCAGAAATGATTCGTGCGAGGAGAAACATCAATCATCCTCGGAGCGCTCCTCAAGGCTCGCTGGAGCCGTGATGCATTGCACCACTGAGATGCTCGATTTACAGGAAGGAGACTAGCAGGGGGGAATAAATGATATGCTGAAATTATGGCTATAGTTAAATCAATCAGCCCAAGAAGATCGGCATCATCTGATTTTGCGAGCTCCCATCATGCAGCGGGGGCTAATATATGGGGTCAAAGCGGGGTCACGGCCGTAGCAGCAGCAATACACTGTAATCAAGCTGGGGTCCTGGGAGCCGAGGCCTGGGGAACATAAATCAACAACATGAAGTGCCACTATATACAGCTAACACGAGAATGCACTCTCTCGCTTTCACACACACACAGTTGGGAAATAATCTATAACTCATTTATCCAGGTATCATGTGCTGTCATCAGGACGCGCACATCCACACAAAGATACAGAACGCCCTGCTCTCTGCTAATTCCTCCCATTAACAGTGACATTTAAAGATATCTCCCCAGTGCATGGCCGCCAGTGTAAAGTACCTTTTCATTAAGCTCTTATTGTGTGGGCCTCAGGGGTGAGGAGGGGAAGTGCCTGGGTGTGTGTGTGCTTGGCTGAGTGTGTGTGGGAGAGAGCAATAGAAAGAAAGAGAGAGAGAGAGAGAAATGGACAACAACTAAGTGCCAAGTGTGGCGATAAAGAGGGGAAGACGAGGAAAGAAGGCAGTGATATATCGTTCGGATTCCCAGGTTCAAACCCTTGTCTCTAAATCAAAAGCTTCCCTGAGCTGCGACTATTACCCTGACTTACAACGGGGTCAGATGACATATAGGAAGCCAGATCTGTAAATCACTACACTGCACTTGTATGCTGGCTCCTCCTCTTAATCATTCCTGTTTCCTCTCTCTAAGTTTGGTGCTTGAAAAACTGGTGTTAATGTGTCATGTGTTTAATCAGCATGCAGCAGTACAATCACTCCCAGCTCTGTTATTCTGGCTTTGTAGCAGCCACTTTATGTCAGTGTCTGCATACTTGATAGACTTATAAATGGTAGCTCATGTCAGTCAGTCCAGCAACAAGATCTTAACTGGAAAACTACTGAGCCTATCATACTTTAAGTAGCTGTGCTTGCTCATAACTAAGTGATTCGTCTTAAATACAGCAGTAGTGTCTGGTTGGTTTAACAACAGAGTATTCCTTTTAAAATGTCATGTAACACACAAGCTCCAGGGGAGAGAGCTCTCTGTTTTTATGCCCCTAAGCTTTAGAATTCACTGCCCAAGGACATTTAAATGGTGAGCTCTCTGCATTTTTTCAAAAGAAAACTGAAGCTTTTAACATGGACTCATTTTACTGCCGTGTTTAATATTGTGATTTTTGTTCTATTATCGTATAATCTTTGTTTTTTTTTAACTGCGTCTTCCTTTCGCAAGTTGTTACGGATGTGGCTGTATTTTGTTGAGTTTTTGTATCGCTGTGTTTTGTAGTTTGTTCTGTTTTTTTGTGTAGGAGTGAGTGCTCTGTTGCTGTGTGGATCTTTGTCTCGTTTCGTGTGAGAGTGAGTCTTCTGTTCGTCCCATGTGTTCGTGAGTGTGTGGTCTGTCGTGTGAGTGGATCTTGGTTGTCTACAGGTGGTGATGCGTAATTGGTCGCTAGGGTGGCGGTAAAGAGACGCGGCGCCGATTGGCTCTCCACTCTTTAAAATACGGCGGCCTGCAGCTGACGAGGAGCCTGACTGACAGCAGCATCCCCTTGTTTGCTCCCAGCCTCCAAAACCTTAGTGTTAAATGTGTTTTTGCATTTCAGAATAGTTTAGCAGTAGCTTTGATTGTGTTTTGTATTCTTAGTTAGTTCCTTCTGGTAACTGTGTTATTTTTTTTTGGATACATTTTACTTCTGAGTGCTAGATCGCCTCCTTAGTTTGAATCCAGTCTTTTGTTTGAATTTATAGCCTATTGAGTGGCCTGTTTAATTTAAAATATTGTAAATAAACATTGTAAAACTTCTTTAGATTCTGACTGTTAGTTTGGGGACTGGGAAGAAACATTTACTTTTTCTACTTATATTATGTTAGGTACCTTCCCCCTAGACGGGTGCGTAACACAAGTTTTAAGTATTCTATCAACTTTTCAACATTTTAGTTTTTTAATGCATTGATTTTATATCTATCCACTCATTCTTAGTTGTTTAATTGCTTCTATTCTACGCTGATATTTTTTCTGTCCGTCTGTTCTTTGTGAAGCATCTTGGGCTGCATGTTTTATGTATGACCGGCACTATACAAATAAATTTGAGGTAAGTAGTGTAGCATAAAAGAATAGAGAATCATGAATATTATCACTAGTATATCACACTAGCTGTGAATAATTGCTATGTTTAGCTGTATGCTATTTTAAAGGGGAATATCAGAATGACTGCCTGTCACCTGCACTAAAACAAAAATTGTGAAGCTTTTTGTAAATTTATGCTTCAGTTTAGGTTTCACATGCAACTGTAAACAATAAATGAAGAGCCAACTCCATTGTCATACAAATTGGTCCACAGTTTTCAAATTAAAGGGATATTTCTGTATTTTTGAAGTTGTGTTGTAAGAGGTATTCGGCAATAGTAGTGGCATTCACATCCATTAGTTCCAGTGTGCTCTACCTATTCAAACAGGATGCACTGGAGAGTGTAGCAGATGAGTATAGTTGTTCTGTGTAGTTAAGCAAGTTTCAGGCCTTGTCCACACGGAGACGGAAATGAAATATGTCCGTTTTGTTCTGAAAAAGTTTTCCGTAAACACGGGATCGTTTCAGGAAAGGTCCGCGTAAGGAGGGAACTGCTGAAGACGCTGTACTATATATGCCAAGCCTGTAAGTGGTGCTGTAACGCCGCCATGGAAATGCACCAAAAGAGAGAAGAAGATTACAGAAAACTGCCCTAAACTTTCTCCTGGTTGCCCTTCTGGTTGTTCTCTGCAGTGGATTTAAGAACATCTGGTGTCTGCTGTTCTCAGTGGTGGTGAAGGAGCATCAGATTTTGCTGTAAAAGCCATAATAAGCTCAATAGCTTCTGCAGCACACAACCTTCTAATCCGCCATTGTTGTTTTGATTTGAAACGCGCATACAACTTAAGTGGGCTATGCTATGTATGACATTATCATTTCAAGAAATATGCGGTTGGCTGTCCACACGGAGATGAAACAGTAAGTGTTTACAGATTTGTCCACTCTGGTCAAAAAGTAGCCTTTACGGCCTCACAAAATGCCGTTTCTGTGTGGATGAAACGCTGATACGACAAAAAAACTTTTGCGGATACTCCTGAATTCATCTCCATGTGGACGGGGCCTTAGTGCAGTTACCAGAAACAACAACAACAAACTGTTTTCAAAGTAAACATATTGTGCCAAGTGTAGCTTCTCTAGTTATCAGCTATTAGAAGAATAAAGCAACAGCAATAAACTTAGGAGGATGACAAATTTTCATTCAGATCTTCTTGTTTGGGGTGGTTACTCCAGTTCATCCTCAGAAAATTTAAGAAGGTTGTTAAAACACCAGCGTTCAGTAGGGCAGGGAACTCTGAATGGGGAGTGATGCAGACTGCAGGCATAACATTGGATCTCGCCTGCTAACCAGTCTGCAGATGCTGCACCTTAGTTTTTCTCCTCTCTTTTCCTTCCTGCTGAGACTTAATTTGTAGAAGTACCTCTGTGTACTTCTGCTCATAAATGCATCGCCTCTTATCCACAGTGACCAGCATGTCATTGTCCCTTAAGTCAAAATGACTCATTTTAGTTTGTTTAGCTTAACTTGCTGTTGTCTTTATTGAAGCACGCAGACTCAAACAGCTGATCAGATACCCTGAGGTGGAAAAGCATGTAGCTGATAGCCCAAGTTTGCATTGCAAAATAGTGCCAAACACAGAGGTGAGGACAACTACAATTGAGCTAAAACAGTTTTTGGCCCATTTTTACCTAAAACTCACTGAATTACACAGAGCAGCTGTACCCGTCTGCTACGCTGTATTGCTTAGCTTCCTCTAACACATTCTGTTTGAGGGACAACGCCCACTGAAATTACAGGAGAGTAATGCCACTGTTTCTTCCAAGTAAATCCCTAGTTTAAATTAAAAAAACAATATTGTCTAACAGTTTGAATAGGTTACAACAATTTAAAGCTTGAACTATCCAACCTTTATTACATAAAGCATGCATGTAATTGGGTAAAAACTAGATCAAAAACTGGCAACCCTAGCTAAAAGACTAATCTGTGTCAGAATTTCAAACCTATATTTCAAACCTATGTTTATTTTAAATGTAAAGGCATGGTGATACAAAGAGTTAAAGTAAGTTCCTAAAATTACTCTGAGCATCTCCTCTATTTCCCAAGCACCTCTTCTGTCTCTTCTCTCCAAGCATTTTTGAATCCTCTTCTCCAAAAACTGCTCAGCTCTGCTACTCTCTCCTGCACAAGTTCATCCTCCCCTCTCTCCACTCTATTCCCTCCTCCTCTGACTGTACAGCTTCTCTCTCCTGTTCCAAGCATCTCATCTCTACTCCTCTCTGCTCCCACAGCTCCTCCTCTCTTCCCCGGGCTCCTCTTACCCCACAAGGCTCCTCTCTCCACTCTCTGAGTGCCTCCATTCTCCCAAAGCTCCTCTCTTCTCCCAGCGCAGCCCCGCTTCACTTTCCTCCCTCTGCTCCTCTGCTTCTCTCCACCGTGTGCTCTGCGCTGCTCTACTCTGCATTTAAATAAGTCAAACTGACAAAGGAAAACAACTGATTAAAAAATGTGCCAAGGGACAGACAATGAACTTGAACTAGCAAGGCCTTTTTAGTTTGGTGCTTTAATATTAGAGATGAAATCATGAATGGAATATTTAGAGCACATTTTATTAAATATACAAATAGTTTCGACAAATGCCTTGAGCTAAGTGAATCTCAAATGCTGTGTCTACAGGAAATAAATTTAATCTCAAAAGCCAATGAGATGAAAAAGACACAATCAAGTTAGCATGAAAAAGCATGATAAATTATCATTTTTGTTGCTTTGATATACTGCCACCTGTCCTTAAAATGCTGAGATTACAAATAGATACTGCATTAGTTAGCTTGGGAGTTTAACTCTAACTAGAGCCGTTTTTACACAGAGATTCCGCAATAAAGGTGAAAAGGAATGCCTGTCTCTGTTACGCAATGAGCAATTCACACAAAATTGCAACAGAGCCGTGCACTCCTGAGCTTACACACACACACCCCGGCGTCCCATAATCAGATGGCAGCCGCTGTCTGAGCTGCTGCTTTCAATGAAACTCGAAACTCTGGATTTCTCAGTTCAAAACTTTGTATTTTCTAAATGAAATACGGGGAAAATAACATGAACATTCATTTTGATCGATTAAATCTATTCGACTTTTTTTCCTCCATGTTTCTGAGTTGGAGGTCCGACTTTAAGCAGTGTCACAGCGCACATATTTACGTTGGAGGTCGGAAACTTCAGAGTACGGAGCTCACTTGAACACATCGTGGAACTTTTCAGATGCTGCTGTGAGCAGAGATGTGTCTGCTCTCTCCTCACTTGTACAGAGTGTGATCATCTCTCTAACCTCGCAGTCTCTCCAGTTATTCCCCATTATTCTTTGTTTTATCCCCCTGTTGTTTTCTCTGATGAAATGCCGCTTGATTAAACCGCGCTGGTTTTTAAATCTCCTGTTTATGGAGACAGCAGCGCACACTCGCCATTGCGGAATGCCGTGACGTCCTTTCACACTCATTGCGGAAAAGTCTGTTACGGCTCTGATACTACCTCTCGATCTGGTTTAGGGGTGGGGCAAGATCGGCGAAATGTGCAGACTTTTTTTTCCCCTATATGGCTTTAATCAGACAGTGTGTGGCTATCATTGCTTGCCAGTCTTTAGTCTTTCTAGGAGGTTAATGTTCACATGTCTATGCTCAGTGTGTTTTTTGCATTGCTTGAGTCAACAAAATTCCTGACATCATTCATAAATTATTGCGTTAACAAACAAGGGATGAACATGAGCTCTATGACCTTGACTTTTGACCTCTAAAATTGTGTCAGCCCATCATTTTGTAATAGTGATTATTTTGTAATGTTTGAAGAAAATAATTTAAATCACTCATCAATCACAGCATTCACAAACAAGGCAAGAACAGGAACCCTTTGACCTTTGCTCTATGACCTTCAAAATCTAATCAGTTTATTCATGAACCACAAGGGATATTTGGGCAACATTTGAGGAAAATCCTTCAAAGCATTCATGAGACAATTCACAAGCAAGAAATGAACATGAGACAACAATCTAATCAGGTCACCCAAATATACTACACCGCCCCAACAAAATACAGCAGATGAAGAATTATTAACTATTTATGTCTTCAATTAGATACACAAGGGGAAATATCAGTGAAATTAAGTTAAGAATGAGAAACTTTCAGTCATGTTGTGAGAACAAAACTCAAAAGGAGCACCCAAGTGCAGACAACCCAAATTCCATCAACAAAAATCCAAGGAAAAAACTCCAACCAAACTTACTTCAATCAACAAAAATATCTATGCAGGTAACAGAGGTCTCAACACGAGGAGGAACTGGACAGGCAATGTAGACATTAACCAGTGAACTGACAAAGACACAGAGAGACACATAACCTAAATACACAGGGAGTGATTACAGACAGAGAGACAGGTGTGACTAACAAGACACAGGTGAAACTAGTGAGAGTAATCACAGTGGAGGGAAACTCAGGCAGGAAGAAAACTGGAAACACACACAAGGGAATGCAACTACAA